>NC_137914.1:21031692-21309192 GCF_963457725.1 Sprattus sprattus
TTTCTTTCTCTCAAGAATGTGAGCCATTATATCATCATATCATAAGAGACCTGGGGTCCAGGATGGTTTGGGGGGAGGGCCACTGACAGCACGCCCACGGTTTCTGACCTCGGATACGTTTCCCTTCCTGTCTTTCCCCCATGACAGTAACCACAGCCAGCCACGGACCTGCAGACGACCTGGCTACACCTGCCAAGGCCTCTCTGTCACATCCTAGTCAGTGGTCCAGACTCATCTCTACTTTCCATAATAATCCCAAAGAAAGCTCTCATAGCTGACATCTTTTGGTACTTAATCATGCAACAAGCTATGACATTTCATCAGAAAAATTGCTCATACTCATTCAAGTTCGATCTTCCTATCCATCACGGGTATTGTGCTTAACGTGCCTGAGTAATAGCAGTCTGTCGTCAGCCTGGCGTCTTGAGAGAGAGAGAGAGCCTACTATTCAGAGGCATGAGCAGCTTCCCTCCCTCCGCCTGTCAGCAGGACCCAGACCACCTCTCCTCCCTATCCCATGTCTCTGGGCAGCACTGGAGCTAGTAGGTCGCTTCCTTCCACACCTGTGGCACCACTAACACTAAGATTACCTGAAGGAACAGACTACATGACTCTGCTGTGTCTGTTTCAGCTGCTAATCTGTGGGACAGAGAGGACCACTGTGCTGAAACAAATGCGAGGGGAAAATACCAGTCACAAGAAGATGCCTTTTTTCAATATAGTGATCGGTTAGCATATTTGTCACCATATTTTGCAAGAATTTCAATGTTTTGCACAAAGCTCATGGAGGCTTATAGATACTTCAAACATTTGTTAATGCTACTTTTCATTTACATAGAATGTTCCAGTTCAATCAAATCCAAACAATTTCAAAGTCGTATCAATGCATTTGTTCATTTGTACAAATTTGGCACATTATTTAATTTTTGAATGAACAAGTCCCTTCACATACACTCCTTCACTAATGAAGTGAAATTCGATACTTTAGTAACTATCAACGACAACGTCGTTAGTTGGCATGTCCCTAACTGACCTCAAACTGTAAAGATGTCCACTTTGGGACAGATGACCCCAATAACACAGAAGGGATCACTCATGATACGAACATCGCAAAGTCATGACTGTGAGTTTCGCTGCCATGTCCAAAATAAAATTTCCTAATTTGCCATGGTGTCTTTCCTAACACCCTTTGGCAGGATGTGGACGAGACATTCTGGCACTGAAGCCTAGTTGGTATGTCAATACCGAAACATTCAAAACAAAAGTTAACTAAGTCTCCATGCATGTAACAAAAAGCTGAAACAAAATCTCTTCAAATACTCCCTTCAGAGAGGTGGTGAGGATTGATTAGCTGCTAATGAGGAGGGTCCTGCATGGGATGCATAGTTGAAATGTATTCCCAAAAAAGAAAGAATGGCTAAAGAATGTACCAGCTATGTCTTTCCTAAAATGAAGTGGAATAGAACATGTCTCAAGAGGTTGGATCTCTGACTGCACTACAGTAGCAAACAGAGTCACTCCAGACAAAGGCATGCCTGCTTGCCAGAGCTACGTACTGACCACAACTATTTTCATGGACTTTCCTTTGTAGACTTCAACTGGACACCAACACAGAGTTCCTAAGTGTATCACTTAGCTAATCTCCTCTGGAGGTGCAGCCAGGACAACTGTGAAGAATGTTCCTTGAAATGAGTATAAAGGTAGTAGTATCTCATTCCAGCCAGCATTCCTCCACTTACCATAGAAAAAAGATAGTGTATTTCAATTTGGCACTTTGTTTAATAAAGGACCCAGCCGCATTCCATCAAACAGGGCCTAAAGTTGCACATAGCTTCATCTGAGCCCAGCTAGGTAGGACTGTGACGTTGCATTCTCTGCGGACGGACAGCTGTGGAGGAGGACACCCCAAACCCCTCAGGGACCGGCTGTAAAGCTGAATGATTTCGGAGAAGGCCAGGGCCCCTCACCAGCTCTACTTTCTCACACTCCCCATCATAGAAGCCCATCCAGGGAACAGAGACTCTGCTATGAGACAGGAAGACCTCAACTGGCCTATGAACATGACCTCCCTGACACCAGGACTGAAGTCCCTCTCTACACATGCAAGACAATCATAACCTGGGAGGGCCCTTGGGGAACAATGAGCGGATTGTGGCAGCCTTTTGGTCAAACAAGGGGGAACCCTTTTTAAAAGCAGAAACAGAGGAGAGATACAATGGAAAACAAATGTGTATGCTGACGACCAGAAGGCTCCTGAAGGTCTGTGCAAAATATGATCTCCTAATTCTGAGGTAATAGAGGCAAAAGGAACACAGAATTGCAAAGTATAGATGAGTATACGTATGCCTTCTTTCCATAAAGATGATCTGGAACAGAAGGTATTTGGGATTACCAGAGAAACCAGCGCTATTAGGTGACATTGCTGGATTCAGGTGGCAGGTTTGGCATCCATTGCAAAGGTGATTTGCCAAGACATTAGCTCATAAGGTTGAAATATTTTCTTGTAAAGGCTGCAATCAACATAAAATGAAACAAAGGTCCGTTCACGTGAAACACAAACCTTTAAAAAAAAGTATATAATTGTTGTGTAAAATGTTTTTAATCTGAGTCTGTGATGAACCCAAGTTTCAAGATCTAAATTCTCAAATTCTTGGTCCTAAAAGAAAAATATAGTTTGTGAGTCTCAGGAACATCTTGATTTATACATCCCTTGACACAACTATACATACAATGGAAAAGTTTAGTCAAATATAAGTTATAATAAATTATTAAGCAAAAAATTAATTTATTATAAGATCTAACAATTACACTCAAACATTACATACATTCTACAAAAAGGTAGTGAGCATGAGGCATACATGACTGTAGGTTAAGTGTTCAGGTAACCACATCAGTTGGTGTTTTATTGAGGGTTTAGGGAGATTTCTTGGTCATAAAACTCTAAGTTCTTCTTTGTGGCTAAATGCCGTTGTGTTACACCACGTCATGCTAACACCTTCTAAATGACCATCTGGGAAAACTACAAACCAAGATGATATGTGGTGAGTGAATTGGATAGGTATTACCCATATCATCTTACCTATTAGGTAATGTCCAGAAATGAGAACACTACTCCTGGAAACCCTTACAAATAATCTATCAGAACATTAGAAATATGTTGTCACGTGTATCATAAGTGCATCAAATTGCATTATTCAAACTTGAATTCATTCAAGATTGAATTAATTATTTTCACTTCCATCCCCTTAACCACTGAATTCAATCAAGACGAATCCTAAGTTCCTCTGCTTTCATCCCACCCCTGAAAAACCCCAGACACACATACAGCATTGGAGCAGATCTGAAACAGAGGTACTGCCAATAGATCAACATATGACTTTGTTTTAGGCATAGTTTAATGACACACACTGCTGACAGGAAGGGACCCTTCACCCTAAACCCTTAACCCACTGACGCAATGTGTCATAACTGTCAACTGTGCACCATACTTCTGAGGGACAAGATGGAGGGTACAGGGGTGGAGCAACACCTCACAGCCTGGATTCTGGATCTTACCAACCGACTACAGTACGTGAGGGTATAGGACTGTGAGTCTGACCACAGTATGTTAGGGTATAGGACTGTGAGTCCGACCTGGTTGTCTGCAGCACGGGAACCCTGCAGGGAACCAGTCTGGCTCCCTTCCTCCTCACTCGCTACACTCCAGATTTCACACACAACTCAGTTAGCTGCCTCCTGCAGGAGTTCCCTGATGACTTTGCCTAATCTTCGGCCTAATCACAGACGGGGACGACAGGGAGAACAGAAAAGAGACACCTACAGATCAATGCAGGGAAAACCAAAGAGCTCCTCCTATACCAGTGAACTTCCAGGGAATGGACATTGATATGGTGAAATCTTACAAGGAGCTGGGTCTTCACCTGATAAAAAAACTGGACTGGGCTGACAAAACAAATGTACTATATAGAAAAAGAGACAGCAGACTCTATCTAATGAGGAGACTCCGGAGTTTTGAAGTACAGGGTGTTTTGACTCTGTGGTGGCATCAGCCATCTTTTATGGTGTGGTCTGCTGGTGCAGCAGCATCTTCACTGCTGACAGGAAGAGACTTAACAGGCTGGATTAGAAGGCCAACTCTGTCCCTGGGATGCCCCCTCGACCCAGTGCAGGTAGTGGGAAAGAAGAATGATGGCTAAGCTATTATCTCTGATGTAGAACATGTCCCAACCCATGAATGACTCTCTGACAGCACTGGGCAGCTCCTGCAGTGACAGGCAACTTGCGTGGTGTGAAGGAGAGATACCACAGGTCCATTCTCCCCGCTGCAATCAGACTTTACAACACTGTTCCCAGTAGACCACACACACACCAAGACTGGAATTTACTCATGTGCAATATCACTGTATAATGTTTAATAAACTGTGAAATGTCTGTTTTATTTATACATTATTTATAACATCTTACTGTATGTTTACTTATCTTTATTATATCTGGCTTTCTGTTACTGATGCTTTCTGCAATTCCCTGCTGTAACACTGCCAATTTCCCCGTTGTGGGATTAATGAAGGATCATCTTATCTTATCTTATTTTATCTTAGCACTATGCACCGACCCAAAACTTTGAGGCAAAGGATGCTTAACCCTCAGTGCACACTTCCATAGCTATGTTGATGAAAACATGCAAGAGTGCCTACAGATTGAAGAATGTGGGACTGCAGAGTAAATGTATCTTCTAAAGTGTTTTTTTTTTTGTCTTGTGAGTGAATCTCACAGGAGAAAAAACAGATGTTACATACATTAAAGAGACAGAGAGAAAAAAAAACAATGTTGTGCAATACCATGTCTATACATAAGAGCATACATAAGTTCATAAAAACATACATTAGTACATAAGAACATACATAAGTACATAAGAACATACATAAGTACATAAGAAAGTACATAAGAACATACATAAGTAAGTACATAAGTACATGAGAACATACATAAGTAAGTACATAAGTACATAAGAAAGTGTATCCACTCACCATACTGGCATCTGGGTCCGTTGAACCCTGGAGGGCACTCACAGATTTGAGAGGTATTTTCTTTACACTTCCCACCATTGAAACATAGGCCATAGCTGCAGATCGCTGCAGAGACAGAGGGTAATGTGTCAGGCTTGGACTTCAGCATCACAAATAACACTTAATGACTCTTCTGCCTGAGAGGAAAGTCATCATTCATCTAGAACACAGAGTAATTAGGGTGAAGGGTGAATAGATCATGAACATTTCTCAAGACACTTCTTTCTTCACTCTAAACATCTCATGTCTGAGCCACATAAATCAGAAGTGAGAAACTCCGTTCTTGAATTGACTATTTAAAAACAAACAAATTAATAAACATATACACAAGATAAATAAATGCCATATCTTGCAGTCCAGTGTGACAGGAAACTCCATACCCTCTATCGAAGTTTACTGCAGCTAACACACTGATGTGATGCCACTTTATCTTGCGGAGGGGTCCTACATCAGAGGCTTTTACACAAAGGACCATATTTCTTCCACACAGCCTGGTCGTTTTCATGTGATTGATAATCCAGGTGCCTTGTGGGCTACCTGCTGTGCATGTAATTCTACACCTGTTACACATGGGCCCTCCTGGTTGTTTTTGACAGTGATGCTGCACTCCACTGGGCTGTGACCTCTTCCTGTTGACCCTCTAGTCTCTCCCCAGGTCATATCTCTCCTGATCAGCAGAAAGTATCAAAATATCCCCTTGGTACAGCCCTTGACGGTATCCCCCTAAGATGATCTTTTGATCTCCCATGCTTACAACGGAAATAGCTCAGAGCGTGAAATATTTGGATGAGAATAGTACATCTACTACAGTCTAAACAGGTCCAAAACACATACCTAATGCATTTGAATTGACATTTATATTCACAGATATTATGTTACTGTCCTGAAAATAATTTTGAAACAACTTATTAAATCAGCATCGACAAAAAGGCAAGTCTCTCAGAAAATAAGTAAATGACAAAGAATTTCTTTCCATGTCACATGTCTGTAAAATGTGATTCACATCATTCGCCCAACTCTGACTATAATGCAAAGTGAAAGCAAGTATAACAAACACATGTCAAAGATGATCCTTCTTAACATATACATACTATAAAATATTTATATTCATATTTTGTGTGAGGATTTCAAACCCTCAGGCTACATCTGAGTGAAAACTGGACTTTGAAATGTGAATCACATGTTTGAATAATGAGTCATGAAGTTCAAACATATCTCTTTATGCAATGGTTGCCTTACAAACTGAAAGGTAAATATTTTGAAATGTCAAGAGCAACCACAAATAAATGCAATTCCATTGACAACACACTGCCTCTCGATTCATTCAGTCGACACATTTGTTAATATTTAGGATTTGAAAAACACTGACAGTCATGGCAATCAACATGGAATGCATGTGGAATGAACAGAGTTTGTGGTTTCCTTTGACAGTTGTTGAAGGTTTTAATATACCCATTCATTTCACTTTGAGCAGGAAATACTCCTTGAATAGAACTTGTACAATAGAAATACAAAATATCTGTGTGCAGGACAAGACAAGGCAAGTCCATTTGAACCCTTAAAACTGAATAAAAAGGCCTCTTACACGCCTTCACAAAGAAATGGTGGTGAACGAGAGATGATTTTTTTTTTAAGTGAGTTTGGTGAATTTTGGTGGAGTTTCCAAAAGGCTCAATGTTTGACTGGCAATTAGTAGCCACTTCCATCAACAGTTGAAGGCTCATCTAAAAACAAGTCAAAACATTCCCAACTGCTGATGATTGAACACACCCAACATAAACCTGTTATCTGATGCCAAATTTGAGTGCTTATAGCTTGATAGATTAATGATGGTGTGCCTACAAAGAGGTAGAACATTTACTTATTGAATTGAAAGGCTCTTAATGTGGTGGACACGTTTACAAAGCCATACTTTTGACAGCATTAGACATGGGGGGGATCAAGAAGCGGACTGTGTTTGGCTGCTTTAGCGCCTGCAGTACTCTCGACACGGGATGGCTTTCTAACTGACCATACTCCAAGGCGAATATCCTAAGTCTTCCAGCTGTCTCTCCAATTGCCTTCCTCCATCACAAAGAGCTCTTGTCAAAGTGGATTAGTCGACTATAAAGGCAGAGGGGTCAGGGAGTCGCTTGGACCGTTCATTCCTATAAAATGCTGGATGAGCAGCAGGTGTCATAAGTTAAGCCTTTCATCCTTTTAACAGCCTTTAAGTATTAAAACATATGTTTTGGAAACAGTACGTGAGAGAAAACGTTTGCATCTGCGGTAATGATTATTAATTTGTACATTTGTTAAGCGATAAACTAGTTTATTGTTTGAGATTTCAGCCTTGAGACAAAAACACAAATCTATTATCTACTGTGCTCTATCATGTTCAGGAAAGTGTTCTAAATGTCTGACTAATAAATTATAATGTACAATTTATACATGGAAAATAGTTCCCAAATGATACCTTGTTTTTCATAAGCATACCGTGACTACACTAATTGGGACAGGGTCACTAAAATGTTCTGTTCATCCTCAACATGAAACTTAAGTACCAAACGTGTTATTGTTCTTTTTTAACTGTAATTTCACTGGTTCTTTTGATATTCTCATTCAGAATAAAATACAGAAACATAACTTCATTGTTCTGAGAGGACAAACACATGTTGTCATATGTGGATATTTTCATCCTTTAAAGTTGTGCTGCATATTGTTAAGACACTCTTTGATGCCATGTGCTGATATGGAAAAAATACACTGGAGGCACTGCAGTCCATTGTTTCCATTTGTTGCATATCTGGAAGTACTAATGTTGTTGCTGCCCAACAGAAGCGACTTATAAAAGCCCACCCATGGGCTCAGTCCTCTGGTTCCAATCCTATGTAATTAATGATGGTTTACACACAATTTACCATACTGCCCTTCAAAAACTGCAGTACATGTGCAAGATGAGAAAACAACTTCTTGCCCCAATCAATTCTGATTACAACCAGATAATCACGACCAAGTTATCAAAATAAAAGTGTTTGTCAGTGTCTAGATTTCACACACATTCAATTGACATTGCACAGTGCAATTGGTGACATTTTAAAAGAACACTAACACAGTAAACACTAAGTGGAACCAGTGGACCAGGCCAGTGTAGTATTAACTATGAAAAGGGCTGGAAATTAGACCATTCACACCAGAGTTATCCATGTTCTTGTGTAAGTGCCTCATGCTGTTGAACAATGGTGTGCTGTATTTTGTTCTATACTTTCAGATATTCTCACATTCCTGATTCTCACACACAGGGGAAACATCCACCTTTAAAATACATTTGGCACTCATCCCTCACAGTACTTCTGCTAGGCTAATCAACTATTCAACTGGAGATATACATCCAAAACCCATGGAAGAATCTCAACTATTCCATGTCAAGAGTGACGTACACTCAAAAATAGACACAAATCATCCAGCTTGTCATATCACAGTTTCTTGGAAAAGAATGAGTGAAGAAAAATGTGTATGTGGAGGGGTGGCCTGAGAACAAGACATAGTTGTGCATGTGCACATGTCATCAACACTTATCATTCTTGATGTATGGAAATTCTCTGGGCAGACAGCATAAACTCCGATGGAATGGTGTATATTACATGACACTAGATAACGTGTGAACAAAATAATGGAGTTGAAGCAGTTCTGAATATTTACAAGCGGGGAAGAATAGCATGTGGATCCAGTTTACTTTAGTTTGGCATACTGTATAAGCATATTCTAACCACTCATAATGGTAGGTGCCTTAGGGAGATACTTCAGATGGTTTTTATCATAAAATAAAGGTTTCTGTATAAGCTACTAATAGTAGTGAATGTTGATGTGACTTCTTCACCCAGCTATAGTTCTATCAGCGGTTTAACATTTCAATCAGTGGCATTGAGAACTGTTTGAGTAAAAAGTGACAGACTTTATTTGTCTCAGTGTATGGAGATGCCATTCACATCATGAGTCAGTCCCTGCTAACTTCCCTTCAGAAGTAGCTCCTACCCCATCTCCATACATATGTCTAACCTGAGAGAAGCTCAAACGCCTAAATGGGAAAACGCAAAGTATGTGAAAGGAACTAAAGAAGATTGAAAAAGGGTGCTGTGTGCAGCATGTGGCCGGTGATTACATCGCCACTCCAGCAGAAATTCCAAGCACAGGCTCGGGGCCAGGTCTCATCTGTGACGGGGGATAAGTCCTTTGATGCCGACAAGGAGCCGGCGTCTCGCTCCAAGGCCACTGACACAGACACTGTCACTGCCGCAGCACAGGGAGAAGGAGAGCTTGTCTTCATCTGAGTGAGTTTGGGGTCTAATCCACATGCCTGCATCTAAACACAACATCCCACCTCTGTTTTTTATCAAGGCAAGTATGATGATCAGATGCTATTCCAACCAAGGAATAAGTGGGGGAAAAACATTACCATGTCATGTCTGAAAAAGAAGACGACTAAATATCTGGCCTATAAAGATGAAGGGAAACCGCAGTTTATACAGTAGGATATATATAGGATATGATTATTGTAAGCTACATTCAAAGAGACCATATAGTACAGACTCATATTAGATGAATGAACCACCATGTAATTCCCTCTAATGACCTAAGTCTTAAAACAAATCCAAATTGTATAGGTTCTTTCTTAGCTCATGCTTCACCCCTCCACCAAATTTCATGAATATAAGCCAGGTAGTTCTTTTCTTGCAGACAGACAGACAGACAGACAGACAGACAGACAGACAGACAGGAAAACATAACCTCCTTGGTGGAGGTAACCACAATTCAACAAGCTGGAGAAAGGAACCAACTTATTAGATCTTGGTAACAAATAAAATGTTATATTTTTCCAACCTCTGAAGCTGTTAATGCTGATTGCACAGTTTGCCCTAAAGTGGAGCCCAAAATAGTTTCCATCCTCCTTTAATGTGGAGCAGAGTGTGACTCGGGTGTGAAATTAGAAACTGGACACTTACGATATAGGCATCCGGCCTCTCCATTGAGCTGTGACCATCCTGAGCAGCACTTGAACACTGTCTGATACTCCTGTCTGTACACCTGCCGGTCAGCAATAAAGTATGCAGTCCTACAAGCAAAGAAGAAGAGGAACAGGATCAAGAATAGTTGTCTTGAAGTAAGGAATTCTATAAACAAATGTAAAGAGCCATGGATTTGTCAAGCGTGAGCATTAAAACAGAATCAAGAGCAAACAAATCACTTAGTTTGATTTCACTTGAGCGTCAATCAAGAGCAGATGCTGATCTGTTGTTACTGTGTCCTTCAAAGGCTCACGATGGAAACACAACTCATCAACACATCTTACTGAAAACACAAGTCATGCTTGACTCCAGTGTGCACTTACTGCACTGTTTATGACCCCTGATAGAAGCCTTGCCTGTCATCAAAGCAAGTCCCAGCTATGCACTTCAGTAAACACTCAAAGCCACCTCAAGTGATGTGTTTGAAAGATGGCTTCATTCTCCACCCCAGGAATCACTGATACTGACAAGCTGAGCAAGTGGTATTTCCCCCACAGCCATGCATGATGGTTTTGTGTTGCCAATTAAAGAATTATTCTAGGATAAAAGATACACTTGCACAAACCTAGAATAGAATTGGACTCTTGAGGACCACTACCAGGGGAAAAAAGTGATCTTCAAATACTTCCAGACCTAAGAGCCTGATACCCAAATCCTGCTAGAGGAGCGACAACTGTAAGACCTGCTGCCTCTAACTCCAATTAGTTCAGCATTTGCTCTTCCCATCTGCAAAATGTCACCACTCAATCCCTGTTTAATGTGGTTTATTCAGAATACCTGTAATTGCTCTGTGCTCCTATAGTTCTGAGAGTCCTCGCCTTTCCCTTTGATACATGAAGCATCTGAAAGCTTTAATAACCTTCTCTCACCGAGAGGATCACTTTTCAACTGTTGTCCCACCAAGCCCATACAACAGCAGACAAGGGATTGGGTTTCTGTGTCTGTCAGTGAACAAAGGACTGTTTGGACAAAATGTTTGATTACAATGGACCTCTGCCTTCCTGACCTCTTGTTCCAGAATCCAGACCATTTGGTAAAGCACCACAGAGACACTGACCCCCCCCCCAAAAGCAACATAACAGGTAATATTATTTCCATGTAGGTAAACAGGTTTGTCAGGAATTTGAACTTGAATTTAACCCTGCTGTATCTTTTCCCAAGATGCGTCTGGAAAGTAAAATGAATCCAGACGCCAAAGGCAGCTTTAGACTGACACATGAACTCATGCCGCTGGATGACATAGAGGTTATTGAGGACAGAGAGTGTTGTTTTTCAAACATGTAGTCTTTTGTATGAGCGATTGAGTGAGTGATTTCCTGTAGGTGACTGCTTTTACAGCATGACACCTGTCTTGAATTTCAGCCCACTTATTTTTCAGCCATAACTGTGAAAGAATAAGGTGTGACAAACTGACCAAGTCATTGACATAGCACGGATGCAGTGGGACAGCCTGTTATGGTAATCGTCAACTGTTCAAGTACAGATTGTGTGACACTGAGTTCAGTTATGCACAAGCTGAGCTATGAAAAGATGAAAGATACATTTCAGAGAAAGAGAATAGAGACAAACAGATGGAAGAAGTGCCAAGGTTCACACACATATACACACACACACACACACACACACATACACACACACACACATCTACCTACCTCCTTTCGTAGCCCATACACCAGGCATTTCCTATGCATCCCTGCTTCCATACTTTGACCATCCTGGTGAAGGTCTGTACACAAGGCTGTCTCTCATACCTTAGGATTTTCTCTTGCTCCACGCATACATTTGGCCTGCAGACAGAAGATGAGATGCGTTATCACACCACTAGCATTACCATATGCGAACACTTGACTGCTTTATTTATTACAGTGTATTGACAGTATTTCTATCTATCTCTCTGTGTGAGCCAATTTGTGTATGTGTGTGTGCTTTGGTGTGAGTGCGTGCATATGTGTGTGTAATCATACAGTGTTCATACACGATGAAGGATAACGTTTATGTGGACGTTTATTGGATAATTTGTGTTGATGACACAATAAATCTACACAAATTTCCTGTAATATACCAGACACCATGCGCGCGCGCGCGCACACACAGAGACACACACACGGAGAGCGAGAGGAGAGCATCAGCATCACTACACATCTGTGAATTGCAAAATAATTACTCACATGAACGGCTGGAGGTTTCCCCCAGGAGCACTGGCTGCATGAATCCCAATGATAAAAACTATCAAGAGACTAATGGCACTATGTAGATGCATTTTAGCAGAGTTCTATTAAGTTCAAACTTGCAAGGAATTCCGTATCGATTGGTACATGTGTTTTAGTAGCATCCTCCAAGTAAAGACTCTTTCACTTAAATCTCAGCGAAGATTTGCCACAGTCGTAATTTGTAATGCACTTGATTTGAAAGACTTCAGGCGAAGGCTAGCCACCGCTGAATCAGCACGTGAGGAACACTGCTCCATGCACATAAGTTAAAAACGGTCATTATGCCAATTGACATTTGCACAGTAGACCCCTCCTTTGATCCAGGGAGGAGCAGGAGCGCAGGTTGCTCAATATCCTATTTCATTTGGAGGATGCCAGTATAAATACCGCCCTTCAACTCAACATGGACGCCCGGTAACAGCTCCAACAGTGGTCAAAAAAGCAATGTTAACTGCTTTAAAATTACCTGGTTACTATATCCTGGCTAAGATTCCTCAACTGGGAACAGGTGCAATGCCAACTATTTCCTAATGGCACATTGTATTGACATGTTGTGTCTTTGTATGACATACTATCTAATATTCTCATTAAATTCAGCATGTTCACATCCATATTCTGATTGTCTCTCACTGAAGTTTCGTAGAGTGTTTTACTGTTGCAGAAGGTAGACTATTGAAGGGGGAAAAAACGTAGGCTATATCACAACACCCCCTAGTGGTCCATGGCTCTCAAAACAAAATGGTTTTAATAGTACAGTATACAGATAAAATAGTGATTTTGGGACAAATTTGAACAAAATCGTCATGCTCACACGGGCACACATGATACACGCTTATTATTTATGTCACAGACTGATTTAAGTGTATTTTTTGAGTATTCCTGATTTCAAATAAGTTATCGGATCTGGAGTAATTGTAATTATTTTAATATATTATTTGTATTATTTGTAACGATGCTTATTGTCCCTCGTAAACAGATGATGCTGTAACAAATTACATTTAATTCGATTAGCCCTAGGTTTGTTTTAGGTAGGGTCCTTCCCTAGGAATGCTGGGTAATACGCTGAGACATCAGCTGCAGCCAAAGCGATAGTTGCAACATGTCTTGGCTAAGATATAGTTTTGCAGTATTTTTGTATTTATTACAATGTTCAGATGCTGTATTTGAAGATCAAGTGGGAAAGTTTGACTGGCAAGTATTCATTATTTGATAAAGAATAAATAAACCATGTTGCAGTGGTTTGAAATGGCAGCAGGCAACCGAAGATTACAATTTCATTGAAACTAGCTCGTCTAATCAGTTACCTAGGATGTCTACTAAAGCCGGCAGATTGGGGAATTAAATGTTGTAATTTTTTAACATAACAGGACGTTTCCTTAATCCCTATTCGGGAATACATTTAGACATATTCGATTATGACTTGCCTGTCATCTGTAATGTTAACTGAAATACATAAGTGCATATCTTAGCTAGCTAACTAATGACTGGAGTTAGCTTATAACGTTAGCTGTCCTAGCCAGCCAGCTAGCTGCCAATGTCAGAATTGTAGTCGAGCAACCTCTGTCCAGTATCAGCTCAGTTGCTATGTCGACATTGTAATCTCTTGATTTAGTGTGTCTAATCATAGAGTTATTTAGTTGACGGAAAAGTACTAATAGCGTTAGGACAATGTTGGGCAACGTCTGCGGCTTCAAGCGAGTCTGCCGGTGACACTAGTTTAGAGGTAATACTTAACGTTAGCTAGATAGCTAACATCACCAGAGGACTGACTAGGCTAGTTACCTTCCTGGACGATACATTTCCCACATAATCAAATAGCGCAACATTTGTATCTATTAAGTAAGTCTGGTACATTTGTATCCATTCGATCACGCAGTTTCTCTAACCTACCTAGCTAACATTACTGTTTTACAGGAGACAGCAGTACGTGGGCAATGTGCGTTTCGCCTTCTTTGAAACCCATTCACAAGCGTCCAAGAAGCTTTTGGTCGCAACAGAGAAGAATATATTTGCCTCGTTGAATTCAAGGACTGGAGAATTATGTGAGTAGTCCCATTCAACTACTGTAATTCTTATCATCTTTACATATTTGAAAAAACTTGACTATTAAGCCAAAAGTCTTTGGGATCCACAGGGTATATTCCCATATGTCAAAAACTGTAGAAAGTGTATGTTAGTGTGAAGTAGAATGCCTGAAAGCCTGGTTATTCTGTGTTCAACGCAGTTTGGAGGCATGTGGATAAAACAGGACCAGAGGGAAACATCGACACTCTTCTTGTTCATGGGCAAGGTGAGCGTAACATCCACTAAAGATAAACCTACTGGAGTGTTAAGATAAGGCTATATCATTGATACGATAACTTTATACCCTCAGATGCTGTTGTGGTGGTGGGAGATGGACGTGTACTTCGCTGCTGGGAGACCAATATTGGTGGCCTGAACTGGGAAGTTCTGCTGGACACTGGAAGGTGAACAAACAGCCATTGATATACATTGATCCAATAGTGAATTGCTAAGAAGGGGACAACATCTGAACTTTAATGGTTTTAATGTATTTTTGCAGTTTTCAATCAGCAGCATTTATTGGTGTGCAAGACTTTGTCAAATATGTAGCTGTACTCAAGAAATCAGCTATTTCTCTCCACTACCTCTCCAATGGTCACCAGAAATGGGTGGAAAACCTTCCTGACAGGTATACTATAAGCTTGTGTGAAGTGCTGAACATAATACTTTAAGGTTGGGAAATGATGAACTAATGAATGAGTTATATAATTTACCTTTGCAGTGACACAGTTCAGTATCAAACAGTATACTCAGGAGGCCAGGGAGAAGTCTTGGTTCTGGGCCTAGTTCCTAATTCCCACATAGTCATTGTGTCATATAACATTGAAGATGGAGAAATTATGGAACAGGTAAACAAGTCCAATATTTTCTGTGGTTGTACTGTATGTCCACAAATTAATAATGAAATGTTAGAGTTGTTATTCACTAATGGTGGTGTGCATGAAAGATCTCATAATTATGTAAGTGTTTAACATAATAATACTTGACTCTTCATACTTAAATCATCCCTAGATGTCTGTGGAAGCCCCATGGATGTCCAGTTTGGAGGAGAGTTGTGTGGTAGTAGGAAAAGGTATACTGTTATGTATCGACCCCATCACCCTCTCCCTCTACACCCTGCCTCTGAATTTGGAAGAGAAGGCTGAGATGAACCAGATCCTCTTACAGGTTTGTGTGTTCGTGTGTGTGTCTGTGTGTTTACACACGTTTGTGTTGATTAATTAAGCTTTCATGTGTAAGGAATCATGGCCACCACTGTCTTGGTCAGCAGAAAATGATGCATATTGTGGTTGTACTGCAGCTGAACTATGAGGTTCTGGTTGCTTGTGAGTGTCTTGACTCATGATTCTCCTCACCTATAGTCTCTGGACCTGGAAGTGTCCTCAGGTTTCCAGCCTCTGCTCACTGCCACCCAGCCCAACCCCGCACGGCCTCCCCTCACTGCCTTCTTCCTGCAGCTGGGCCCAGAGCAACACATCCTGCTCGATCTCACTGATGGCATCATCACTGCCCTCAGGGACTTCAAACCTGTACGTTTGGCTCATTACACAGCTTAAATGGCATCACACAAGAGAGATTAATGTGAATAACTAACCCGGATAGAGTGCCAAGCATAGATGTATCTGAAGAATGTTTTGTTGATTTTCCTCTTTACAGTCACGGCTGGTAACGTTTGCCACCACCGGTGAGAAGACAGTCGCTGGAGTCATGGCTCCCAAAAACGAAACTGTAAGTTGTGTGTAAATCTCAGAGCCATGGTTTCATGTATTCTTATGTTTTAATGGTCAAGTTATATTGGTTCAAAAGCTGTCAGTGATCACTTTCATTGACTCCTGTAGGCTTGCAGTATCAACCTCTTCACTGTGGACACGGGCCGGAGACTGTTAGACACCACTGTCATCTACCACTTGGACCCAAGTGGCGGGAAGCCAAATAAAGTCAGTAGGGAAAGTCCATTTAGTTGTAATCAAAGCTGATTTATATAGGATATTGTCATATTAGGCAAACAGTACACCCCTGAAAGACCAGACTTTGTGAATTTGTTTAACAGACATTAAATTCAGGTAGATGGATGCCTTTGAAACGGCACATTACAGGACTTTTATTTCTCTCTCAGCTGCACATCCAGGCCTTCTTGAAAAAGGATGACTCTGTGGGCTACAGAGCCATGGTGCAGACAGAGGACTTTGCTCTCACCTTCCTACAGCAGCCTGGTAGGCAGTTTCAAATGCTCTGTTTAGAGGACTAATTTGCCAATTGTATCAGATGAGGAACTTTCTGTATGTTTATGTCATTGCAGGGCGAGTGGTCTGGTCAAGGGAGGAGGCACTGGCTGATGTGATTACCATGGAAATGGTTGATTTGCCACTGACAGGAACCCAAGCTGAGCTGGAGGGAGAGTTTGGAAAGAAAGCTGGTAAACACTGTTAATCAGAAAACTAATAATTATAACTTAGTAAACTCTTCTGCTTTTGGTCATGTTTTGGTCATCAGCTACTTAATCTATAAAGAGGTTATCACGCAGCTCTGTTCGTCCTGATTGTATTACAGTGATGGGAAGAATTTTTATTTGCCATCCTCATCCTGATTATCATTGCTAATGGCCGTTTCTGTTATTCAAAATACAAATAATTCTAATAACACACAAAAAATATTCCACCTATTTGATACTAATGTGAACAATTGATCCCTAATACTGTTAGCCTTAATTGCTTGTCATATGTTTTGTGTCAATATTACACATGGTAATTCTCTGGTGCCATATCCAAAGTATACCAACTCTTCATGTTGTTCATGTGCTTTGTATGCCTGCTCTGTGCTTTTCGTTATGTCTTAAGCTCTCACCCCTACTTGCTGTAAACTGTGCTGGGCTTGTTCCTATCTGTCCCCTCTTTGTTTATGTTTCATGTTTATTTTCTTCGCCTTTTCTAACTGCTGCGTTTCGGATCCAGCCATTCAAGGTAAATTGACAAGCTTCCTTTTTACATTTCTTATTCTGTATATTTTTTCCTGCCTTGTTCTTTACTACAAGCTGTTTGTGCTCCAAGCTTAATGGTGTGTGTGTGTGTGTGTGTCTGTCTGTGTGCAATGTCTAAAGTTCCTGTAACAACATGCGTGAATGTTTGTGAATACAGAGAATGTCAGTGTCTGATATTTTAAAGAATACTGTATATGTAGTGTTGTCATGTAGTTTTTGCTGCTGTTCTGTGCTGTTCTGTTCTGTTCTGTTTGGCTATTGTGCTGATATTGTTAGGGATATGAGTGATGGTTTGTGTATGTCAGAAAACTTATTTTCTTCCTCTGTGTTGTCTGTAGATGGTCTGTTTGCCATGGTGCTGAAACGCTTGTCCTCCCAGCTCATCCTGCTGCAGACAACGATTGGTCACCTATGGAAACTCTTCTACGATGCCCGCAAGCCCCGCAGCCAAGTCAAGAACGAGGTCACCTTCGAGACATTGTCCCGGGATGAGTTCAACCTGCAAAAGATGATGGTGATGGTGACCGCTTCAGGAAAGGTAAGCTGGGTTTCCGCTAGTTGTCAGCTTATGCTGTTGTAGCTACCATCCGATTTTGAGATGACCTTGCAGTGAAGGTCCGCACACAAATAAAACATCATGCTGCTGATGTTCATGTTCATGTAGTTGGTTCTCACCAGTCAGAGTGTGGGCTGGTCTGCTTCCATTTTTATAACAAAGTCGATCCCCTCCCACAGCTCTTTGGCATCGACAGCAAATCTGGAACCATCCTGTGGAAGCACTACCTGGAGAACATCCAGCCTGACTCAGCCTTTACTCTGATGGTGCAGAGGACCACTGCACACTTCCCTCACCCACCTCAGTGCACTCTGCTAGTCAAGGATAAGGTATTGCATTAGATGTACTGTTGAATGAAGCTTAAATGCTAATATATCTGCACTGGCTCTTAAATGCTTCACATGTTCTGGTTGCTTTTGATAGGAGACCGGCCTGGCATCTCTCCATGTGTTCAATCCCATTTTTGGGAAGAAGAGTCACATTAGCGTGCCGGCTTTGCCCCGACCAATACTTCAGACTCTGCTGTTGCCATTGATGGATCAGGACTATGGTAAAATCCTACTGCTCATTGATGACCAATACAAGGTGAGATCACTAGCCATTGTACCGGTATCTAAGCTAGTTGAATGTTACACTAGAAACAGCAAGACAATGGGGACACATTGTGGTCTGACACATTTATCTTCATATATCATCCTCTTAGGTCTCAGCCTTCCCGTCCAATAAGAATGTGCTGCAGCAGCTTCAAGAGTCTGCCTCCTCCATATATTTCTACCTGGTGGACTCGAGCCAGGGAAGTCTTTCTGGCTTCCGCCTCCGCAAGGTAAGCTTCTATGACTGATGGAATTGACTTCCTTAGAACCTCCTGCCTACTGGATGAGCGACCTTGTGTGATCTCTTGTGACCTTGTGTGAACGGCAGGATCTGTCCTCTGAGTTGATCTGGGAGGTGGTCATCCCCGTAGAAGTGCAGAAGATAGTGGAGGTGAAAGGCAAGCGGCCCAATGAGCATGTGCATTCCCAGGGTCGCGTCATGGGAGACCGCAGTGTGCTCTACAAGGTGAGCATTACAGTGACTTACCCCGCTTCATATATATTGTCCTTGAGTTTTGTACTTTCACTTTGTGCTCAGTGGTGTGTTTTTTTGTTTTTTTAAATGACTTCAGAAACAGGAATGACAATTTTCATCCATCCAACACCTATATCAAAACCAACCTAAAAGCTGAGAATCTTTAAAGCTTCTACAGACATACCTACTTTAAAAGTTCTCTCCCCTCTCAACCCCTCAGTATCTGAACCCCAACCTCTTGGCGGTTGTGACGGAGAGCACAGATACCCACCAGGAGCGGAGCTTTGTAGGGATCTTCCTGATTGACGGCGTGACAGGACGTATCATCCACGAGGCCGTGCAGAGGAAAGCCAAAGGCCCCGTCCACTTTGTGCACTCTGAGAACTGGGTGGTGGTGAGCAACACTAAAATAGCACTCTATTATTCTATTTTCATATCTATGTATGTGGAAAATCTATTTGGGTGGCATTGTTTGGAACCTATTGAATTATTCCCTCTCACCTATGTCCTCTCTTCCTCTATGTATGTCTGTCTCTCTCACACACTCACTCTCTCATACACCCACCTTCCTGCAGTATGAGTACTGGAACGTAAAGTCTCGTAGGATTGAGTTCTCTGTCTTGGAGCTGTTTGAGGGAACTGAACTGTACAACAGCACCGTGTTCAGCTCCCTGGACCGGCCTCACCCTCCTCAGGTGCTGCAGCAGTCCTATATCTTCCCCTCCCCCATCAGTACTCTAGAGGCCACACTCACAGAGAAGGGCATCACCAGCCGACACCTGCTGGGTGAGTTCAGCCTTCAGACACACAACTCTCTACCTTCAAGAAGCTCTTGAAGACCCAACTCTTCAGAGAGCACCTCCCTTCCTAACTGCACCTTTGCTTAACTTGCACTTAAGCAGTGACAGTCCCGCACTTCTTTTTCTTTCTATGTCGTTTTCTATTTCTTAAAAAAAAAAAAAACACTCAAAAAAAGCAGTATTTATTGTTACACCAGGTTTTATTGCTCTTAGCTTGACTGTTCTCTCCCTTGTACGTCGCTTTGGACAAAAGCGTCTGCTAAATGTAACTTGGGGAAGAATCATGATTATTGTTATTGTCTTAGTAGGTTTATTATTATTGTCTTCAGATTAATCATCATGGATATTATATTTGAGTCCTATTTCAATCATGTGAATTTTCATGGGCATAATAATTGCTATAAAGCAGGTGTTAGCTGTCATGACTGCCATTGCTTATCTTAAGGTGTGCAAACCATGTACCATTTACTGTGTTGACATTTTTGACGAGTTGTGTTTTTGCCTCTGTTTGTTCAGTGGGGATTCCATCAGGGGCTATTCTGTCCTTACCAAAGATGTTCCTGGACCCAAGAAGACCAGAAATGGTTTCTGACCAAAGCAGGTGAGTCAGAATGCCCTTCATTGCATAAAGGGGAGCAAATCTTTGCCTTGAAGATTCTCTTTTTTTTTTTCTTAAAAAAAATCTTTGAGTATGGAAAGATGAAGAAGTTTGAACATTCCTGTGGTTTGGTTTTCAGGGAGGAGAATCTGATTCCTTATGCACCTGAATTGCCCATTCGAGCTGAGTGGTTTATCAACTACAACCAAACTGTAGCAAGAGTGAGAGGAATATACACTGCCCCGTCTGGTCTGGAGTCTACATGTCTGGTAAGTTCAATTTTAACCTATTCTAATCAAATATAGCATACTGATAGTCTATTCAGAGTCTTACTGTGGAGGTTGTTAGATTTGAAGTTCTTTGTTTCCTCTCAATAGGTGGTGGCATATGGCCTGGATATCTACCAGACTCGTGTATACCCCTCTAAACAGTTTGATGTTCTGAAGGATGACTATGACTATGTACTGATTAGCAGTGTGCTGCTCGGACTCTTCTTCGCCACCATGATCAGCAAGAGACTTGCAGAGGTGAAATTGCTGAATCGTGCATGGCGGTAAAGATGGCCGCCACCCTAGGCACTGCAACCAGGCAACCAAGCCCCTGTCTTTATGTGGCAAATGCCAGGAGACCAACAGAAGCCTGCCTTACCCTAAAAGAAGGATTATGTCTTGATTGTGATTCCAAGCAGAGGTGCCTTGAGGAAATGCCTGGATTTGGAAGGATAACTGTGGTGGTTATACCTGTTGGAGGAACCCACTTTACCCCTTATGTCAGTCCATGGTTCATTTTTTTTTTTTTTTTTTTTTTTTTTTTTCCCACTTCATTCATACATCCTACATTGATGTCACCTTCATGTGTCTTAAGCCTTTCGAGGTACACTATTCTGTAGGGACACAATTGTGAAATTCACTTCAGAAATGAAGTAGTTTCTTAATAGAATGAGTGAAATGAGACTAACTTACATCACATGAAATTGTACAAATAGTATAAACAATGCAGTTGGAGCTCCCCTCCAGATTCTGGGGTGAAGAATTAAGGAATTTAAACACATTTCCTGTGTAGTTTTTCTTTTGTTTTTTTTTTTCTCTCTTTTTTTTACACAATGGTTATTTTGTCCATTGCGTTCTTCTGTGGAGCTAGGAAGAGCGATACAGCCAGGGGCGAACATAAACCTGTTGGAAAAGCCATCTTGAATTGGTATTTATGTTTGTTTTTCTTTGTTTTATTTTTTGTTTGTAAGTTGTTATAATTTTTTAAGGATGTGAAATTAGTTAGAGTAATTAGTCTTGACCTTTTGGTCTGATGCACTGGATGTATTGTCTTTCTTAAAAAAACAGTTATGCTTTTTCCTCTGAAACATCTTTGTGTGTGTAAATAGTATTTATGATGCTTTTAAGATCTCCTAAAAGGTACAAGAATGGCACACACACACAAGATTGTCGGCAGTGATCACTTTGTGTGTTTAATTAATTTATAAACTTGGTAAAGTGTTGAAAAGAAGTTGCTAAAATCACTAATGTAAAATCCTTTTATAAGTTGAATTAATTTGAAAGGCAAAATTAGGTATATGTTCATGTTTCCCCTAACTTGATACTAAAATATTTTGAAACTCTTGCAAATCACACTTTGTTGCTTAAAAAAATAAAGTTACATTTTACCCTGAAATGTGTTAATGACTGTTTTATGTTATGCACATGATTTGCATTATGGGTGGATTACACTTTTTTAACAAATAGCAGGTTAAACTTAGGCATAGAATAGTACCTAATTTCTTTTGTAAGAATAGTACGGCTATGCTGTTAAATAACAGCTAATAGAGGTCTATTCTAGTTTACCAATTATGGTGATCATGATTATGAATCACTGTGAAATCAAAGGAGTTTGTGTAAACTCATAGCAGAAATGTCATTGCATTTCCTAAAAAACTGGAATCCACAAGTTCTAAGAGGCTTACTAGATTTTCCATTATGGGATATATTGCATATTTAGTTGTTGTCATTTGAATAAATTACAGGTCGGGTTGTAAATGCTCTATCGCGCGTCTTATCCCTTGTATGGAAGGATACAACCCCAGCTTTTCAAACAGTTGAAATGTATTATTTTATATAGTTTTAACCTGTGCTGCAATAAAACTAATATTAGCCAATTACACAATCTAATAAAATGTTAGACACAGAAATAGTAACCTGTTCCAATGTCCTAGTTTTCATTGGGGTATGTCACTGAGAGTTCACTCAACCACACATGTAGCTACAATGGATCCTCATTATTGACCTAAGTCTTTGACCTTTCTATCCATTGCATCCCAACCCAACTCACTGGATTTAGGAGTAGGATATTAGACATGATGCAGCTCACAGATTCGAGAGCCTGCATACCACAATACTCTCTCCTGCAAATTCAGCTATTGCTTTTACACATAATTAATACTTTATCTAACTAGTGTACGTGATGGTTAGAAAAATCTGAATGTGGACTATTTAACATTCTACTGCATTCCTCAGATTTACTCTTATTTGGTTAAATGAAAGCTTAATACATAATTAATATTAATAAAGGCTTTTTCACAGCATCAGCGCCCATGTCTCTTGAAGTCCTCTCTGCAGAGCTAATGTGTGCATGTGTTGTACTACTAAGCCTGATGTCTCGCTCAGTCAGTCTGCCATAACACATTCAACGCTATGCACTTGTTATGAAATTTCTGATTAGATCAAGATTGTTTTTTAAAAAATGTACTAATATAACATATAATAACGGCGACCCGTTGCCCTGACCTCTGTGGTGATGAAGTAATTTGAGCGCCTTGTGCTGCGTCATCTAAAAGCCATCACTGACCCTCTCCTGGACCCCCTGCAGTTTGCCTCCAGAGCCAACAGGTCTGTAGACGATGCTGTAAACATGGCCCTTCACTCCATCCTCCAGCACCTGGACTCCTCAGGAACCTATGCCAGGATCCTGTTTGTGGACTCCAGCTCTGCCTTCAATACTTTCATCCCAGCTCTGATGCAGGACAAGCTATTCAAGCTGAGTGTGCCTGACTCCACCTTCAGATGGATCACATCAGGGGCGGACTGGGACAAAAAATCGGCCCGGGCATTTTGAACCAGACCGGCCCACTAAATTCGATAACACACCTTTTTAATCTCGAATGTCTACACCAACCAGGCTTATAGCTAGCAGGGCGTCTGCCCTATAGTCTACTAAAAAATAAGAAGAAACGGGACGCCCTACTTTTAGGCAGGACGGCCTAAAGACGCCCTATTTTTCTCCCGTTTTACCTGTTAACTTCGCTGAATTTGATCAAAATTCACCGTTTCAGTCGCTTCAGTGCTTAGCGAAGTCTAGAATCATACATATGACCTGCCAATTAGAAAATACAAATAGCATTGCTGTATTCCCGCTACAACAACGTTACATCATGATTCCAACGAAACATTGATTCACGGGCTCGCAGAAGCTCCAGAAGACAGCTACCGCACGTCACTGAACCTACTACTGTATGAGTTCAACAAGAGTTTGTGTGTTAAGGTGGTGGTCTTAATTAATCTAAATGCAATACACATCATACACTTTAAAGCTTTGTTCAGAATACGGAGGTATAAGATCGGTCGATATTTTCCATGAAAATAGCGACTGAAGAACCCCCTGTTCTCGTCTCCGAGAGGACAGGCTGTATTGCTCCCTTTTCTAGAAGGGAGTCTATTTCCTCCTGTAGGAAACGCGCTTGATGAGGTGGTATTAACGTTTGAACTACGCCCCTGAACTTCGGGGGGGACGGGAAAACTGGAGCGTATAACGGGCTATCATAATTCGGTATCTGGACAAATTGGCATATTTTCGGAATACCAGGGTTTGGGAATACTGGGCTTTCGGAACAATTGACATGGCACCGCGCACCACTCAAACACACAACATAGAGTGAAGGCTAACGGCTGGCTGTTTCAGAGTACAGTAGGCTGAGGGCTAGCAACAGCTACAGACTTGTCTTGTATTTAGCTATGCAAACGAACTTGGCCATAGAACATAGGTTCTAAGTCAAACATATTTTAGAGACGTTTTAATTCATGATCAGTAAGCTTACCGTAGGTCGTTGTATCGTATCTCCCTGGCTGTAGCCACCAGCACTGTCATCCACGGGAGCTGATAGCAAAGTTTAGCTAAAGGTAGAAGGTGTTTGCTGATATGATTGGACGAGACCCTAGTCACTCAAGAAGACGGCCAATGGGCCGCAGACTAGCGTGCGCGTGTCAAGCATGTCAAGGCCATGGGCCACGCTGTTTACCGTCCTAATGCATTATGTTGGCAGGTCCAAATCGAAAGGGGTTCGTGTTGGGTCAGCCCAGGGGATGTGATTGGGCCAGCCCAGTGTCAGTAGGGCCGCTGATGAACTAATTTCGTGGGCCAGCCGGTCAGACCATTATATGGGGAAAAAAATAAAAAAATAAAATTCGGGACCATCGGCCCATATTGCACCCCGGCCCAGCGGGCAAACGCCCGGTATGCCCGATGGCCAGTCCGTCCCTGGATCACATACTTCCTGTCTGACCGTAGGCAGCACGTGAGGCTGGTAAAACATGTCTCTGACCCCCGGACCATCAGCACCGGTTCCCCTCAAGGCTGCGTTCTTTTCCCTCTACTCTTCTCCTTATACACTAACAGCTGCACCTCCAGTCATCAGTCCGTCAAGCTCCTCAAGTTGGTGGCAAGATTGATCATCTAGTGACCTGGTGTGGACAGAACAACCTGGAGCTCAATGCCCTGGAAACATTGGAGATGGTTGTAGATTTTAGAAAGAACCCAGCCCTGCCCACCCCCATCACCCTGAGTGACTCCCCAGTCGACACCATCATCTCCCAGGACCTCAAGTGGGAGCTGAACATCATCTCCCCCAACAAAAAATGCACACCAGAGGATGTACTTCCTGCAACAGCTGAAGAAGTTCAATCTGCCAAAGATGGTGCACTTCTTCACCTCCATCATTGAGTCCATCCTCACCTCCTCCATCACCATCTGGTATGCTGCTGCCACTGCCAAGGACGAAAGCCGACTGCAGCGTGTTATTCGTTCTAGTGAGAAGGTGATTGGCTGAAATCTGCCATCTCTCCAGGACCCTGAGTAGGGCTGAACGATTTAGGAAAATAATCTAATTGCTATTTTTTTTTGTTATCGCGGACGTTGCGGTTAGAAAATCGCGTTTTACCATATCGCGATTTTATCGCAAATGCAATTAATCGTTCAGCCCTAACCCTGAGGTGTGCAAGGAAGATTATGGCCGACCCCTCTCACCCTCGACACAAACTCCTAGTGACACTCACCTCCAGCAGAAGGCTGCAACGCATCAGGACCAAAATCTCATGGCACCAGATCAGCTTCTTTCCATAGGGCTCAAATACACATACGCGTCTTTTTTCAGGCGTAGACGCTTCAGTAACGCCTTGGCAAAGTGCGGCGGCCAAAACAGAAGCGGTGCGCTTCCCTGCCTTGCGCTGGAAAGTTGAGAATAGTTCAACTTTTAAGCGCACCTAAAAAACGCTTCAAAGACGCAACGCGTGGTGGAGAAGGGGCGCACACGGTAAACGCGCCGTGCCATAGGAATCAATGCATTTGCTCGCGTCCCGTTTTAAAAAAACGCTTATGTGTATTTGAGCCCATACGCGGTTCGCCTCATGATCAAGAAGGCCTAGTTCGCCACTGCTTGTTTCCCAAAACTCTGAATGCTGTGCTTGAGAATACATTTGTTTAATGTACAGTACTTGTCACATGTATGTTGTGTTACGTCATTATAGCCTATACAAATATTTTTTGTGGATATGAACACATGGTTAAGTATTAAGAAAGAATACACCCATAGATATATAGAATTACATATGTCTATGAATACACCACCATATAATGCTTTATTATTTTTATGAATGCATTGCGGGAGGGGATTGGTAGAGATGGGAAGTGATGAGGGAGATGAAGATGGGACTGAGGGCAGCCATTTTATATTCTGTTCACAAAAATAATTAAGGTCATAAAAGTGTCCCATTATGTACTCAAGAACATCATCTGCCAACTTGATTTCTTCACTTAATTTTTTTTTCTGCAGCACTGAAATCATAATGTATGTGAATTAGCTTGGCATGGATACATTGAGCTCCCTTCAATTGTGAGTATCTTAATTATAATGACTTTTTATTAGAAACATAATATTAGACATGATAATATATTGTAGGCTATTGTGTCTACCTATTTACATACACACATCTACAGTCTTTATGTTATATACATTCTGAAATCATCCCTAGCAATCCCTCCAACTCCCTACTTTTTCGGAGAGAAAAGTTGCAAGGAAAATGAATGCTGCGCTCTGTACTTACGAGGATTGGGGTAAAGCTCTCATTCATGCTCAACGTCACAATGGGTACTTCCATTGTACTTCTTTTCAGGATTCATTCCACTCAGTCTTAAGACTTCATTGCTAACGTACTCCTAGATAAAGACATGAGACCTTTATTGTAAATGAATTATCAAAATTGCACACTAAAAATGAATGAGGTAATACCACTGTGTTTTTCCCTTCAGATTGACTCACATACAGGTGGACTGACAGTTTAAGGTATGTGTATCTAAGTGTTTGATCATTTCATATAACTGTAATATAATGTCCTTTATAAAAGTTATTTATGTTTCAGTTGTCTTGACTGAACAATACCAATTAAATATGACATTGGTGGGACCGTGGAAAATGCAATAAAGGCTGTGCTGAAAAGCATCAATCATTCAGCCATTCATGAAATTTTACCTGAATCTTGGAGAGGTCACTAAAGGATTTTAATTGGTCCTCAGACCGTGAGTCTTTCCAAGCAGGTGATGCACAATGCTTTTTGAGATAGGGACCTTGAAGGATCTCCATGCAGAGTTTAAACATATCCTTAACACAGAAGACAAAAAAACAATGTAAATGTTAAAGTGGTATTCTTTTGTAAATGCTTATGTTGTCTAGAAAACTGACTTAATCACTTTCGTTTTACCCATATTTTCACCCTTTTATACAGTACACCTAGTGGCAAACTTTGAGGTAGCTGTGCCTGCGGCTTGGCTTGATGTGATGCGCACAAGTTAAGGTTTGCATGAAGAATATAGATGGACTCGGTGTAGGCATTCTCGATAAAACCTTCAGGCCTTCTCCAAGGTCATATTTCTCCCATAGCTCCTTGACCACAGTGTAAACCAGCTCTTGCAGTTGAAGATGAGGCTCTTTCACAGTCTCTTTCACAGTCTCTTTATGCCGTTGTTGCTTTTTCACGTTTTGTCGCTTTGGTGTTTCAAGATGAGGCACTTCCTGCTTTGGCCCTTCAAGAATAGGCAATTGTGAGTATCTTAATTATAATGACTGACTATTAGAAACATACTATTAGACATGATTATATATTGTGTCTATTGTTTCTACTATATGTACATACACGCATCTACAGTCTTTATGATATATACTGTACATTCTGAAATCATCCCCAGCAATCTCTCCAACTCCCCGCTTTTTCTGAGAGAAAAGTTGGAGAGATAAATGAATGCTGCGCACTGCACTTACCAGGATTGGGGTAAAGCTCTAGTTCATTCTCAACGTGATATTGGGAACTTCCACCGTATTTCTTTTCAGCCTCATTAGTAGTATTTTGCATTTCCAACAGTCTAAAGATCTTCTTGGTTACGTATCCCTAGATAAAGATATGAGACTTTTATTGTAAATTAGTTATTAAAACTTCACTAAAAAATAAACGAGGTAAAACCACCTGCTACCACTGTGTTTTCCCACTTCATTGAGTCACATAAAGGTGGACTGACAGTTTAAGGTATGTTTATCTAAGTGTTTAACAATTTTTATATAACTGTAATATAATGTCTTTTATAAGAGTTATTTATGTTTCAGTTGTCCTGACTGAACAATACCAATTCAATCTGGCATTGGTGGGTGCCTTGCCTTGTAGAAAATGCAATAAAGGCTGTGCTGAAATCAATCATTCAGCCATTCACAAAATTTGACCTGAATCTTGGAGAGGTCGCGAAAGGATTTGAATTGGTCCTCAGGCCGTCGGTCTGACCAACCAGGCCAATCTTTGGAATACATATCCTGAAGGATCTCCCAGCAGAGTTCAAATATATGCTGCACACAGAAGACAAAGCATAATATTTTGTAATTGATTGTAATTTATTTATTCATTGATTGTAATTTTCTGTCTAAAAAACTGACTTAATCACTTTAGTTTAAGCTATATTTTCACCCTTTTCTACAGTAGACCTAGTGGACGAACCTTGCAGTAGCTGTGCCTGGTGCTTGGCTTGATGTGTTGCGCACAAGTTTATGTTTGCAGAAAGAGTTCAGATGGGCGTGGCAGCGGCATTCCCGATAAAACCTTTGGGCCATCTCCAAGGTCATATATCTCCCACAGCTCCTTGACCAGTAAACCAGCTTTTGCACTTCAAGATGAGGAACTTTCACAGTCTCTTCATGCCCTTGTTGCTTTTTCACTTTAGGATGAGGCACATTTGGTTGCTTTGGTGTTTCAAGATGAGGCACCTTCTGCTGCTTTGGCCCTTCAAGTAGAGGCACTTTCACAGCTTCTTCATGCCCTTGCTGTTTCTCTTGTTTGGATGCTACATTCTGCTCTGCCAGTGTCCGTCCAGTCGTTCCTTGATAATCCTCCTGTTTAGCACTGATCTGGGATGGGTTGGAATCAAAGGCTTTGTCACTCAGATTGTTTGTCACCATCAACAAATTAAAAAGCAATGTTGTTATCAAATTAGATATTTAGTGTCTCTCGCCAATGATTTAGAGCAGCTGTCAACAAACTGCGGTTGTGAGTTTTTCTTACTTCAGGAGATTAAAATTTGGAATCTCTGACACTGTTGTCTGGGCATATAGTCATAGTATAGTATATAGTATCTAGTGAAAAAGGGGAGAAAAGGGAATAAACAACAGATGGTTCATTAAAAACTGCTTCATCAAGTGAAGCTTATTGTATAAATTGATGTAGCATATGACCCTGAATGTTTAATAAGGGCTATATCAACTGATATATTGCGTTCATTATGCCACACAGATAAGAAGTTAAATCAAGTCTATGAGGTGAGTCCCATTCTATAATTTGGGCAGACTGAGAGCAACATGATATCCAGCTGAGCTGTCAATGGAGCACAGGGCGACCAGATATCCTCTATGGGACTTACAATGTAAGATCTCAAAATATACTGCAATGTTTGGTATGTATACATTTTTCAGATATGTTATCTGGTTCATAGGTTATCATAGGTAATCTGTGCTTTGGTTTTTAATTACCAATACAATTATATCTGCGGGTTTACCCGTATGGCTGGTGGATACAGTTGACCTTCAGGTAAAATCCCTTTCCCAATAATCTGAAATCTGTTGTCAGGGGAAGCACTCTCACAGTTCTTTAGAAGGTCCACACTTCCAAGTGTGTCTGTATTCTGATTACACATCATGATGTTTCCCTGTTTAAACTGCACTTCTGACACTCCATGTTGGAGTTTCTCAAAGCTAGGAGATGGCTGTGAAGTCTGCATGTGATTCACTTTCACCTCAGGGCCATTCACCTTTGCAGTAGTTTTAATGCCCAAATAAGTGGCCTGCTGAATAGAGAATAAACAATCATTATTTAATTAAATACTGAAGCTAATTCCTTTGATGCTTAGCAATCCATTTTGCATTTTGGCTTTCGCCATTCTAAGTAAGTGGCCATCTTACTGTTGCTGGAGTAGGGGTGAGCATTTCAGAAGCAAAGAAAAGCTGCACAGCCTTTGGGGTCAATTCTCCCACTCTCTTCTGAGCACCTGGGAACTTCAGCTCAGGACCATTATTAGGACATTCATTATGACCAACAGCCACCGCATGGTTTGGCTTAATTAGGTTATAATGTATCTGCAAAATGTGTTGTTATAATGATCACATCAGTCATTGTAAATAATACAGCTTTCAGCTCAAAAAGTATTTGCTTTCACACTAATGACATATGTATCATGTGTTATATGTCATATGTATTTTGTAATGATGCAATATACTGCTAGGTCTTCTGATCTTGGTAAAGCTCTTAGACGCTTAATACCCGCAAGCATGTAGTCACATAATGAATTATAAGCCATGTGAATTGGCTGATGTGCATTCAAAATTAAGATGGAGGCAAAAATAACATTCTAGCAATTATATTAAGTTAATTCCTTTGCTGCTTAGCCATCCATTTTACATTTTGTCTTTTCCCATTCTAAGTAAGTGGCCATCTTACTGTTGCTGGAGTAGGGGTGAGCATTTCAGAAGCAAAGAAAAGCCGTTCAGCCCTTGGCGTCAATTCTCCCACTCTCTTCTGAGCGCCTGGGGACTTCAGCTGAGGACCAACATTGGGACATTCATTATGACCAATGAATAACAGCCACCTCATGGTTTGGCTTAATTAGGTTATAATGTATCTGCGAAATGTGTTGTTATAATGATCACATCAGTCATAATAAAAAATACAGCTTTCAGCTAAAAAAGTGTTTGCTTTCACACTAATGACATATGTATCATGTGTAATGTGTATTTTGTAATGATGCAATACACTGCTAGGTCTTCTGATCTTGGTAAAGCTCTAAGACGCTGAATATCCGCAAGCATGTAGTCACGTAATGAATTACAAGCCATGTCCATTGGCTGATGTGTATTTTAAATTAAGATGTAAGCAAACATAACATTCCAGCAATTATGTTTGTTTCTGAACAATGTAGTCTCATCTACCTCCTTTATCTCAGATTTGGGGCCACTCTCAGGAATATCAAGGTGTTCACAGACATCTTCTGTTTTAACCACAATGCCAGTGTCAGCTAGTTGAAGGTGCTGATAGATGTTTTTGTCGCCATATTCCAATTCTGAGACTTTGTGATGGAGCTGTTTGGAGTCAGGAGATGGCCAATAGGTTTCCACGTCCTTCACACTTGTATCATGGTCTTTGATCTCAGTAGCAATTCCAGTGCTCTGATCATGGACCTGGTTAAAACAAGGAATAAACCGAAGGCAATTAATAAAAAACGGATGTACAATGTACCAAGGAAAGCCATTTTAGATGGAAAAGTGGTAGCCGCAAATCACCCTACATGTTTATTTTCAAAAAATGGCTGAGCAGCCTCCATATTCTTCTGTGGACAATCATTATGATCCTAGCAAAGACGAAAGTAATTTTCCTTATTGTATGAAGGCTCTTCGAATTGTATTACATTTGGTTCCTAAATGTTAATTCTGCCGACCCAAATATGTCTGTTTTCGGGAAGAATATTACTAGAATCTTTTTGTTCGATTACCAAAACTTTCCCCCAAAATATTTGTCCTACATTTAGACAAGCAAACTGAGGCACTTCACCTCTCAAAATATAAAAGTTGCAAAAAGGTGATTCCTACCAGAAGAACTGCAGAGGACAGGTTGGCATCAGTTGAGAGCACTGTGGACACAGCCGCCTCCATCAGTGCACATTTGTTGGCGCTCACATTCATCTTAGGGTGCTGAAGAACATCTTTAGTTTCATCCAAAGTGTTGCTGCCTGCATGCTCTTGGTGGAACGCCAGATTGTACAAGATGTACAATGCACCAAGTAAAGCCATCTGTTTATTTTAGATGTGAATGCAGAAAAACACCCTCCATGTTTATTGAGGACTGTGAATAATTCAATGTATAATTGTATGCTTTGAGTTCTAATTTCGAATGTCTCCATGGGGGCTCTATTTACATAATTTACTTTTATAGTATAGAAATATATAATATCACCTAATACAGGCGCGACTGGACTCCATAAGGGACAATGAATTCTGTACTGACAGATGGCTTTAGATAAAATATTCCTACCAGTATAGCTGCTGAATGTGGTAGAGCTTCATTTGAAAGCCGTGCCCTTTCATCCATCATCTCAACTTTGGTGCCATTACCAACACTATCAAGATGCTCAAGCACATATTCACTTTCATCAGAAGTGCCATCGCCTGTATTCTGAGGATGGGTTGGCTATGAAGAGAGAAAACAATCTGTGAATAATACGATGATATAGAGGCACCTCACAAGCACAGGCAAAACATCAGCATCACCATGACATATCTCTCTTAGAAGATGATTTACCAGCCATGACCATGAAGTGCTTTGCACAAAAAATACAGCTATGCAAAGTGCATACTCACCAGTATGGCTTCTAGGGGCAGTTGGGTATCAGGTGAAGGCAGAAGGAGCAGTTGGGTATCAGGTGAAGGCAGAAGGAGCAGTTGGGTATCAGGTGAAGGCAGAAGGAGCAGTTGGGTATCAGGTGAAGGCAGAAGGGACACATTTGCCTCCTTCCCTTCAACTTTTTCTTCGGCATATTGTTTGATGTCCTGATCAGTCTGATGAAGAGAGAATGAATGGGTCAAATTGAAAAGTAATACAGTACTTAAATTATATGTGGCTGCCAGGACGCACCAACATTTAAAAAAAATAGTTTTTACCTATTTTAAAGCAATCTAGAAATGGTACATTAACCTCACAAACCTGCACAGCAGAATCTCTGTATCTTGTGACATGATCACCATTGATGTTTGTGCACCTTTCTGTGCCACTGCCCTCCAGTGAAAACATTCCTATGACAAAAATATGTATTCAAATGCCATGACTATACTTCTGTTTGCCGACCACCACAAAGAGATGCTTATATGTTATAGCTTAGAGCTACCTCTTATTGTTTCCCTTCCCCTTCTGCCCCCCCCCCCCTTCTTATCTCTTTCAGCCTGACCTCAAGCAGATGGGTCCCCCCCTTATGTGCCGTTGTTCTGCTTAAGGTTCCTTCTTAATAAAATTTTCCTTGCCCTTGTTGCCATTGTGCTTGCTCTGAGGGGGTCCAGGCAATCATGGCAATCTTATAAATGATAACTTAAGAGAGAGCTATGTGTTTTGTGTAACAGGCTTATGCAAGATTTACAAAGTACAAAAAGAGTAACAGTACCTCTCAGTATCATCTTTAGGCTCATTCAATTGTGAAACCAGAATAAGAGGGCTACACGAAGCTGCCTCCTGAAAGAGAGTTTTAGGTAGAACATACATTTACAAGGATTTTACAGGTAATTAGAGCAGCAGTGTTGGCTGGTTTCTGAAAAAAACATCACCTCTCCCTGATATTTTATTTCCTCCTGCAGGCAGGATGCAGAGCCCATAGTCCTCTCTATGCGCTGAACCAACTGGATGAGCCATTGTTTATTATTTGTGGCTGACTGAAGGAATTTTTGATAGCTTTGAAATAAATTCTAAAGATAAAACAGATTCACAATCAATATCTCAATAAAAAAAACATTTCCATGACAAAGACAGAATTTCCATCAGCTCCATACTAGTAGTTCACATATAGAGACAGAAGTATCTTTACAATATCATCTTTCAAACATTATCAGTCATTTACAATGACAATCTTTACAATTGTAGTTCACATGATTTGATTTAGATATCCAAGGTGCACCTGGTTCTTCTTGAACTCGAGTGTGAGGTGAACCATCTGCATTTGGATGACTCCTTCATCTGCTCCACTTTCCTTAAGATATCTGCCAGTGAAGGGGGGAACAGTTACCAGCAGGACCACGTAGAACTACAAATGCCGCACAGTGGTGCATAGCATTCTATCCCCCTCACCCCCCTGTAAACCAATTCTTGATGGTTGGGGTGTTACACCAAAAACGATTGAATTCGGTCCAGTATTAAGTAAGAAAGCTATAACCGGCAACCACAAAAAAGTAAACACTCTGGACCCAAAAAGAGAGAAACAAAACCTGGTTCTCCCTTTATTCTGTGATTTTAAATATCCATTATTACAAGCTTCAGTTTGATGAAGAAAAAAAGGTGATTAATTGCGAATCCTCAAGGCAAATTTTGCAATTCATTTGTTAGCCTATTTATTTTTTTACCTACAGCAGTAATACATACATACATACATATTAGCTCATATATAATATTGATAAATAAACCACCAACCTTTTCTTCCTGGCGAGCTGACAGAGTTGGGCCTCTGTAATCCTCCTCTGAGCTTTTTCTTGCAGCTGGAGTATATCGCTCAAATGGAGGGCTTGCGACTCATCAATAGCTAGCACATTCTGCAGCATGGTCGAGTGCAATAGGTCATCTTCATAACTGGTATAAGAGCCAATAGCGACTTCATTTCCCTGAGGAGAAAGGTTGTGGAGGTTAGGCAACATGCTTTTCTGTAATGCCACATGAACACACAAGAACACGCATTTTGGAGTGTTCTGTGAAACTTTATAAACTGGGCTATGCTGCTCCAGAAGTCCCGGTGTCATCTGCTCAAATTCTATGCCACAAACATCATGTTCCCTTTCCTGTTTTGGCATGTGTTATGTAGAAAAATACTTGATATTAAAATCTTTTTTATATAAAAATCTTGATTTTGAATGGCTTTAAAGGCCATTTAAAATCTATCTAATTGCATTTCAATCTCTCGGATGGGTCCTTTTCCCAATATGAGTGGCTTAGCACCCTTTGGTATAATGGCCAACATTGGTATCAGTGTTTTCTTATTATCATCGTTATGGGCCAATCACTAAAGGTTATGGCAATAATACTTTTTCTTCTTACTATAGACCTACCTCTGCCATGTAAGGTGGTTAGGTAGTTTGCACCCTTTCTTATGTTAATTGAGACACTAATTGTGAACAGTAAATTAAATTCTTTCACAGTTTTTGGGCCTCAAACATCAGTCCACCAACAAGAACAACAAACCACAGTCAAACGTTGACGCTTGTATCTACTGACACATGGGTTACCCCCACACACACACACACACACACAGATTCCTGGGGTCATGCAGAGTTTATAGCATCTCATCCTTCTACAAATTTGACCTAATTATCAAAAAACTCGACTGCTGGTAGGCTATTTTCAAAAAAAGCTTCACAAAACTCACTTTTAATAGCCTACTTTTCATTATGTTATTGTGTGAAACTCCTAATATCACAGTAAATACATCAAACTGGAGGAACAGGAACACTTTGTGGTATATACATTGGTATATAATATTGCCTTAAGATTCTGCTCTTGTTCGGTTCTGTTCTGTCAATGTGTTTAACTCCTTTAGCATCTCATCATCAACTAATTCATGGTAAATCTAGGGAAGAGGTAGTAGATTCAAGCATAATATTTGATCTCATATCCCTAGGTTTTAGCCCTTTTTATTGGTACTTGTTTAATATTCTTACCTTCTGTGCTGTAGACTGGTTCTTGCTATTGGCATCTCCAGTGCTTCCCCATAAGGGTGGCTTAAGTGGAAGTTTGCCATGTGGCTCACCTGAAAGCAAAAAATATGATTAATTGTAGGATAACACATGTACACATAGAAGATAATGGCTAATGGTCAACCTAGTTCTAGAGGGTTTCAATACAATTTTAAAATGAATAGAACTAGCTTTTTTTTAAAATAAAAATATGTATTTTAACTTACTTCCAGCCAATTGGTCCATCCTGAGTATAACCACTCTGGAAGAGTGCTAAAACGAAACGTTTAGTGTAAAAGTTGGTATGTCCGATCAATATTTAAATCTGGAAATACATTCATTTCTAATGAAAATTAAACAAGTTGTCTGGACAGCAGGTTGCTCCAGAGTAAACTAAACTTACTCACTGACGTTTTAGAGTGACGACATAATGCAAAAATTCTAACATAGCCAGGTAACAATAGATGTCATCTCTATGGTTTCCCTATTGCAGTGGGACTGCGATGTGATTGACGGGAAATGACCTGTTCATTGACCAATCAAAGTACTTTCTATTCACGCCGGAAGGCCGAATTGCGGCAAATCACCACCCTGAGCCCGCCCCCTCAGGAGTCTATATATTGCTGGTGAATACGCCGCGCTGTCTCTTTTACGACCTTCGCCTTCGAGCTTACGGATCTATCGACAAAGACCAACTATCACGCTTGCGTATCCTTTCTCTTTGTGTGCTTATTTTTACTCTTTCGAGTTGGTGAGTTGAATTATTCCTTACTAGCTCTGAGTGCTGCAAGGATATTTTATGCTTAAGCAAGATTGCAGTCCGGCTGGTGTCCTCGCTCGTCCTCGACTTGCTAGTTCACTGTTGCTTAAAAACGTGCTACGTTGACTAGCTCTTGCTAATTGTGTCTCTTTTACATATTCAGGATGTCCTGTCTCTATGTGGATTGTGGCCATCCCAAGGACAAGGGTGACCGGCATCGCAGCTGTACGCTGTGCCTAGGCAGAGCGCACGCTGAGGCTGCGTTGTCCGGAGAAATCCCTCCTGCATGTGCGCTCTGTGCCACCATGACGACGGCACGAGTCACAAAGTGCCTCTCTCTGTGGGAGAGAGAGAGCATGCATCCGGGAGTGAAGCCTGTGCTTTCCGGGGTGGTGTCCCCGGACGGGCGAGGCTCCTCTCGCCCTGGAAGCCGCTGGGTCCCCTGCTCTTCGCCAGCGCGCTCAGTGGCCCCAGTCGCGGTGACTGCAGAGGCCGCCGAGCCGCTATCTGAGCTCGACGCCCAGCTCGACGAGTTGGACGTCGACGCCGGAGGAGAGAGTCTGCTCGATGACTCGTTCGAGGTCGACTCGGACAAGGAGACAGACATGGTGATGGGTGACGCGCCGAGGGCTACGAAGCCCGCAGCACTCTCCCGGAACCTGGGTCACCAGCTACACGAAGTAGCGGTGAGGGCGGCGAGCCGGCTTGGTCTCCCCCTCCCCCCTCCGCCTAACGTGCGTTCTGCATTGTTGGACGGAGAGTACTACGGTGACCCACCCCGGCCAGCTTCCTAAGATATCCCCTTCTTCGAGGAGGTACACGAGGAGCTGGAGACCTCATGGGCTGCGCCGTACTCAGGGCGCGCTCCGGTCCCGGGGTTCGCGGAGTACCTCCGCGTTGACCGAGCGAAAGAGAAGGGCTACCTCTCCTTTCCGCCGGTGGAGAACACCGTGGCAGGGTATCTCTCCCCTGCATCCCCCACGATGAGGCTCGGCCAGATTCCCGTGCTACCCACCAAGAGCGCTCGACACCTGGTGGTTCTGGCCGAGAAGGCTTACTTAGCTGCGGGGCAGTCCGCCTGTTCTACGAACATGGCGGCGCTGCTCCAACGTTATCCTCACGGAGCTTGGCTCAGCCTGCTAAGCCACGGCAGCAACAACAGCAGCAGCCAGCGGCACAGACAAGCTCCGGGGCCACGCACAAACCCACACGATGTGGTACGAGAGGGCGAGGGAGACCGCAGGTTTACTGATGTTAATCGCCCCCTGAAACGAAAGGGGGGGGAGGTGGTGTGCCCACCACCACCTGGGAAGATCGCCAGATGCGCTCATGTAAACCCCATGTCCAGCACGCCGAAATTGTTCCCACAAGCACAACATTCCCGTGTTCTCGACACTGTCCCTTTAGGCGCAGACACAAGACAAGCTTGCTTTTCCCCTCCCGCGATGCACCCAAAAAGGACGGGAATTATCGCCCTATATTAGATCTATGTATACTGAACAAGTCTCTCATGCCGCTGAAGTTCAAAATGTTAACTCCACGCCGGCTGATTCAGTTCATAAAGCCGAACGATTGGCTGATCACGTCAGATCTCAAAGATGCTTACTTCCATGTTCCGATTCATCCCAGACACCGCAGGTATCTAAGATTCGCATTCGGCAGGGTAGCATACCAGTTCCACGCACTTCCATTTGGTCTCTCCCTAGCTCCGAGAGTAGTCACGAAGTGCGTAGAGGCTGCCATCGCTCCATTGAGAAAAATAGGCATTCGCTTATTCAACTACCTGGACGATTGGCTTCTCGCTTCTCGCTCAGAAGCGGAGGCGGTGCGAGAGTGCCATCTCGTGGTGGCACACCTGTATCGCCTCGGATTTGTTCTGAACAAAGAGAAAAGCTCACTGCGTCCTCAGCAGGCGGTGCCTTTCCTGGGCATGATAGTAAACTCTGTGGCAATGACATTGTGTCTGTCGCCAGCACGAAAAGAGGCTATCAGAGACTGCGTGCAGATGTTCAGACTAGGGAGGAAGGTTTCCTCCCTTCGCTGTCAGAAGCTCTTGGGTTTGATGGCAGCCGCAGCAGTGGCACGCCCCCTCGGGATGCTCCATGCGCGTCCATTTCAGGCATGGTATCTGTCATTGAAACTCGACTCCGCCAGAGACAAGTTTCGCTTGATCACGGTGGATCGCAGATGCTGGCAGGCCTTGACTGTATGGCGATCCCCGCATTTCCTCGCGGAAGCGGCTCCGCTCGGTGCAGTGGTGAGCCGCGTTATCGTCACCACAGACGCCTCCACTACAGGCTGGGGTGCGATATGCGAAGGATATTCGGTGAACGGGCTCTGGTCATCAACGCAAGCCACGTCACATATAAATGTGTTGGAACTGCGAAGCGGTGTTTCTAGCGCTTCGTCACTTCATTCACATTGTGGGCGGGCGTCACGTTCTCGTCAGAACAGACAACGTGTCCACCATGGCATACATAAATCGTCAAGGAGGGGTACGCTCTCCTGCGCTTTATCATTGGGCGAGCCGACTGCTCCTGTGGGCAGCGAAGCGCATTCGCTCTCTCAGGGCAGTGCATATTCCAGGCCGTCTCAATTACGGAGCCGACCTTCTGTCGAGGAGCAACCCTCAAGCTGCAGACTGGTGCCTTCACCGTCAGGTGATCGACCAGATTTGGCTTTGGTTTTACAGGGCGCAGGTGGATCTGTTTGCGAACAGAGAGAACACCCGCTGCCCTCTGTGGTTTTCGCTGGGGGGCGACAACCCTCCGTTAGGCGTAGACGCGCTGAGCCAGCAATGGCCCAACATGCGTCTTTACGCATTCCCTCCGATTCCTCTGCTACGTCAAGTAATCTGCAGAGTGAAGGAGGAGGGCTTGGAGTTGATATTAGTGGCGCCACATTGGCTCAATCAGCCATGGTTGACGGATCTTATCAGACTGTCAGTGCAGCCTCCGTGGGAGCTCCCTCTGCGCAGGGATCTCCTCTCACAGGCCCACGGGACGGTGTGGCACCCCAGGCCAGAGCTGTGGCAGCTCAGGGCCTGGCTCCTGAGAGGAACAGGCTCTTAGCGTCAGGCCTGTCAGATTCTGTGGTGAATACTATACAGAGCGCTCGGGTGTCGTCTACCCGATCTCTGTATACGCTCAAGTGGCGCATGTTCGAGCGATGGTGCGCTGCGCGCCAGCATGACCCTATCGAGTGCGCCTTGGGCATCATCTTAGAATTTTTGCAACAATTGTTTGATGATGGCAAAGCTGCTTCTACTATCAAAGTGTATTTAGCAGCCATTTCCGCCTGCCATATTGGCATTAACGGCAAATCTCCGGGTAGTCATCCATTGGCTTCACGCTTTATGGCTGGCATAAGGCGACTTAGAGTGCCTGTCAGGCACCTATTGCCCTCTTGGGATTTGCTAGTGGTGTTGCGGGTCCTCCGTTCGAGCCTCTAGAAATGGAGGACTTGAAGTTTGCGTCTTGGAAGACTGCGCTGCTCCTGGCACTGGTGTCTGCGAAGCGCGTTGGTGACATGCAAGCTCTGTCGGTCAGCCCGTCGTGCATTCAGTTTTCGATTGCCGGGGACAGGGTAGTATTGCGCCCTAACGCAGCATACACACCCAAGGTAGTGACGACTCCGTTTCGTAACCAGGTCATTGAGTTGGCCGTATTCTCGCCCCCTCCTTTCGCGTCAGCGGAGGAGGAGCGCTTGCACAAACTCTGCCCGGTGCGCGCTCTGCGTATTTATGTAGAGCGCACGGGTTCATTCAGGTAATCGGATCAGTTATTCGTATGCTTTGGTGCAAGCGCCAAAGGCAAACCCCTGGCAAAGTCGAGCCTCTCCCGGTGGCTGGTGGAGGCTGTCACTTTGTCATATACAAGTTTGTCGTTGGAACCCCCGGAGAAGCTTCGTGCGCATTCTACTCGTGGGGTTTCGTCATCCTGGGCCCTATTTAAGGGCATGTCAGTGGATGACATTTGCAAAGCTGCGAGCTGGAGCTCTCGCCACACCTTTATTAATTACTACATGTTGGATGTGGCGGAGCCTGGTTTCCTGCAGAGCGTGTTGCAGGCGAATGATCTGTGATCATATGCAACATGCAATGTTACTATCTGCGTGGCCGTCTCCCTTTATGGATTAAAGGCGGATGGCACAGATGGGTGTAAGTATTCATAAGCATGGGATCAGTGGTCCCGTTTTCTCTTATATTGAATCCTTCCCCGTTATAAGCACACTGCCGCCGCCACATGAACCTCTATGAGGGCGAGGCGACTGAGTTGGCGTGTGTTTACATATTTGGCCGTCACTGTTGCACGCGGGATTAGACACGGTCCCGTCAATCACATCGCAGTCCCACTGCGATAGGGAACATCTCGGTTATGGATATAACCTCGGTTCCCTGAGTTAGGGACCAGATGTGATATGGTTGCGTGCACAGTGCGTGTGTTTTTCTGGAGGCTCGAAGGCTCAGAGTCTTCAGAGACAGTGCGGCATATTCACCAGCAATATATAGACTCCTGAGGGGGCGGGCTCAGGGTGGTGATTTGCCGCAATTCGGCCTTCCGGCGTGAATAGAAAGTACTTCGATTGGTCAATGAACAGGTCATTTCCCGTCAATCACATCTGGTCCCTAACTCAGGGAACCGAGGTTATATCCATAACCGAGATGATTCTACAGCTGACCGGTTAACGCCCACTGACGTTTACGAAGAACGCCTTTGTTTTTTCAGAGAAGAAAATGTCACCAAAATCCATGCCTCTGTGGAAAGTACCAAAACCCCCTTACCTGTTCTAAAATCAGCGCAAACCACGGACGTACGTATTGTTTATTCAGGGAGAATTGACTGAGCAGGGCTCTTTGGCCTACGTGCTTAATATTACGGGGGAATTTAAAACCATACTGACAGAGTATTACAAACATTTCGACTCATTTATGAAATACTGTAACAAAAGGCAGATAAAACAGTGAATCAATGCTATGAATTCGCTTTGCACTTCCATAAATCATCAAAATCCTGCAATCGTCCTTGGAGGGGAAGTGACCTCAGAATTGCCTGCAGATTGTCAACAGGAGTAACAACATAGAACGATAGCTGTCTTTGAAAACAGCAGCTTTCCATCAAAACAATTGGAGAACAGTAAATTGACATTCTTTCTTGATTTAGCTTTCATTCTTTGCTCTTTTCCACTCCAGATCGTAGAAATTGGCGGGTTATCCTCGAGTATGTTTTCTAATTTTAAAACCAATGAAAACGAAAACCTGATTTTGGTGTTCAACAGCGAGTCAGACCAATTCTGAGGTCACTTCCCCTCCAAGGACGATTGCAGGATTTTGATGATTGAGGAAATAAATCAGCAACACCACTACTTTACCTTCAGATGTTTTACCGCACAATTAATCAGTGTGAGAAAAACAAATCAATTTAATTTGGCACTTCTCAAAAATGTCTGCCTCAAAGATGTGGCATCTACCAAACTGCTAACAGGGGACGCTACCCATGAACCTCTAGATGGGGTGTTCTTATCCTTGCTAAATAATGTATTGGACTCTGAATTGAAATGAATTTGCCCTTACTTAACAATAGCATTAACATTCTATAGGCCTATATCCTGCACCAGAGTAACTACATTGATTAAATGTGTCTCACCTTTGTTTAAATACTGTGTCTACAGTACATTAGTACATAATGTAGATGAAACTAAATCTGATCCTGGACTGTCCTGGAATGATTGTTAGGCACTATAAACCAACACCTAACCCACACCAAATAGTGGAATAAGGCCATCTTTGGGTTTCCAATCCAAAAGATTCCCATCCTTGCATGCATTTAATGTGTTCTCATACAGCGAGTCTTGCAGTCTGCAAACTGTTTCCATTGCCATCACAACTGCCATTCCAGAAGTAAAGGCATTCATTTAGCATTGTGTGATAATACCACTTCAGAGTGAACATCCACCTTGCCTCATCTTTTACAAGGGTGCACATCTGCAAAAGAGAAGCAAAACAAAAACATCTTATGGTGTGTAAAGCTTATACAGTTTAACGTATCACCATCTGATACTAGCCCAGAGTTAAGAATATTCAGCAAACTATACCTACCTTGGAGTGTTACAATAGTATCATTTTATTCCATGTGTTCATCCAGGTAAATTGGTAGATTCAATTGTTATAAAACAAACTTATATGATGTAATTTCTTTGTTATCATCCAAAATAATGTTAAGTGTATGGGTATTTTTCTGATATATGGGCAGCTGTGGAGAGCGTCCTCACAGGATGCATCTCCGTCTGGTACGGAAGCTGTACCGCTCAAGACCAGGCCAACCTACAGAGGGTGGTGCGCTCAGCTGAGAGCACTATGAGAGCACTATCAGAGCGTCCCTACCCAACGTGAATGACATCTATCACAAGAGGGTGGAGTCGAGGGCAAAAAGTATCAGGAGGGATGACACACACCCCAATGCCAGCCTCTTCACCCTGTTGCCGTCGGGTAGACACCTACGAAGCCTACACTCAAGGACTGAGAGACTTAAGAGAAGTTTTTATCCACAGGCAGTGAGACACTTAAATTCAAATTTTTAATTCAACACCTTATTTTTATTAGAGTTATTTTTAAATTTAATTTAATTTACATTTTTAATTTTATCTTCATAAATGAATTAATTAATTTTATATTTGATTTATTTTTGCACAGTGTGGAGCATATACCCTATGACATTTCACTTCAATTTATTGTATGTGACAAATAAAAACACTTGAACTTGAACTTGACCTTGAACTTGAACTTGAACGCGCTGTGTATTGAAGGGGCAGTGCGTTGTGTATTAAGGGGGCCGGTCTGGCAATAACTCCTGGGCCACTTTTTTCCGCCCCTGTTTGCACCAATTTTCCATAGAAAATTGCTGGTAGGTGTAGACCTATTTGGCGATAAAAACATTTCTGATTTCTGATTCTGATATTCTCAACTAACAGTGACATCTGTAGCCCACTGAAGATTGAACTAAAGATGCTGGTGTGAACTGAATTACTTCAAAAGCATGTATAGTGGTATAAGTGATGCTTTTGAGATGGCTGAAGAAGAACTGAATGAGAAATAGAAGGAACTTTAGTTTGGGGAAAACTAGAAGACGACGTCATTATTAAACGTCATTTCTTATTTCATCTTTTCACAAGTGTAAACTTATTTTAATGACGACACTTCCTGTTGTTTTGCGTGTAGTGATTAACCTCATTTCCTCCCTTGGATTTTCTAATAGAGAATCTCAAGATGGCGTCGAGTGGAGGAGATGGAGAACCTGAGTGGACCGCAGCTGTACGACCGCTTTTATCAGCGTCATACACAGCATTTGAAACGAAAGAGCTACCTCAGCTTATAGGATCGATCATTAACAGGTCAGATATTGCCATGTCTTGATATAAAATAAGCTTGGCGTCAAAGGAAACTGAAAGAATTTTGACTGTGAGTTAGCTAGCTATGCTATTTAGCAACCTGGTAGCTTTTGGCTATCGTTTTGATAGCTTGTCCATAGCGATCTAACTAGCACGGTTGCTACATGAGAATCTGCTTCATCATCAGGCCGAATTTAGGATCGTGCACTAGTCTACTGAGTCTATGAATACACACTTAAACCATTAAAGGCTTAGCATTGCCAACAGGTAGGAAATATTCACCCGCTGGCTGCTGTCAAACCATGAAGAAAGATTTCCAAATCAGTAACTAACTAACTAGCTAGCTAGCTGTCCATCAACATAGCTGGCAGAAATGTAAATAGCTAGCTAACGTTACTGAGAGGGCTAGCTAGGTGTCTAGCTATTACAAGCTAGCTAGCAATCTGTTTGGGAGTGACAAGAAATGGTGCAAGGAGGGGTTGTTGGCTTGTCAGTTTCCATTTCGTGAAAACGAAAGCATTTGCCTTCCCCCAAGGTGTTGAGCTTGTTATCGCTTCTAATTAAAATGTGGTATGGTTGACTGAAGTAGGCAAAATCATCTGTCGACGTGTGTTGTCACCGTGGAGCAAATTCGTTTTTCCTATATGATTGGCATTGAAGATGTCAGTGGAGTTATGAACCGCAGCTAGCTTCTAAGTGATGTCTAGTTGTGTGCGTCGCTTGTTCGCACTCAACGAGTTTACAGTCTAGCTTTGTGGTGTTTGTGGCGTTGCTAACAGCATTTCTATAACAAACCAGCCGTAGTTCATTGCTATGCAAGCATGCCTAAGCAACCCATGGAAGTATTTCAGTACCAGGACTTAATTTGACGTTAATAACACTTGCGGGCCATGACAGCTATTGCACTTTCAGGACTATTTTGTATTCAGAACAATATTAGGCTGTCTTCTTACAAATTTGCTTGCTAAAGAAATAGCTATCATGCAACTCCATAGTTATGTTGTTTTTCATATTTCTGTTCTGTCTACATTGCCCAGTGCATAGTACCTTGAGCAGTGGCGGTATGCAGCCTTATTTTTTTTTTCTGATGACACTGATTACATTTGTTAAAGTTATTTTAACGTATTTCTTGCAGTGAATCAGAGATTCTACACCATGACAAACAATATGAGCCGTTCTACTCATCATTTGTGGCACTCTCAGCACATTACATCACCACAGTATGTGGACAAAGTATGTATCCTGTTGCCTCCTCTGTTGTGTTTGTGATTATGTGGCTTGTACTTTTTTAAGTAATAATAATTTCTTGCTTGGTCATTGAAAAGGCTATTATTTGGTTATTGTAAGTGGACTTTCTTTGCCATTGTGTGACCTAAACACATGGAGAAACTGCCAGAATTTGTAAGAGAGAACTTAAAACACATCATCATCAACTATATTATGAATTTATATTCCGCTCAAGAGTGGGAATGTTTAAGCAAATGTGAAATATTTCAATTCAATGAATAATTAAATGTATGTATATACATGTGATACCATGTCATTTCTCATTTGTTTCTCGTCTTGCCTCCAGTCCCTAGAAATCAGTTGCTGTCGGTAGCAGCCGCCTGTAAAGTATTGATTGAATTCTCTCTGCTGCGGCTGGAAAACCCAGATGAAGCATGTGCAGTTTCACAGGTGCGTGGCTCCCTTTCCAGCAGTCAAACCCATGTAGCAGTTCGAACTGCAATTAGAAAAGCAATGTCCAAATAACATTGACGTTTACTCAATGCTGTATTTATACGTCCAGTCCAGGCACTGTATTTATTACTGTACACTGTGAATAACTCGTTTTCCCTGTTTTGTCTTTGCCCCTGCAGAAGCACCTGATCTTGTTAATAAAGGGCCTCTGCACAGGCTGCAGTCGTCTGGATCGAACAGAGATCATCACCTTCACCGCTATGATGAAGTCTGCCAAACTCCCTCAGACAGTGAAGACGCTCTCAGACGGTGAGTGTTTGGGTTGACGTGGGAGTTGGCTGTGCCGGTGCCTCTCTTCTCTGGATGCATGCAGAAACTTGGAACAGTAAACTGCTGATGCCTGCTATTACCTTGAGACCTTTATGCAAACATCTGACATTTAACTGTGATCAAACCAAGTTTGGACTGGGCTTTTGTTTGCCTGTTTAAGTGACAACCTGTCCTATGCCTCTGAGGTAGATCCCAGTGATATTACCTGCCAGTCAATGTCAAACTGGAGCATGGCGGATTTGCAGTCAGGGCACAGTTGTGGCACAGAGGAATATGCTTCAGTAGTCTCAAGTGATTGTGTGACCTGATTATTAAATGACTGCTCTACTTGTTCTGTTTCGGCAGTATTTTCCACAATCACAGTAGGGCAGGGATCAGATATGTTAGTTTGACATTGTGAGTGGAACAACTCCACACTTACCCATACTTCTGGAGAAAATAAACCAAATGAGGCTCCACTTCCCACTTATTTCTCACTGTACACTCTTCTCATTGATCATGGAGGTGAAAATAGAAAGGGAAGGGATGCCAGAGAAGGCTGGAGTGTGTGTTATCACACGGTGGTAATGAGCTCCTAGATCTTGCTTGGCTGCCATACAGCTTGTGGTGGTTAAGGCCAAAACTGGAGATCTGCTGTTGGAGTGAGATTGGCGTCGGGTTTCCCCAGGCTTCAAACTTGACAAAAGACAGCGGATGCTCCTGGGGTTGGCAAAGAGGAGAGCTAAAGTAATGTCAGGAGCAGCAGGCTGGGGTGGCAGGAGATGTTGGTACATTGCCTGCTGAGATGAGAGAGAGAAGGAGTGATTGAATGTCATTTTACATGAGCAGCTGAACACAGGAAGTGTTTTTGTCAGTCTTTCAAAAGTGTGACCTATCCATACTGAAATAGACTACAATATCTGTTCATTTGTTTGTTATAAGCATTCAGTCCAGGAACCTTTAGTCAACTCACCCATTTGATCTGAGAGGGAATCCTGTGCATGCAGGTCTGGTCTGGATCCGCGGTCATTTATCCACCAGCTTCTCATGCAGTTAGTTGCTCAAAGTCCAGATCACGTACCCGCTTCAATCTCATGTGTGCAGAGGAAGACAGAGGTCTGCCACAGTGGGGCTAAAGCAAAGTTGTAGAGTGTGGAAGTAAAATGTAACTGTGTTGCTGTTGTTGCGCTGCTGACCTTTATGCAAAATATGCAAATATTATTGGCTGTGTGTGTGTGACATGGAGTCAGCTGCCCCAGAATTGGCTATGCTGAAATGCCAGTCTGTTTTACAATCAAGCTCATCATGTGACTCCATTTATGTACCAATCTGTTTATATTTGAATTACATTTCTTTTTTGCAATTTAACAATTTTAGTGTAATAAAATGTAGCTAGGCAAGAAGATTGTCCCACGTTAAATGGCTTTAGAATGCCGTTTCCTATCCGAGTGTATTAGCCTGTGTGGTTTCTCTTCTCTTTAGCGGTGCCAGGCTGGCAGAAAGGCAGCTTTGTTTGCCTCTGTCTCTGTCGGGGGGGAATTGCAGTCTCACGTTTCCAGATGGGTGCTCTCAGCACTGCAATGGGGATAAGCTGAGCTCAGCTGATACTCTGTCTGCTCTCTCTCTCTCTCTGTGTCTGTGTGTCTGTGTGTCTGTGTGTCTGTGTGTCTGTGTGTCTGTGTGTCTGTGTGTCTGTGTGTGTGATCGATCACAGTGGAGGACCAGAAGGAGATCCCCTCCCCAGTGAACCCAGAGCTGCGACACAAAGAAGTGCAAATGAACTTTTCCAATCAGCTGACCTCAGTATTCAACCCAGACATCACCATCTTGGCCTCTCCCACTCCGCACATGCAGGTCAGTGATTGGTATATGTTGTTTGGAAGGCTTACAAACAAACACCCTGACGATTTAAACAATTAAAGCTACAATTATTATCGTTGTGCATTGCTTGTAATTGCGTTTCATTATGTGACACATTTAAATGAGGTAATGCTTCTATGAAACAGGACATTTAAAAAATCCACACTGGAAATCACAGTATTGTCCCACCTTGAAATCAGCAACTAGAGATGGGCATGAGTAATGAAGTACCCCCAAGTGAACGCAATGACTGATCATGATCAACATGATAGTTTATATACCTCAACCATTGCATTGTAGGACATCAACCGTCCATTCATTCAGAGTCAGAGAGCAGAATTGCAGGCAGGGATTTTTATAATGTGACATTTGACTGTTATCGAGTGAGGAAGTAGAGCAAATGGATTAAGTGGAGTGTACAAAGTAACATAAAGACAGGTGAGTGTACAAATGAATGTGCACAAATAGCCTCTCTGACTCAACTTGGCTGCCTAGTGACCGTATCCGTAGCTTGGCAACGCTTCATGCCACAAATTCAAGTTGGGATATGTTTAGGGGGCAGAGAATGAAGAAACAACATAGACATCACTTTGTAGCACAAGCTAGCTACCAATGGCTTGGAGAACGTGCAGTGAAGTGTGGAAACCCTTTGACAAAATTGAAAACAGTTGTAAATACAGTACATTGCAAGTTATACAGCGCAAGGCTCTCAGATAACTCTACTACTAGTGCAAATGCGCCATCACTTCACATTTTAACACAAAATGTCAAGCAAAAAGGAATCAGAATCAGAAACAGATTTATTGTCAAGTAGGTATCCGCCTACCTGAAATTTGCTCTGGTGCATGGGTGCATACAGTAAACAAAAAAAATCATAAACATAGACACACACACAATTAGTACTACACATAACATAAAACATAGAAACACTCTAAGTACTACACATGCCATAAGTACTACAGAACACAGTATGGAAACAGATCTATATATATAAGAAAAGAGTGTATATAAAAAAGTAAAGTGAGAGGTAAACTGCCCAGTGCTTTGCAGGTGTGCAAAAGTGAGTGTGCAATGTGCAATGTAAAGGAGTGAAATGTGAGTTAACATAACTCAGACTTGGGGTGTGGGGGGTGGGGGAGGGGCAAGAGTCCAAGACAGGTGGGGATCCCGGACCTTGTTGATGAGGCCAGCTGCAGTTGGGAAAAAGCTGTTTTTGTGACGTAAGGTCGAGGACCTCGAAGAGTTTGTGACCCGGGTGGGAGGGATCGGCTGCGATCTTACCTGCCCGCCTCAGGGTCCTAGAGGCAAACAGGTCCTGTAGAGATGGCAGATTGCAGCCAATCACCTTTTCAGCAGTGCGGATGATACGCTGCAGGAGGATGCTAGCCAGACACGAACGATGTATTTTATTACAGTCTTACACGCAATGCCAAAAGAGTTGAGAGGTCAACACAGCTAATTGCGAAATTCGTAGCCAAAGATTTGCTGGTGATTTACCTACACTTGTTGCAAGATCAATCCCTGCCCCCGGATTACGAGTACTCAGACTTGTTTGTTTTCCCTGTCTAGTACTAGAGCTGGCAATGTGACCAAATCCCACATCCCTAAGCCCTGCATGTCTGTAATGTGAGCTAAACTGATCGCATGGTGCTCTTTGCAGGCTGAGAGTGAGTGTGATGAGCAGTCCACGACAGACCAGGCAACTCAGGCCAAAATGAAGAATGCCTTCATCTCCCAAAATGTGTCCAGTTTACAAGAGCTAGGTGAGTACCCATGGACTTCACTGCAAGGCTGAAATGGTTTCCTCTTCTGGGCCCCAAGGCATGCAGACCAGCTCTGTTTCCCCACCTGAGTGTTTGGTCAGAGGGCCATGTTTGCTCAGTGTGTGTGTGTGTGTGTGTGTGTGTGTGTGTGTGTTCCTTGTTGGCAGGCGGGTCAGAGAAGCTGCTGCGTGTGTGCCTCAACCTGCCCTACTTCTTGCGCTACATCAACCGCTTCCAGGATGCCGTGTCGGCCAACTCTTTTTTCATCATGCCGGCCACTGTGGCCGACGCCACAGCCGTTCGGAATGGGTGAGTGAGATTAGTGAGGTCATAGCTGAGAACCAATCCAGCAGGGCAATTTACAAGCAGAGCTAATAACAGCTAGAGTGTTTTTGTTTGTTTGAGATTAGTGGCTTGAACACTCATTTTTGTAAGGAAATTAAGGACTTTTGTCACCTTTGATGGCTAAGGCTAGCCTGCCATGCAGCTCCTTTTTTGGAGATTCATGTGGGAGCACATACAAGTGCTGAAAGTTGTATGTTCTTGTCCCCCTCAGCTTTCACTCCCTGGTGATTGACGTGACCATGGCCTTGGATACTCTCTCCCTGCCTGTGCTGGAGCCTCTGACTCCTGGGAGACTACTTGACGTGACTGTGCTAGCACTCAGCTGCCTCTACGCCGGTACGCTTCTCATGACTCTCTCACATTCATTCCAATCATGTATCTAGGAGACCAAGGTTGTCTTGGCATCAATGTACATTTTAATTTCCCAACTGTACCACAGTGAACATTGTTTGTTTTGAATTAGAATAAAGTACGTTTCTGACACAACAGGTTTTGTTTCATACCTCCAGTATGAAATTGTAGTAATAATCAGTAGTTTATCATCGGGGGCAGCACTGTTCCTTCCTTTCTCCTGTGATCCCAGCCCTGGTTTCATAACAAGCGATCCCAGGATGGTCCACTTCCTGTAATAACAGCTGGCTCCCTCCCTCAGGTGTGAGTGTGGCCACCTGCATGGCCATCCTGCAGGTGGGCAGCGGCCTTCAGCTCCGCTCCACTGGTGCCACCGGCTCCAAAGAGGAGGACTACGAAAACGACGCCGCCACCATCGTACAGAAATGCGTAAGTCAAAACCCCTTAAACCATTTAGAGCTGTGTGAACCAGACAGACATACATGTCCTAGCAACATTTACTATTGTAGTTTGGATGATTTAAGATTTGTTTTTATTTAGGTTCATTTTTTATCAGATTTCTCATGTTGCTTTCTCTTGCACTTGTACGTAAACAGCTGGAGATCTATGACATGATCGGTCAGGCCATCAGCAACTCACGCAGAGCAGGAGGAGAGGTGAGCCCAGAATAAATCCCTCATCTCAATGCTACCACTGCATATCTCTTAAATCACTGGTAGTCTAATGCTTAGGACTGGAATCACGTGTTTGTCGTTATTGTCCCACAGCACTTCCAGAACTTCCAGCTGCTGGGCGCCTGGTGCCTGCTGAACAGCCTGTACCTCATCCTCAACCTGAGCCCCACCGCGCTGGCAGACAAAGGGAAAGAGAAGGACCCGCTAGCGGCGCTGCGAGTCCGAGATATCGCCACACGCACCAAAGACGGAGCAGGATCCCCCAAGCTGGGTCCAGGGAAGGGGTACGGAGTTCTTTTCTGCGATTTAGAATTCCTTGTTGTCATTTTGCAGATGTGCTGTGTGTGTTTAGTTCTTCCAGGCTCAAGGTCATTTTTTAAACTTATTTGGTAACTTTGACTAAGGACTTTGATTCGTTAGACCAGTTGTGTGCTAGTACAGACGCATAGGAACATGGTTGGGGGAAATACTTGCTGTGGTAGAGCTCCAGTATTTATTTTCATTTTTTTGACACCTCTTTAGTGTAGTTATAGTAACTAATGTGGCCAGAGAGCTTCACTAAATTACATTCATGTTGTCGGTCTTGAAGGCACCAAGGGTTTGGAGTCCTCTCAGTCATCTTGGCCAACCACTCCATCAAGCTGCTCACCTCCCTGTTCCAGGACCTGCAAGTAGAGGCTCTACACAGGGTACAGGTCATTCCAGCTGCTATTTCTTACTCCCATTATCAAAAATTCTGCTCTTTGTGTCTGTTCTGTGTAAAACTGTTATGTTGGGCTTTTCAACAACTATACTTTAGTCTATGCTGTGCTGAGTTCGAAATAATGTAAATCTTTAATAATTAATGTTCAGTAGGGACATTGGAAACATTTCAACTTTGGATTCTTATACATAGCTGAATACAAAGAAGTTTTAAAGAATTTCTTTGCTTAGAGAGTTGTGTTTTAAAGAGCTTTCTGAAGCGTATAGCTGTGTGTGTGTGTGTGTGTCTGTCACAGGGTTGGGCGAGCGACGGCCCCCCAGCGGAGCTCAGCATCATGGCCCAGAGCACCTCCATCCAGAGGGTGCAGCGGCTCATCGACTCCGTGCCCCTCACCAACCTCCTCTTCACTCTGCTCTCCACCTCTTACAAGAAGGTATGTGTCAACACTGCACACAGATAGGAAGTTGGACAGTCTGAGTCCATTAAAGTCAAGTCCACTCAGGTTGTTTCAGGCCACGCTGAGGGGAATTGTGTGTGTGTGTGTGTGTGTGTGTGTGTGTGTGTGTGTGTGTGTTATGAACTGTCTGACTCCCTGGGCGACTGTAAATACATTTATTTTAGGAAATGACAAGTTTGGGAAGATAATATGATGTCATTGTTGTTGAATGAGTAAAACTCTTGGTTCTCTCTCTCTCTCTCTCTTTATCTCATTCGCTCTCTCTCTCTCCCTCGCTCTCTTCTGGTGCCCAGGCTTGTGTGCTCCAGAGACAGAGGAAAGGCTCCGTAAGCAGCGACGCCAGCGCCTCCACCGACTCCAACACCTACTACGAGGACGACTTCAGCAGCACGGAGGAAGACAGCAGCCAGGGTAGGAGCAGCAGCACAACCCGGCCACCTGGGTGTCTTCTCACATGACCGCTACTCATCTGAAGCAGTGGTTGTAATGGACCCCTATTCAAGCTAGACTTCTTTTCAGCACAATTAACAGCAATAGCTGATGTGCTACATGAGCTAAAACTGTGTACTTGAGATGTTGTTCCTGATCATTCAGTATCACCATTGAAGCAAAGCCGAAAAGAATTCTGTGTAAGTGCTAGACCACAGGAGTGCTAGTTAGATGAATGCAGCTGTTGTGTGTCTGACGGAGTTAGCGTCAAGGTTCAGGAAAGGCAGCATCAGGAAAGCCATTTTGAGGTGCCTCCTGTGTACTGGAGGCTGCGCTTCCCCTGGGGAAGTTAGACGGAGCAGAGTCAGGGAAGACGAGAGCTTAGACACCACGGAGGAAAGTCAGTCCAGCTTAGAGGTGCCAGGTCAGTTTTGTGTATATTTTCTGACCACCACTGCTGCAGATTTGGTGTGCTATGACTCTTGCTACCTGCCTGCCCATGGGCTCTGTGGGCTGCAGCCATAGTGACAGTGTTTACTATTTCAGCAGAGAGAAGACAGGAGAGGACAAGAGCAGCTTGTATCTCAGGTCAGGAGCATTTTCATGTCCCTTAGGCCCTTCTCAGACTGCTAGTGCTCAGCACGCTGACGCACGCTGTCTGCACCATGCAATGCACTCGCTCGCTTTATTGTGGTACCCCTCGCAATAAAGACTTAAATAGTGTTTGTCTCACACACTACCCCTAAACCCCACTCAACCCACCCCCACCACCCCTTCCCCCCAGCCAGCTTGTAGAAGCAGTAGTGATATCTCTCTGTCTGGATGTGACCGCTCTGATTGTGGATCTGATGTGGTCGAGCTGAGTTTTGGTGTGTGTGCTTTCTCTCGCTGCAGACGATGACAGCGAGCCCATTTTGGGGCTGTGGTTCGAGGAGACCATCTCCCCCAGCAAGGAGAAAGTGGCCCCTCCGCCGCCTCCTCCCCCTCCGCCGCTGGAGACCTCGCCCAGGCTGAAGAGCCCCAGCAAGCAGGCGCCTGGAGAGAACGGCAACATCCTGGCCAGCCGCAAGGACCCAGAGCTGGTGAGGCCGTCAGCGCCAGTTTGTTTTGTGTTGGTGGTGTAACATGATGAATCTCATTCTGCACCCTGCACCCTTCCCCATCCTTCCTCCAGTTTTGGGTTTGGGTTGATGTATTATGGGTTGTGGAATTAGCATAAAACCACCTAGAAACAGCATGCACATGTCCCACTTGGACGAAATTATCGATCAAGCAATGGCAGAGGTTGAACACTAACAAACTTCATCAATCAAATCAACTGCTTATACGAAATGCTATTTATTATTCATTAAATAGTTATCAAATAGTATACCATATTAAATAGTAAATATATTTGAATATATAAGTCAATATTATAATTATATAATGCATAAATAAAATAACTTATTCAATAGTATACTGTACTATAACTAGTAGTACTGATGGTTTGATGTCTTTGGAATTCCAGTTTTTGAGCTTGGCCTCCAGCATCCTGAACTTCATCACCACCTCCATGCTGAAGTCCAGGAACAACTTCATCAGGAACTACCTGAGTGTGTCCCTGACCGAGCAACACATGGCCACTCTGGCCAGCATCATCAAGGACGTGGACAAAGACGTCAAAGGTGAGTGGAGTGCTCTCAATCTGTATGTTGTGCTATGTAAGCCTTGTTCATAGTTTGAATTGTTGTGTGTTGATCTAGGGTCAGGATTAGTTTATTCAGAGGTCTGTAGTATGCGTTTTTCTTCACCAAATAAGACAAACTTGATGAACTCCTCCATGTCTTCTGTTAGGGTCCTCTGATGATGAGTTTGCATCAGCTCTGTATCACTTCAACCACTCCCTAGTGACATCAGACCTGCCATCACCAGCACTGCAGGTGAGAATCACATCAAAAACATCATCCTTTTCAACATTCCTTTTCATACACACAGTTGTCTAATATGATATGCCACTCCTCTGAGTGTTTTATTGATTTTTTGTTTGTTTGTTTCCCATAGAACACCCTGCTGCAGCAGCTGGGAGTGGCCCCGTTCTCGGAGGGCCCCTGGCCTATGTACATTCACCCCCAGTCCCTGTCTGTGCTGTCCAGGCTGCTGCTCATCTGGCAGCACAAGGCCAGCCAGCAGGGGGACCCCGACGTGCCAGAGTGCATGAAGGTCTGGGAGAGGTAAGTCACGACCACAAACACACACACACACACACACACACACACACCTGTGGAATGGCCTATGGCAGGGGTCGGAAATAGGCGGACCGCGGTTCGGGTCTGGACACAACTGAGGTTGTCTCCGGACCAAGGCACAATTGCAAAAAAAAAAATAATAATAATAATACAAAAAAAAAAAAAAAATGTTTAAATAATTTTGACCAAGCGGTTTTAACAACTGATGTTTGGGTGACTTTTATAAACCCTTTATATACATTAAATTAACCATAACTTTATGGTTAGCTATGTTTTTGTTTAAACTTTATAATGCCAGTAGCCAATCAGATCATAGCCTACTCTATGCAGCACGGGCTCGCTGTTAAAGCTACGAGCTGTGGGACTGGTGCACACACGAGCTGCAGACAAATTGACTGAAGAAAAGAGTGCGTGTGAGTTGAGAGGGAAAGCAAAGCAAGATTCATTGCAGTTCGCGGTTGAAGAGAAAGATAGCATGCTCTAAGAAGAGAAAGGTAGACAGTGTGAACCGAGCTTTCAAAGAGGAGTGGACAGACGTGTACATGTTCATTCTGCCTGTGCGCAGCTCTAAGCCTGTGTGCCTGATATGCTCTGAGACGGTGGCACTCGTCAAAAGCAGCAACGAGAAACGCCACTACGATATGGAGCACAAAGACTTTGATCAAAATAACCCTCTCAAATCAGAACTGCGAGCACAGAAAATACATGATCTTAAAGCCCAGTATGCCCAATCTACCATCATCCTGACTAATTAATTCACTGCCCAACAACGAGCAAACAAGTGCATGAGTGCTGTAGCTGAAACTTTGCTAGGGAATATGCTGGCTACTGTTTAATGTTAATATGGAAAAACACAATAAACTCTGTTGAAATATTTTTGAAATGTAGACCTTCATTTGATCTGATAGTCAGTTGTTGACCAAACAGACACTGATACTACTAGTGCCTAAAGTAGCCTACTTGGCTTAATATGCCCCTGAATCATAATGCACACCTTGACTGTTGTTATCAGTGAAATCAACGGTCATAAAAAATGTGTGATAGACCTCCGGACCCAAGCTTGAGGACATTTTTTGAAACTAGACCCCTTAGAATTTTAATTGAATACCCCTGGCCTATGGTGTCTGTCTATTAATCACAGGATATTCCTGCTTGTTGTTTAGAGTTGGTTATGGAAATAATTAATATTGCAACTTCTATGTTAAGTAACTTAAATAATGGGATACCACGATACACTGCAATGAGAAATGTCAACAGGACCCCTTTACAGTTAGTATTGTTGCAGTTATTTGTTCCAGAGGTTCAACCCATTGATTGGGGCATAGCATTACTGGGCCTGATCCTGTCTCTCTCCGTGGTCTCCAGGTTTGTGGGCACCCTGAAGCAGCACACGCTGCAGGGTTCCCTGCCCAGCGACGAGGACCTGAACGTGGAGCACCTGCAGCTGCTACTCCTCATCTTCCACAACCTGTCGGACTCGGGCCGCCGCAGCGTGCTCACGCTCTGCACCCAGGCCATTGCGGAGGTCGCCGCCCACGTGGACTCCCAGCTCCAGGGCGTGCCCCTCAACCTGGCCCGCATCCTGCTGGTCTTTGACTACCTGCTGCACCAGTACTCCAAAGCCCCCGTGTACCTCTTTGAGCAGGTAGGGGGCGCTACGCCCTTAATGCAATTACTACATACATTGCTTTATAGTCACTAGGACATGGATTTCCAGAAGCTTCTTTTGCATTACATTCAATTCACATCCAACGTAAAATTACACTTTTTCCTCATCTTTATTGGTCAATATCACATATAGACATTACTACATAAAGTCATTCCTCCTAATTTTTTGTCTTCAGGTTTATTGGTGGTAGTATACCACCTGAATGTCAATATTTAAACTTGTCAAAAAGACCAATATCAATGTTATTGTGCCTGCAGGTCCAGTATAATCTGCTGACCCCGCCTGCGAGCGGAGGTAGCTCTGGCCTGGAGGGCGGCAAGCGTGGGTCCACCCCACTGTACTACGGCTTCAAAGAGGTGGAGGACAACTGGGCCAAACACTGCTCGGCAGGTAGGAGTAAGTCAAGCTTCCTCATTTTTACCTCATTAGCCATTTTATAGTGAACAAAGCCTTTTGCATTGCTATTCGGCAGGTGAAGTAAACTGTTTGAAGAATAATATCATAGAGACTTCTAGACTAGAGTTTGAGATTGACGTTTTAAACAAACTCTTCTTTCTGTTCAGATTCAACGGTTCAGCCCAAATTCTACTGCGTCTTGTCTCCTGAGGCATCAGAGGATGACCGGAGTCGCCTAGACAACAAGGTGCTTGACTCTGCCCCATCAGCCTTCTGACTGAGAATTTACACATATTTTTGTGCTGTCATCTGCATTGAAATGTCATCTGATGGCCCCTCGTGCCTTTGTCTGTGCAGGTTTTCTACGTGTTGTTCAACATTTCTGTGAAATACGACAACCTTTACTCCAGTCTGGTCTCTCTGCTGTCTGCCGGCTCACGCTTTGACATGGCCAGAAGGCAGGAGAACAAACCAATCACACCAATCGTGAGTCTAATTATTTTTTTTTTCTTTACATTACTTAAAGCATTATTGGCTGATGTTTAAACATCTGTATTGTTATACCCCATTCGGTGTTGATTATTTGAAAATAATCATTTCAATCTTTCACAGGAGGCGTGTTCTCTCCAGTACTACTTCCTGGTGCTGTGGAGGATTCTGGGAGTACTGCCTCCATCCAAAGCATACTTAGAGCAGCTGAAGACGGGCAGTAGCGACCCCAGCGAGAGTGACATCCTACACACCCTCCGCTGGTCGTCACGGCTACGCGTCAGCACATACGTCAACTGGATCAAGGTCAGCAATAAAAGTTTATAAAGCCTGAAAGTGGTTGTTAGTTGTGAAGATCATCTATTTGTATTTCTTTGTCGGGATTGACATCATAAAGTAGTTGACTGTGATCTTAAGAGTTTGTGTCTGTTTTCGTGTTTAGGAGCACCTGTTGAAACAGGGCATAAAGTTGGACCATGCCACATCTCTGGTTGAGATGGCCTCCACCAAGTGCAGTGCTGTGAAGTATGATGTGGACCTGGCAGAGGAGTACATTGCCAGACAAGTAAGTGCTGTTGCCATGATACCAACATTTTAGTTTCAAAGCGATAGCAAGCCATGTCATATTGCAGGCAAATAAAGCACAACAAAAATAAATACATTAACGAATTCCAATACTGTCTTTATACAGTATGTATGAAACTCTATCAATTTGCAGCCTCACCGCTAGATGCCAAACCTATGTAAATGTAAATCCTACATATTGTATCTTTAAATAGGCAATAGCCAAATCCCTGTGTATAAAAACATCTTTGTGACTGCTAAATAGAGATGCGCGTGTGTATTAATTCATTTCTGATTTGTTTGCTATTTTGGGGCATAGTACGCATGATCGAGAAGTCTCTCTGATACTGTTATTTGCATAGGATGTCATGAGACCATTTATTTGCATAGGACATCATGAGACCCTTTCGCATACAAAATCTATTAATGTATCTGTAAAAAAAAACAACATGGACATTTTCATTCCCGCTCAGTCTTCCATAATGGTAAAGTCATAGGTGTTGTGTATTCCCACCTGACTGTACATCATGGAATACTAAGGAGTGCGGACCTCCGTGTGTAAAACATGCCAGGTCTCATGCCTCGTTAGGAGCTATCCTAGCTGCTTCTCGCATAGGAAACCACCTTAACATTTGGCAGTTGCTCGGGTATGTTAATATGAACTAATTAGCTGCTAAGTTAAATGTATGTATTTGGGGGTCAAGCAAGGAAGCTGCACAGGCACCCTTAGGCAAGTAGCCAATTAGCTACCATAGCAACTAGGCAACCATAGCAACCAGAAGATACTCCTTGTCGCATAGCAGCTTTGCTTTGCTGCATAGATGACAACCACTTGTAAATGGGGTCAAATGGCTTCACATAGACACTAAACCAACCAAGAAATAATGGGACATCAATGGGACAAGGGCTTATTCTGATATCAATAGAGTGAATGAAGCCCTCCAATCCTGTTTGTCCCCTCACTTTCAGCACTCTAGAACTAAGAGGAGCCCATCTCAGAATGGCCTTTTGTGATGTTGGAAGAGAGCATTTCGCATTCTCATTTCAAACAAACAATTTACCAAAATGGCTTTTTCGCATGTCTTTTGGTCCTCTCTCTCTCTCTCTCCCTCCCTTTTCCTTTCTCTGTCTCTCTCCTTCCAGATCTCTTCCTTCTGCAGTGTGGACCCCAACACCATCCTGCCTCTTCACCAGGTGCCCTCCCTGCAGACCATCTACACCCTGGACGCGGTCATCTCCAAAGTGCAGGTGTCCCTGGACGAGCACTTCTCCAAGGTGGCGGCCGAGAGTGACCCACAGAAGTCTTCAGAGATCACCAAGAACCTGCTGCCGGCTGCCCTGCAGCTCATAGACCTCTACACCGCCTTCACACGGTGAGACCCATGGTGTGACGTCAGTGTGTCCACACACACACACACATGCACGCACATCAACCTCTACACCGCCTTCACACGGTGAGACCCATAGTGTGACGTCAGTGTGTCCACACACACACACACATGCACGCACATCAACCTCTAAACCGCCTTCACATGGTGAGACCGATGGAGTGATGTCAGTATGTCCACACACACACTCATACACACACATGCACGCACGTCAACCTCTACACTGCCTTCATGGTGAGACGGATGGTGTGACGTTAGTGTGTCCACGTACACACACATGCAGATACGTGCGTGCTCATACACACCCATACACACACCCAGTTTGCCATCCTGTGTGAGTTTGCATGCTTTCTACATAGGATAGATAACCCAAACTGAAGTTTTCTGCATCTCAACTGGCTCAGTGTTACAGTGGATTTTGATTGATTTACTGTATGATTCAGGTCTGATGAATACATTCACCTGTAATTGATTTCCAATTCTTCCCTAATAAAAGTGCTTGTTAACGGCAAGCCAGTGTGTACGTCTCTGTCCTGGGACCTGTTTGATCCTGTGCCATTAGACTGAGCTGATGTTCATGCCACGTGTCCTCTGTCTGTGCAGCTCCTACCTGCTGATGAGTCTGCCAGAGGAGGGGGAGAACAAGCCCACAGAGGCCAAGCTGCAGGGCTACGCTGCGGTGCTGTCCATCGGCTCCACACGCTGCAAGGCCAACGCGCTCGGTAAGAGCACCAGCAAGACTGCAGTCTTATAAAAAAAAATCCTGTGCCAGATAAATCGATATTGAAATGTGTTCCCTGATTTTGGGTTCTTACTATGCTCTGTGGTTCACAGGCCAGTTAGTGATGCAGAACCTCCCGTCAGCCGTGCAGACTCTCTGTGAGACGTGGAACAACATCCACACCAACGAGTTCCCCAACATTGGCTCATGGGTACGTCACTGTCCATTGGGCTCCACTGCTGTTAACGTTCCAGTGTTGGGAGAACCCTTAAGAATGACCTATCTCTTTCTCTCTCTCTCTCTCTCTTTCTTTCTTTCTTTCTTTCTTTCTCGCTATTTCTCTTTCTCTCTCTCTCTGCAGCGGAATGCCTTTGCCAACGACACCATCCCGTCTGAGAGCTACATCAGTGCCATCCAGGCGGCACACCTGGGCACCCTGAGCAGCCAGTCTCTGCCCCTGGCGTCCTCCCTCAAACACATCCTGCTCTCGCTGGTGCGCCTCACTGGAGACCTGCTTGTGTAAGTCCCACAGTCACACACATCACAGAGCACTCGCCACTAGAGCTGCTTGCAGAAAAGACCATTCTGACTGACTGAGTAAGGCTATATTAGTATTTGTTGCTGCAAATTGTACTTTTAAGTTAATCCATGCAAGATCATATTATCACCCTATTACATATTTAAATGCTTTAGTGCAAATGCATAGTAACATGGGGCATTTAACATAAAATGGGACCAAATTAATCTCCACCCATATCATTACTAGTTACATCTGCAAGTACATTGATATATGGACACTTAGCATAGAATTGCATTGGTAATAAGTAGTCTCATCCCTGCAGCACCGAGGAGCTGAATGCGTCTCAGGTGATCCACTCGCTGCTGCCCCTGCTGCTGGAGAGCAGCACAGAGAGCGTGGCCGAGATCAGCAGCACCTCCCTGGAACGAATCCTGGGCCCCGCCGAGTCCGACGCCTTCCTCGCCCGCGTCTACGAGCGCCTCGTCACCGGCTGCTACAACATCATCGCCAACCACGCCGACCCCAACAGGTCAGGCCCAGGAATGGTTGCAATTAGATGTTTTGCAATTGGTGATTTTTTTAAATGTAGTTTTAAAGAGATATCAGAAGACCTGCCAAAGTGCATAATATTGAAAACAAATGTCTCCTGCTCATTTCATTATTGTTCATCACTTTCGATGGATAATACTAGTATTGTGCACACAATTAGTTCTGGTGCAAATCCTTTTAGACCTTTTGGCTTCAGCAATGTTGGGGTGTTGATGTGAATTAAAAGCCGTATCTGTGGTGGTAACACTGCTGTGTTCTCTCCTCTCCTCTCCTCTCCTCCCCCAGTGGGCTGGATGAGTCTGTGCTTGAGGAGTGTCTGCAGTACCTAGAGAAGCAGCTGGAGAGCAGCCAAGTCAGGAAAGCCATGGAGGAGTTCTTCTCTTTCAGGTAGCCAAGACTCTTGAGTCATCTAACCTGTTCTCCAGGGACACATTACAGGATTATTATTATTTTGTTTCTCTTAAGAAAAAATCTCAGTGTGCCTCTGACATAAACTTGTTTCATTTGCTTCTTTAGTGGGGAACTTGTTCAGATCATGATGGCAACTGCCAATGAGAATCTGTCTGCTAAGTTCTGCAACAGAGTGTTGAAATTCTTCACCAAACTCTTTCAGCTCAGTAAGTAGCCCTGTACCTCTCCAGCTCTCATAACATGTGTCAATGATGTACCCAGGAAGTTAAAAACACTGTGGTTATCCCTCTGTTGAAGATAATTTGATGACTTCAGTAATTAAATCTGAATCTGACTCTGACAACGTGCTTTCAGAAACTGGCTAAGTAGCTGTGTGCCAGTGTTCTGACAGCTTAGCTGCTGTGATTAAGTAAAGTGAGCGTCTTACCCAACGATAAAAGACATTAGTTGACATGCTTCCCTCCCTCACCCCCTCTGTAGCGGAGAAGAGCCCCAACCCGAGCCTGCTGTACCTGTGCGGCTCGCTGGCCCAACTGGCGTGCGTGGAGCCCTCTCGCCTGCAGGCCTGGCTGACGCGCATGACCGCCACGCTGCCCAAGGACTCGGATCAGCTGGACACAGTGCAGGAGAACCGGCAGCTGCTGCAGCTGCTGACCACCTACATCGTGCGCGAGACCAGCCAGGTGGGCGAGGGCGTCTGCACCGTGCTCCTCAGCACACTCATCCCCATGGCAACAGAGATGCTGGCCAATGGCGACGGAGCCGGATTCCCCGAGCTCATGGTCATCATGGGGACGCTGGCCAGCGCCGGTCAGGGGGCGGGGCACCTGCAGCTACACCGTGCCGCCATCGAATGGCTGACCAGATGGTGAGTGCAGTCACATGACTTCATGATTTAAGATCTGTGTTAAAATATACTGTAATATACATTTATATGTACTAATGTGTACTCCTGTGCTGCTCTTGTGTAGTCAAATTAATATGTACTATAGGTGTACTACAATTGTGAAACATGATTATTTTCCTCTAATCTCGATTTGGCTTCTCTCCCGCAGTAAAAAATACTTGTTACAGAAGAATATTGTTGAGAAAGTGACCGCCAACGTCTCCCAAGGCAAAGTAAGTACCCTCTCCGCTCAGCAGCGGTGCACATCCCAACAGGTCCATACCCCTCTGGAGTGTTTGGTTCAGAAGAACCCATTGCCCTCTCTTCCCTTGCAGCACGCCAGCATGCTGGAGTGTGCCTGTCACATCATCTCCTACCTGGCCGACGTGATGAACGCCCTGAGGCAGAGCGCCGGCGGCCAGGGCTCGTCCACGCTGCTGGTGGATGGCGAGGAGAAGGCCATCGAGGTGGACTCTGACTGGGTGGAGGACCTGGCCGTGGAGGAGGACGACTCTCAGGCGGAGGACTCGGTGAGAAGGCTGCTGCTTGTGGGACGGGGTGCTGTGTTTGCAGCCTGAAAACTGTTGGGTTAAATGTGGAACTAACTTTAAAGAGAAATGTTGTCTTGAAAATGCTCAATAGCACTCTTCTATTTCACATTATTATTATTTTTTTTTTTTCCAACGCTAACCACTGTCCGATGATGATTTGTCATCTTTTTCATGTATTTTCTAGGATGAAGACTCCCTTTGCAACAAGCTCTGCACATTTACCATCACACAAAAGGAGTTCATGAACCAGCACTGGTACTAAAAGCCACTACTTCCTACTTCCCTCTCCTTGCCCTCGTTTTGGTGGGAAGCATAACATTCTCCCACTTCATGTTCAGCCAGCTAACTTCAATCCACCCCCTGTCACTTGTCATAGGTACCATTGTCACACGTGCAAGATGGTGGATGGGGTAGGTGTGTGCACAGTGTGTGCCAAGGTCTGTCACAAAGACCACGAGATCTCCTATGCCAAGTACGGCTCTTTCTTCTGTGACTGCGGTGCCAAGGAGGATGGCAGCTGCCAGGTGAGACCGAATGCCTCCTCAGGTCATCATGGGAAAAGAACCGCTGCGGTAACTTTGGATTGCAAATCACTTCTCATTGATTTGTTCCAAAAATCAATCAATCAACCAACCAGTCACTCAAACTCATTTCAATTTCTGTTAAGCCTCATCAAAGAATTAAAGCTTTTGTTTAGTTTTTTAGATTTTTTCTTTGGGCTTGAAATGAAATGAAATCATACATCTGTCTTGCATGACTCCTGTAAAGGTCCCCTGAGGTCATTTAAATGATCTGTCTTGCTTTGTTGCATTGCTCGCCACAGTGGAGCCAGGCCATATGCATGTTTTTGGAATTGAATTAGAGTAAAGAGAAACACTCAGATCTCAGATGCAGAAGCAAAACCCCTCTTTGATGTTTCAACAGATCCTCAGTCCTTTCACATGTCTCTATCACACTCATTATTTTTCATTTTCTTTCTAGAGTAAGACTATTTGTTTAAATATCCGTGTCTAACTTGGGCCGTCTTTTTGTCTCTTTCTCTTTGTATGCGTGTGTACATACTTCTGTGTGTGTGTGTGTGTGTGTGTGTGTGTGTGCGTGCGTGCATGTGTGTGTGTTCGTGTACATATTTGTGTGTGTGTGTGTGTGTGTGTGTGTGTCCGTCCCTACCACAGGCCTTGGTGAAGCGTAGTCCCAGCAGCGGCATGGGCTCCACCATGAAAGAGTCGTCAGCCTTCCAGAGCGAGCTGCGCATGCCCGAGAGCGCCATCCGCCACCAGAACGCCTCTCCCGCGGATAAGGCCAAGGTGACCATCTGCGACGGCAAGCCTGGCGACGATGAGAAGCCCAAGAAGAGCAGCGTGTGCAAGAACATCGAGGGCTGCCGTGAGGACCTGCTGGCACAAGTGGTGAGCAACAGTACCCTCTAGTGGGCTATTGGGCAGTTGCTTCAGCTCTCCCCAGGCTTCATCCTGGGATCCAGCATGTTCAATGCATCTTGCCTCAGTAGAGAAAAAAGCTACACAATCATTGTATGTTAAATTATACCATTATATAATTTGAATTAAGTCATGTCTTAATCATCCTAACTTGTGTAGCTATTATATGTGTAGTAATGAATTACTATTAATTGATTTAAAAGATTATAACGAATCAAAAACGGCCATGACTGGTGTACAGACTAGTTCAGTTATTATGGTCAACATTGTAAGTGCATTTGCGTTTCTGTCACTCTTCATTTCAGTCAAGCTCCAGCACAGCGGGTCTGATCCTGGAGATGCTGATCTTCCTGATGGACGCCATCATGACCAACTTCCAGCAGGCCTCCGCTGTGGGCTCCAGCAGCCGTGCCCAGCAGGCCCTCAACGAGCTGCACACCCAGGACAAGAACGTGGAGATGACCGACCAGCTCATGGTACCCTAAATCAAGTCGAACCGCATCATTTTGAATGGAATTTTGAACTGCTATAAATGGAATGAAGATATATTTAGAGAGATGGATTCATACTGAAAGATTGTTTGTTTTGTCACTCACTCATAAATTGATTAGAGCACTTTCCATGTTTGTCAGACACATGAAGAATCACCATTTCATATTCTCCCTGGGATTAAATGTTTGTGGTTCTGACCCTGTTTGTCTCTCCTTCAGGTTCCCACGCTGGGTTCGCAGGAGGGAGCGTTTGAGAACGTGCGGATGAACTACAGTGGGGATCAGGGCCAGACCATCAGGCAGCTGATCAGTGCTCACGTGCTGCGGCGCGTGGCCATGTGTGTGCTCTCCTCCCCCCACGGCCGACGACAGCACCTCGCAGTCAGCCACGAGAAGGGAAAGGTGAGGACACGTGTGTGTGTGTGTGTGTGTTTGTTTCCCTGTTGGCTTGTTTTGCCGTATAAAAGTCTGTTTATGAGAAACTCCAGTTTTACCATTGTAAGATAGGACCACCATTTCTGTTGACTCTGTGCGTTTCTGTTGAGTTTGTGTAAATGGTGTTCTTGCGCGTGTCTGCCGTGTACTCGTCACACTCAGTCTGCCTCGTTCTAAGCGTCCCTGTGTCAGGTGTACCTGTCTGTGCTGCGACCCTGACTCCTCTCGTCCCGTATGTCTTGCGACGTCCAGATCACAGTGCTGCAGCTGTCGGCGCTCCTGAAGCAGGCTGACTCCAGCAAGAGGAAGCTGACGCTGACACGCCTGGCCTCCGCCCCCGTCCCCTTCACCGTGCTCAGCCTCACTGGGAACCCCTGCAACGAGGACTACCTGGCCGTGTGTGGCCTCAAGGTTAGAGACACAGCTAAGACTAGCATCATACAACACTGCAGATCAGTTTGGGATATTGTGTAAACTTGAGTGGAATGTAATGAAAGTCCTCCCATGACTATTGGTGTTCCTACTCCGTCCCCAGTACTAGACACAACACATTTTGAATTTTGTGACAATGAATTGGCCGTGTAGATGAAAGGCTCAAATTGTACAGCCAACACAATGTGGGGCATATGCTTTCATTTAGTTTCATTTAGTTTCATGTCCATCATCACACCTAGTCATAAATGAAGTTCCTGTAGTTTCTTGCCCTGTTCTTTGTCCTGTGGGATTTGTGTACGCAGAGTCAGAGTTTGATTGTGTCTTTTCCCTCGATGTTGACTCGCATGTACTATTGCGCCCCCTACAGGACTGCCACGTCCTGACCTTCAGCAGCACCGGCTCGGTGTCCGATCACCTGGTCCTACACCCCCAGCTGGCTACCGGCAACTTCATCATTAAAGCCATCTGGCTGCCTGGCTCCCAGACCGAGCTGGCCATCATTACTGCCGACTTTGTCAAGGTAAGCAGTTTTAACTGCTGTGTTGATCAGTTGTGCTTTTCTTTAAAAGAATGCTCACTGTTACTGTAACACTTATATTATCATATAGTCAAAGTCTACTGTAAATTACTGTCAAACACTGTAAATAATTTAAAAAAATATGTTTGTTCCACAGATTTATGACCTGTCAGTGGACGCCCTTAGCCCCATGTACTACTTCCTGCTTCCAAGCTCAAAGATCCGAGATGCCACCTTCCTGTTCAATGAGGAAGGCAAGAACATCATCGTCATCATGTCGTCAGCTGGCTACATGTACACGCAGGTGATGGACGAGTCCAGCAGTGCACAGCACGGCCCTTTCTACGTCACCAACGTGCTGGAGATCAACCATGAGGACCTCAAGGTACCTACACTTTGGCTTTGGAACACTTGAATGTCTGTTGGAGTAAATCAACTTTGTGCTCAAGTTCATATCAGTTAGCCACACTGTGTAATGATAGTCAGATGATAATATAGGTGCACTTGATAATATAGATATCTTAATGGATAATACCAGTTGATGTAGAATTACAGTTGATGAATTCAGACTGGAGTTTGTAACTTAATGATTCATTAATAAGAGATGATAATGGGCATAGGCGGAGTTTGTAACTTATTGATTCATTAAGAGATGATATTAACCATAGGTGGAGTCTGTAACTTAATGATTGATCAAGATATGATATTGGCTATAGGTGGTTGGCTGTGTGGCCAGTTGGTCAGTATTGTAATGTTATTGTTGTGATCTGCGTCTCCAGGACAGTAACGGTCAGGTGGCAGGTGGTGGAGTGTCTGTGTACTACTCCCACGTGCTCCAGATGCTGTTCTTCAGCTACAGCCAGGGCAAGTCCTTCGCTGCCACAGTCAACCGCAGCAACATGGACATGCAGAGACTGTTCACCATCAATGTCAAAGGGTAAGGAGCCCAACTCCGTCTGATCATATCTTACCAAGTTTAAAGGAGGAATGATTGTAATTTTGGGGTGGGGGCGGTCGCAGGTTTTAAAGGTCAAATCCCTTGGTCCACTCTAATAAAAGGAGATATGACTAGAAAACGTGGCAAAACTATTGGTTGCCAGAACATTGATGCTTTGACGCCCCAGAAGTTGTACTCTATCCCAAACTTGTATGGTCACGAACCCCAGGTGAGCCACTGAGTGTTTGTATGCTGTATGCCTGCTGACGTGTGCTCTGCTTCTGCCTCCTGAAGGTCCAACGGAGGCAGCAAGACGTCCCCCGCGCTGTGCCAGTGGTCGGAGGTGATGAACCACCCTGGGTTGGTGTGCTGTGTGCAGCAGACCACAGGCATCCCCCTGGTCATCATGGTGAAGCCAGACACCTTCCTCATCCAGGAGATCAAAACCCTGCCTGCCAAGGCCAAGGTGTGTGCACAGCCTCCCAGCCTTTCACTTCCAAATCTAAAGGAATGATGAGGCCATAGGTGTCCTTCATTCGCCTGTCTCTCTGATGTTATAGAGTTACTTTTTGTTTTATAGTCTTGAAAAGAAGACATTATACGCTCTGTACTAAATCTCTCTCTCTCTCTCTCTCTCTCTCTCTCTCTCTCTCTCTCTCTCTCTCTCTCTCTCTCTCTCTCTCCAGATTCAGGACATGGTGGCGATCCGTCACACGGCGAGTAACGAGCAGCAGCGCACCACCATGATCCTGCTGTGTGAGGACGGCAGCCTGCGCATCTACATGGCCAATGTGGAGAACACCTCCTACTGGCTGCAGCCCTCCCTGCAGCCCAGCAGCGTCATCAGCATCATGAAGCCTGTGCGCAAGCGCAAGGCCGCCGCAGCAAGTGGGTAGACCGCACCACACTGCAAAGCACCGCACTGCAAAGCACCGCACTGCAAAGCACCGCACTGCAAAGCACCACACTGCAAAGCACCACACTGCAATGCACCACACTGCAAAGCACCGCACCGCACTGCAAAGCACCGCACTGCAAAGCACCGCAACGCATACCAAGTCCTATTCAGCACCCCTTATGGATACAGGGTTTTGTGTGGATAGCATATTGTGTAGAGCATGTCAAGCCAGAATAAAATCAAGCCATTTGTCCATTTACATTGAATTATACGACCCTCCAAAATGACGGGCAAATATTTTGTGTCTTTCTGCTTTAGTTGTTTCTTTAATGTGTTTGTTTTGTGTGTTTCCTCTAATAAATTGTTCCTTTTCCTCCTCAGCAACACGGACCTCGAACCTGATGACGTTCCCAGTGGATTTCTTTGAGCACAACCAGCAGCTGACAGAGGTGGAGTTTGGTGGTAATGACCTGCTGCAGGTCTACAACGGGCAGCAGATCAAACACCGCCTCAACTCCACAGGGATGTATGTGGCCAACACCAAGGTATGTGCATTTCACTTTCACTTTGGACTCACCCGTTTCTTCATTCATTCATTCATTATTTCATTCATTATTTCATTCATTCATTCATTCATTATTTCATTCATGCATACTTTACTAAGTATTCATTCATGCACACTTATTAACACGGTTAGCCTGTACTGTACTATAATCAAGAGCATCTCGGGGGGCCAAATATAATAAGTATACTGCTGACATCTGGTATGATGCCTATAAATGTAATTGAAATGATGTAGATATCTTAATGAGGTTAGCTAAATGCTCTTTTGGCAAATGCTTAACCTTTGACCTCTGCTGTTGCCACTCCAGCCAGGCGGCTTCATGGTGGAGGTGGTGAACAACAACAGCTCCATGGTGATGACGGGCATGCGGGTGCAGGTGGGCACGCAGGCCATCGAGCGAGCGCCATCCTACGTGGAGGTGTTCGGGCGCAGCATGCAGCTCAACCTGACGCGTTCGCGCTGGTTCGACTTCCCCTACACGCGCGAGGAGGCCCTGCAGGCCGACAAGAAGCTCTCCCTCTTCAGTAAGAGACCACCGCCTCTTAAGAGCTTTCATTACACACCTGCGCAGGCATATTGTCCGTCTTTTTGCCTATTTTTTTTCATCTCTACTGGAAGAAATAGAAATATTTGTGCCTACCTTTTTGTTAATTCTATTTTTTTCTTTCTGCATTGCTCTTGCCTGCTCTTTCTGTGAATCTCTATCCTTTCTTTCATCCTTTTATTCTGAATCTCTTCTCTCTGTCACTTCCTCTGCCCTTTCATCCATCCATCTCTCTCCACCCCCCTCATCCTCTCTCCACCCCTCTCTTCCATCCCTCAGTCGGAGCGTCAGTGGACCCTGCTGGCGTCACCATGCTGGACTCTGTTAAGATCTACGGCAAGACCAAGGAGCAGTTTGGCTGGCCAGATGAGCCGCCTGAGGACTTCCCCTCGGCCTCGGTCAACAATGTGTGCAGCCCCAACCTCAACCCGGGCAACGGCACGAGCGACACCGACATCGCCGTCCCTGTCTCCACCACTGGAACTGTGTTGGAGAGGTACGATCAGGGACATGTGCCCTGACGTGTGTGTCTGTGTGTCTGTGTGTCAGTGTCTGTGAGATGGATCTGTTCACAGAAGAGATCTAGAGTATGGCGTGGTTTTAATAATTGTGGGTTGACTGCCATTTTAAAAGCTGTTTTTTTGACCCATAGTAAAGGGTGAGATGCATTTGTGTCTGTTGAGTATAAACACAAATGTGTTTGTTGTGTATGCACCCAAGTCACCAATCCCATCCATATACTTTGAGATTCTTCCCCCTGTCACCCAAGTCTCCAGTCCCCTTGTGAGAACTGAGTTATGAGTGTTCTGTACTGAAGTTTGTAGAGGCAAGGAGCGTGTGAGTGTGTTTGTTCTTATCTGTGTGTGTGTGTATTGTCTGTATTGTGTGTATTGTGTGCATGGCTGCTGTCATTAATGGCCTGTTATTGCATGCTAAACGACTTCCTCTGTTGACATCCTTTTAAGAGAAATCATTTTTTTTACATGTTTCTTTCTTGTGATCCTCACACATTTTTCTTTTTCTTTGCTCCCAAAACAAAAAATCGATAAAAAAGTTGCGAAACTGAGTCCTTATCAACCTTGGACCGGTTAGTAATCGCCCTTTCTCTGCTTGTCTGCATGGTGTTTGTGCGTTTGCGTGTGTGTGCGTGTGTGTGTGTGTGTGTGTGTGCGTGCGAGTGTACACTTACAAGACAAATTAAGCCTGAAGTCATGGTAAACGAGGGGCTTGTGTTTTGAAGTGATTGAAGTGTACAATGCAAGCTTTTTCTGTTGAAGTAATTGATGAGACCTGAACGGTTTGAGTATTTCTCCCACAATGCATTCATGTTATTGCATTCATTCAGTTTGATTTCTTGCATTTGGTTTTGCTGCTGCTGTCTGCACTTGTAGTGTTCTTTAAGTGTACTTCTGATTGATAATGCGTGAGATGTTGCTCTTGTGCTAACTGCTCTTATGTGTCCTCAGACTGGTAGTCAGTTCCCTGGAGGCTCTGGAAAGCTGCTTTGCAGTGGGCTCTAACACTGAGAAGGTAAGGAATCCACTTGTCATCACCCGTGCTTGACCTGCTGCCCCAGTGTTAAGGAGGCTCTTCACGCTTAGAGAGCTAGAGGACAGATTAGGAAGTGTGAGGGGGGGGGGGGGGGACAAAACAGGATGCAGGAAAGGCATTAAATGTACCCACCCACAGAAATGTACTCATCTAGCTAAAGTTGAATTGACAACAAACTAAATCAGCTTTATTTTTGAGATGTTAAGAAAGGTTGCCTTACCTCTGTGACAGAGAAGCGTTAATTGAACATGTCACTTGACTGTCCTGTAGGAGAAGAACAAGACCGCCGCTCTGGAGCTGGCCACTCTCCTGCTGTCCATGCCCACCCCTGCAGGAGTGCAGCAGCAGACCAAAGGCCTCCTGGCCAGCCTGCACACAAGCCGTGTCGCATACCACAATCACAAGGTACATGCCAAACTCAAACAAACCTTAGTGGATATCGGATTTATGGATTCAATCATATTCACTGTTTGCTCATTCTGCTGAAACTGTGCTGGGAAACGCTAACGATCTGTGTCTGTCTGTCTGTCTCTGTCTGTATGAATATCTGTATGAATATCTGTGTGTTTGTGTACATGTCTACTCTGCAGGACCAGTCCCTACTGAGCAATGCAGTGCAGTGTCTGAACAGCTGCAGTAAGGACAGCAAAGACCTGGACCCTGACGTGTTCCAGAGGCTGGTCATCACGGCTCGCTCCATCGCCATCATGAGGCCAAACAACCTGGTGCACTTCACCGACACCAAACTCCCACATGCTGAATCAGGTACAACCTGCCAGCTGAATTACTCCATTGCCAAATGAATAGACTGACAAATAACATGATTGCATACTCAAGGATTGAGTGAAAAGAATTTGAAGACCAAACAATGTATATTTCATTTAGAATATAAAGTTTGTTTATGCAATCTACTGCATTACTACAATAATCTAACATGTCTGCCACAGAAATGACTGAAGATGGCCCGAAACCAGCTGATGGAGAAGGGTGTAACTTCATCATGCAGCTGGTGAACAACTTCTGGAAGCTCCACGCTCTCAAACCAAAGAATGCCTTCTTGGCTCCGGCCTGTTTGCCAGGTGCACACTCCCACCGCTCCTCATTTTCTCAAGTTGCTCTGCCATTTGGTCATCAGACGTTGGTGATTTTCTGAGTGGTGGTGTGAAATGGGCTGATTTTCTTATGGTTTTTTGAATGGCCCCTTATAGGGCTGACCCACATTGAAGCCACAGTGAACGCTCTGGTGGACATCATCCACGGATACTGCACCTGTGAACTGGACTACATCAATGTTGCCTCCAAAATCTACATGCAGATGCTGCTATGTCCCGTGAGTTCTGCAAACCTAATGATCCACTGATCAAGTGATCTACATGCTCAGCAGACTTTTCTACATCCTTCTCCTTACAAAGCGAAAGTCTCTTTACCAGAATTTTGGAGGAGCATAATCTTAAGACCAAAAAGCAGAACCTAACTGAAGAATTTAGTGCAGGTCCTTTTATCTTGACAGGTCTTGGCTCATTAATGAATTAACACAGAACCTCCCTTTCTCTCTCTCTCTCTCTCTCTCTCTCTCTTTCTCTTTCTCTTTCTCTCTCTCTCTCTCTCTCTCTGTGTTCTCACAATAACAGGACACTTCTGTGAGCTTTGCCTGCAAGCAGGCCCTGATCCGCGTGCTGAGACCCAGGAACAAGCGCCGGCACGTGACCCTGCCATCCCCACCGCGCTCCAACACACCCATGGGTACGTACTGTTCCCCAGTCACCAGGTTATGAGCTGGGTGGGGGTAGTGGAAGGGGCTTGAACCACCAATCGAAGGACAAAAAGTGATTTGTGGTTGTTACCTTAGCTTGGTGCTTTTGCATGTCTGTCTTATGAATACTCATTTTCTCGCCCAGGCGATAAAGACGATGATGACGACGATGATGCTGATGACAAAATGCAGCCGTCAGGTATGACCGCCGGAGAGAGCGGTCGCCAGGAGAGCCAAGAGCAAAGCGAGGTGGACCACGGTGATTTTGAGATGGTGGTGAGTTTCGCCCCTTTTACTCTTTTGAACTCTTCTCTGTCTTTGCAGAGGTGCTGGTATGATTTACGGTGACAACAACATGGATGGCAGCCGCAATGACGTGGTCCAAATTATTTTTGTTGTGCCTAAGTACATGGAGTTGTTGCCACAAGCTTGTGAAGAGTTACCTTTGTGTAGGTGAAGTAGTCTGCATAGTAGTCTCCTGTTTCCGGTTCCATAAAAGTGATATAGCCCTGTAGCACTTCTGTTTACCTGCTGAGTATTAGACGGGTGTTCTATTATCCTCTCCTCTCTTGTTACCCCTGCAGTCTGAGTCCATGGTACTGGAGACTGCAGAGAACCTGAACAACGGGAACCCCTCTCCACTAGAGGCGCTGTTGGCCGGAGCGGAAGGCTTCCCCCCCATGCTAGACATCCCTCCTGATGCTGACGACGAGACCATGGTTGAGCTGGCCATCGCTCTCAGCCTCCAGCAGGACCAGCAAGGTCAGCAAGGTCCTCACAGCTCCCCCTCAGATCACCTTTCACATTAATGCTCATTGATGCAGAGAGGATTGGAAGAGATGGCCCATTGACATTCAGAAAGCCAAGGCAGGCTGGTGTTCACACCACCAGTGTAGTCTAGTTCACAGGAAGCATGCTTTTGGATAAAATCAGGAAAACTTTTATGTTGAAGATTATCACTCCAAAACATGTGTTTATGTATGCAGGTCCATTGTGTGTGTTGAGTGTTTGAAAGGTTGTGTGTTTCTGTGTGTGCTTTGCAGGCAGCAGCAGCAGTGCCCTAGGTCTCCAGAGCCTGGGTCTCTCTGGTCAGGCCCCCAGCTCGTCCTCACTGGACGCAGGAACCCTCTCAGACACCACAGCATCAGGTAACCAGCCCCTACCTCCAACACCCTCTCTCCTAACACACCATCACGTCCTTCCTTTGTGTTCCACTGACCACAGGAAGCATTAGCAAACACTAAAGTACTGAGTGGAAGACCATGAGATATATTTGTAGTCATCCAGTTATTATATGTAGGTAGTAGTAGGCTGGAAGATTAGCTTGGAATTTTAGATTTAAAGAATCGTAGACTTCAACTGTAAAAGTGAATGTAAAAGACATCTTCATAGTCTTATACTTCTTTGTATTTTAGTTGTGTGTGTAAACTACAATTAAGCACTTTGATTGGGTTTATGTCTTGTGCATCATATACATTTACTTATCAGAGCAATCTGAAGTAAAGCTGCATGTTTGTAAGTGTAAGTGTTTGTTGTCATGTGTTATGTGCTGTGATGTGACTGCTGCACCCCTGGTAGAGAGACCCCTTAGCAAAGCCTGCTGTCTTTTTCCCTGTAACAGCTCTGGTTCTGCTTTCAGCCCCGGCCTCGGACGACGAGGGGAGCACAGCGGCCACGGACGGCTCCACGCTGCGCACCTCTCCCGCCGAGCACGGGGGCAGCGTGGGCTCTGAGAGCGGCGGCAGCGCCATCGACTCGGTGGCCGGAGAGCACAACGGTAAAGAACTCGAAGCCGGGAGAAGCGGGCACTAGCCCCTAGCCCTGATGGATAAAGAACTGATGAATAATGGCCTTTTAACTAAAGCATGCACACCGCATTAGAATATGCGTCCATTGCTGTGTTAAGAAGACAACTAGCCTGTCGTTTCAATGGGCTTACGTTTATGTGTGTGTTTTGACCCTCCAGTGTCTGGCCGCAGCAGTGCCTACGGGGACACCACAGTGGAGGGCCACCCTGCAGGCCCAGGGAGCGTGAGCTCCAGCACAGGGGCCATCAGCACCACCACGGCCCAGCAGGAGGGAGACGGCTCAGAGGGGGAGGGAGAGACCGAGGGCGACATCCACACCAGCAACAGGTCAGGGCTTTTACATTAGGAACTCAACATCAAATTGGGTCATTATGCAGGCTTTTATCAAATATCAAGCTCCAAGCAGGCAGTACCTGACAGTAGGCTGCTGTGTTCTCCGCAGGCTGCACATGGTGCGTCTGATGCTGCTGGAGCGCCTGCTGCAGCACCTGTCGCAGCTGCACAGCGTGGGGGGCGTGCGTGCCATCCCTTACATGCAGGTGGTCCTCATGCTGACCGCAGACCTGGACGGGGAGGACGAGAAGGACAAAGGAGCGCTGGACGACCTGCTGGCCCAGCTCATCGCAGAGCTCGGCATGCACAAGAAGGTGGGGACTTGAGTGGTGCAGTAGATTGATGCACAGCACTACTGTGGATGACCCGAGGTTTCTGCGTTAATAATGTTATTTTGTAATTATGGGCAGATGCCTGCTAAATAATAATGTGCCTTACTGTCTCAAAGATTACATGTTGGAATAGGACTGAGAGGAGACTGTTACATTACGTTTATATGTCCAGAGTTATCTTTGTAAATAATCCTTTACAGCATTGGATTATGAGGTTCTTCTTGAGCTTGAGGTAAAGGTTACCAACCAGCTTTTCATCTGTATGTGAGTTGGAACCTAATTCCAGTGTCTGATGTTGTTGTGGTGTTCTATGTGGGGTCTGCAGGATGTCTCCAAGAAAAACGAGCGCAGCCCCATCAACGAGGTGCACCTGGTCATCATGAGGCTCCTCAGCGTCTTCATGTCCCGCACCAAGTCTGGATCCAAGTCTTCCTCTGAGGTACCTGCTCACATACTGGTACAGCTGCACTCCTCACTACACTCAATAGACTGGGAGCGTGCCCAGTGATTAACATGTGACTTGACTGAATATATTGATGTCTCAGGGCTTAATAATATTGATAATTTAAATAGTGATTGATTTGAAGTTTCTTTCTAAAAATAAAATATGAAATTGCAGGTAAATCAGAGTTTGTATTCAGAAATGGCAAAAGTGCAGACAAGCTTGTCAATTTGGGGGCCTGTAGCAAAACAGCAACACTAATCTTGTCTGTGTGTCTTCCCTCCTCCTCTTTGCAGTCTTCCTCCCTCATCTCCAACGCCACGGCCACAGCCCTGCTCAGCCTGGGGGCCATCGACTACTGCCTGCACGTGCTCAAGTCTCTGCTGGAGTTCTGGAAGACGCAGCAGGGCGAGGAGGAGCCGGCGGCCGCCAGCCAGCTGCTCAAGCCCCACGCCTCCTCCTCCCCCCCAGACATGAGCCCCTTCTTCCTGCGCCAGTATGTCAAGGTATGGGTGCTACTCCTGTTGGTCCCTTAACCCTGTGGTGTTCAGGACTGTCACAGCCACTGTGAGAGAGTTCAGGACAAAGGCAGTGACCTCGTGAAGTAATAAACATTTCCAAACCCAAGCTTGTATAGCATGGATAATCATCATGGTCTGATTGATGGAAAACATTTTGAAGAAAAAAGCACAGTCATCTTTCTGAAAGATCATGTCATACCCTCTTGTGAGGTGGGTTTTCCTGTTCTGATCATTGGTGTAACAGTCGTCCTCTTCTCCTGCCGTAGGGCCACGCCTCAGACGTGTTCGAGGCCTACTCTCAGCTGCTCACTGAGATGGTGCTCAGACTGCCCTACCAGATCAAGAAGATCGCCGACACCAACCCACGCATCCCGCCCCCCATCTTTGACCACTCCTGGTTCTACTTCCTGTCTGAGGTAGCCTTCTGACCATGTTATTTTTACGCTCCCACATGTTATTTTTACGCACTCACTATTTAGTCAACAACTCTAGAGTATAGCTGTCCTTAACTGAGACTACAGCTTTCGTTCTCATAACTATAGCTCTAGATGATTCAGTAGCTGTTGTTGCATGTAAGCCTGTGATCAGGATTGGCATATACATGCCCTATTTATATTTTGTGCATTCTATTTCTGTCTTGGTGCTAGTGTTTGAATGTGCTAACTGTCCCTCGTCTCACTCCCGGCCCACAGTACCTGATGATCCAGCAGACGCCGTTTGTGCGCAGGCAGGTGCGTAAGCTGCTCCTGTTCATCTGCGGCTCCAAGGAGAAGTACCGGCAGCTGCGCGACCTGCACACGCTGGACTCACACGTGCGCGGCATCAAGAAGCTGCTGGAAGAGCAGGGCATCTTCCTCCGGGCCGGCGTCGTAACGGCGTCATCCGGCTCCGCCCTGCAGTACGACACCCTCATCAGCCTGGTGAGTGCAGGGGTCTCCATGGAAGATTTTTAAAAGATAGTTATAAGGGCAATTTGTATTTTGTATTTGGAATTTTTTCTATTCTATGTTTACTTGTATGTATGCTTGTTTATTTGTTTTTGTTTGCCATTCACAGATGGAGCATCTGAAGGCCTGTGCAGAAATTGCCACTCAGAGAACCATCAACTGGCAGAAGTTCTGCATGAAGGATGAGTGTAAGTAGTGAGAAGCTCATTAGCATTTGGTCCTGAGGGCTCCATGAACTGATCAGCATTTGTCATGAAATGGCCAAACACAACCACTTAGAAGGGTAGCTTGCCACGCCTTAATGGTGTTGGCTATCTGAGGAACTTGTCATGAAGGAAGGCAATCTCTTCTCTTGAATAGTCTGTGAGTGTGTTTTTCTTCTCTAAATAACACTCACTCTCTCTGTTTTGCTCTTCTCTCTCTCTCTCTCTCTCTCTCTCTCTCTCTCTCTCTCTCTCTCTCTTTCTCTCTCTCTCCACAGCGGTGCTGTACTTCCTGCTGCAGGTGAGTTTCCTGGTGGATGAGGGGGTGTCTCCGGTGCTGCTGCAGCTGCTGTCCTGTGCGCTGTGTGGCAGTAAGGTCCTGGCTGCCTCCTCCTCGGGAGGCTCCGGTGGGGGGTCGGGGGCCCAGTCCTCCCAGAGCAAGTCCTCCAGCAAGAAGAGCAAGAAGGAGGAGAAGGAGAAGGAAAAAGAGGGTGAGTACTAGACAGGGTGACCAGTTGCTTGGTTTCAGTAATGAGTGAAGCAAGTGAAGAAACTCTCAGGTACATATGGTAGACACAACCTTAATCAACAATCAACTCTCGGAACCTCTTGTTATTTATGTTATACAAATTGGGATTGATTTCCGTGATTGAAGAAAAAATAAATATTGGTATTATGATGGAACTGATCTATATTTCTCATTGCCTTGTACAGGAGAGGGTGTTGGTAGTCTGGAGGATCAGCTGTGCACTGCTCTGGTCAGTCAGCTCAACAAGTTCGCTGACAAGGAGACTCTGATCCAGTTCCTGCGCTGCTTCCTGCTGGAGTCCAACTCCTCATCGGTGCGCTGGCAAGCCCACTGCCTGGCCCTGCACATCTACAGGTACACATCTCACACATACTCAAGCCCACTGCCTGGCCCTTCACAACTACAGGTACACATCTCACACATACTCAAGCACACTGCCTGGCCGTACACATCTCACACACATACTCAAGCACACTGCCTGGCCCCTCACAACTACAGGTACACCTCTACATCTACAGCCTACAAACAGTCTGAAATGCTCACCCACACACGTACTACCTCATCCTCCTTGTGCAGTGGATTAAAATATACTAAGGTACACAGGGGATTTGTGTATTTCAACTAACTAATGTATAATTAATAAACCAAATGACTATTCATCCTAAAGGAATATGGGAATAAAAACGTGCAGGTTCTGACAAAGGAAGAAAACCTGTAACTTTCCTCCTGCAGAAACTCCAGTAAGTCCCAGCAGGAGCTGCTTCTGGACCTCATGTGGGCCATATGGCCCGAGCTCCCCGCGTACGGACGCAAGGCGGCCCAGTTTGTGGACCTGCTCGGCTACTTCTCCCTGAAGACGCCGCAGACGGAGAAAAAGGTGCGTGGCACTTCACAACATTCTGTGTCCAATGGTGTTCTGATGGACAATCCTGTCTATACACACTTATGTTGATATCTTTGACATAAATGGGCGTAACATCATTTAAGACATGGTTGTAATTGTGTCTGTTTGACAGCTAAAGGAATACTCACAGAAAGCTGTAGAAATTCTCAGAACCCAAAACCACATCCTCACCAATCACCCCAACTCCAACATCTACAAGTAAGCCCAGATCTGCAAAGGTCGCCCTCTGTGTTAACTAACATAACATCAGAGTGGATTCCGTCTAACGTGTTGGTCTGTCTTGTTTTTGTACAGCACACTGTCTGGACTGGTGGAATTTGATGGATTTTTCCTGGAAAGTGATCCCTGCTTGGTCTGCAACAACCCTGAAGTGCCCTTCTCAGTGAGTGACACCGAACGGACAACTCAATGACTTGATAGAATCTCATTGGGTATCATGTTAAAAGCTTTCGCTGATTTAAACCTATTTGCCACTGTTTTCCCAGAACATCAAACTGTCATCAATCAAAGTGGACACGCGGTACACCACCACCCAGCAGGTGGTGAAGCTCATCGGGAGCCACACCATCAGCAAAGTCACGGTGAAGATCGGCGACCTCAAACGCACCAAGATGGTGCGCACCATCAACCTGTACTACAACAACAGAACCGTGCAGGCCATCGTCGAACTGAAAAACAAGTGAGTGGCTGCAGTTCAAGGATTTCAACGTGCATATTTGGCAGCGCCTCTTCTAATTTTAAATTTTTCTCGTGTCTGTTTTGGTTGGTGAATTGTTTCCAAATTAAATTATTAAATTGACTTCTTTGGAAAAATAGTGACTTGTAGATTTGGTAGCATCAGCTACAATATGACAGTTCATTTATTTTTCAGTGCATCTTTTCTTAAGAAAATCAGGTGTTTTCATAAACTCATTCATAAAATGTCAAAACCCAACATACAAGTAACATTGTCTTGGTTCTCTCTCAGGCCGGCTCGCTGGCACAAGGCTAAGAAGGTGCAGCTGACCCCGGGGCAGACGGAGGTGAAGATCGACCTGCCCCTGCCCATCGTGGCGTCCAACCTGATGATCGAGTTCTCAGACTTCTATGAGAACTACCAGGCTTCCACTGAGACCCTGCAGTGCCCTCGCTGCAGCGCGTCTGTGCCCGCTAACCCTGGAGTCTGCGGCAACTGCGGAGAGAACGTGTACCAATGCCACAAGTGCAGGTATGTGGAGTTAGCGCTTTGTTATAGCTATAGTTTGTGATCAGTCTAATGTGGGCCTTTGTCATGGTTCATCGGGGAATTATGTTCTTCATAATAAAAAAATTATAAAAAAATTACATTTATTCATCAGTAGATACAATTTTCAACCCCTACTTCCTCAGACAGAAAATGATATGACTGCCTTTACCTAGAAATGTCTAAATTCCCGTCTCTCCTCTGCCAGATCCATAAACTACGATGAGAAGGACCCCTTCCTGTGCAATGCCTGCGGCTTCTGCAAGTACGCCCGCTTTGACTTCATGCTGTATGCCAAGCCCTGCTGTGCCGTGGATCCCATTGAGAATGAAGAGGACAGGAAGAAGGTGAGAACGCAGACACACAAACACGCGCGCACCTCGCTGATTAACATAGACTAGAGCATCTGTGTCCATTTGTGTAACATTGGAGACACATTCATACACACTTACAAACAATCACATACACACAAGAGCCAAAACACACCCAGTCTACTGATTAACATTGACTGGACCATCTGTGCTAATTTGTTCGGTGTTGTTCAACACCAGGTTGATGGAGTATCACTGCTGCTCCGTTCTGATCTGATTTAATAATACCCTACCTCAGATGGATGGCTAACCTAACCTCCCTTATTCCTGTGTGTGTGTGTGCGTGCGCTTGTGTCTGTCTGTGTCTGTGTCTGTGTCTGTGTCTGTGTCTGTGTCTGTGCGTGTGCGTGTGCGTGTGCGTGTGCGTGTGCGTGTGCGTGTGCGTGTGCGTGCGTGTGTGTGTGTGTGTGTGTCCCTGCCAGGCGGTGACCAACATCAACACACTGCTGGATAAGGCAGACAGGGTGTACCACCAGCTCATGGGCCACAGGCCTCAGCTAGAGAGCCTGCTGTCCAAGGTGAATGAGGCGGCCCCAGAGAAACCACAGGTGGGTTGCTAGGACCATCGGTCCCAGACCGGTCTCGCCGCATGACTCAAAGTGCATACTTTCTCATGATGTTTTTCCCCTCTTTCTCTCATAATTCTATTTCAATGTGACATTTTTACAATTTTTGCTATGACAACTTAGAAGCTTTATTATTATTATTACTATTATTATTATTATTATTATTATTATTATTATTATTATCATTACTACTACTACTACTACTACTATCTTAACTGATTGAAAACTTGAGGTGGCATTACTAATTGATGATAATTAAATCAAATCAAATCAAACTTTATTTGTACGGCGCATTTCATACACAAAGGTAACACAATGCGCCTCACAGTAGGAAAGAAAGAAAAAAAAGGGGGGGGGGTTACAAATACTTGTAAAGAGACACAATTAATGCCATGACGTTTCTTAGTTTGTCAGCGTGTGTGTTCGTACTTGAGTGTGACAGTGGTGTGTATCCTCAGGACGACGCGGGCGCGGGTGCAGGGCTGGGTACCGCCACTGCCAGTGTGAACAGGTACATCCAGCAGCTGGCGCAGGAGTACAGCGGAGACTGCAAAACCTCCTTTGATGAGCTCTCCAAAATCATCCAGGTAGGATTACACTTACTTAGTGCTACTTTCATACCAATCCACCTTAATATTCACTAAAGATGTTCTTCATTCAGTTCAATTACTTCATAAAATTATCAATAGAAATTATAGGATGAAAAGGACCAGTGCCTCTGAGTGTCCCAACCTAGAGTATCCTAATGCTTTTAGCCTACTTGCACTTAATGTGTTTGTAACATCATGGTATGGCCCAGTAATACTTACAGGACCAAGGATAAGTAAGAATGTAAGAATGTGTCTTGGAAAAAGAACCTTCACATTGCTATGCAGCACTATAAACTAAGACTGTCTATCTGCCTTTCCATTTTTCTCTTTTTGTCTTTTATTGTAATTTATTGTTCCTTCTCTCTCTCCCCTCGTGCAGAAAGTTTTGGCGTCACGTAAGGAGCTGCTCGAGTACGACCTGCAGCAGCGTGAGGCGGCCACGCGCTCCTCCCGCTCCAGTTCAGGCGCCCACCAGCCCACCTTCACGGCCAGCCAGTACCGCGCCCTCTCCGTGCTGGGCTGCGGCCACACCTCGTCCAACAAATGCTACGGCTGCGCCTCGGCCGTCACGGGCCACTGCATCACGCTGCTGCGCGCCCTCGCCACCAACCCCGCCATCCGCCAGATCCTGGTGCTGCAGGGCCTCATCCGCGAGCTCTTTGAGTACAACCTGCGCCGCGGCACCAGCAACATGCGCGAGGAGGTGCGCCAGCTCGTGTGCCTGCTCACCAGGTGAGACAGACAGACAGACAGTCTACCACGCTACACCTGTTCAATAATATAATATATCTGGGGGAGTATTAAGATTTAGATTGAATGGTTTAAAGATTTGGATGAAGAATATGCTCCAGCAAATAGTAAAATGAAACTTTTAAGGGGAGATCCCTGATGAGGCAGTTTGTTCTGTATATGCCTCCAGTGGTTGTGTCCTATGATGTTTCATTACCACTATTGGTAGAGTGTGTGAGCCCGCTTGATTTTTTGATGTTCATCTGTGCAGAGATCACCCTGAGGCCACCCAGCAGATGAACGACCTCATCATCGCCAAAGTGTCCGCAGCTCTGAAGGGCCACTGGGCCAACCCAGATCTGGTATGTGGCCTAGATGTCTTATCAATAACAATCAATCAATCATTATCAATCTTATATTCGTTCATTATCAAGAAGTCTCAGCCCTGGATGCTAACTTTAGTGTGGTGTTGTGGTGCTGCAGGTGAGCAGTCTACAGTATGAGATGCTGCTCCTCACGGACTCCATTGCCAGGGAAGGAGGATGCTGGGAGTTACGTCTGCGATGTGGTGAGTTCTGCTTGGGTGTTATGCTTTTAGTAACGTCTGTCATGTGGTGAGTTCTGGTTGGGTTTTTATGCTGTTGTCTGTAATATGTCCGACTTTTTTTTTGTCTTTGTATATTTTTAGCTGCTCTTTTTTTCTGTGCATGCTTCTAGAGTAGACTATTGCTCTGTGTGTATTGTGTGTATCTGTGTGGGTATTAAGCATGTGAGCTCATCTTCCTCCTCTGCTCTGCTCACGCAGCTCTCAGTCTGTTCCTGATGGCAGTGAACATTAAGACCCCAGTGGTGGTGGAGAACATCACTCTGATGTGCCTCAGAATCCTCCAGAAACTCATCAAACCCCCCGGGCCCACCAGCAAGAAGAACAAGGTGAGCCGCCGCACTCGTCAGTCACTGGCGTCTGCCTCGCACCATGTTGTGCCAGGGCTTATGTTGGAACAATGTGTCTTACTGTTTTAGTTGGAGCTGTGGTATCCATCAATTTTTACACAATGTGGAAGACGATGTGGAAATAGCTGATTGCATTGAAAACACTGAAAGCAAGCCATGGAAAAATACATTGAAGTACCAGATGGGAAAAGAAGAGAAGATGTTAGACCATTACATCTCCTAGTTACATGGCAATGAAAAGTGGTTTGACTGTGTAAGAGGTGACTGCCAGTGTGGGTCTGTTCACTAACTCTGTGTGTCGTGCTCCAGGATGCTGCGGTTGAATCCCTGACCACTGTTAAGCCATACAGCAACGAGATCCACGCACAGGCCCAGCTGTGGCTCAAAAAGGATCCCAAAGCCTCTTATGAGGCCTGGAAAAAGTGCCTTCCAGCCAGATGTAAGTGCATGCTGAAGGACATCATTTGTGTTTCACTGGCTTTATTTGGATGCCCCTGTATTACACTGCAATTTAGAGTGTCTACTAGTACATCAGAAGTTCAAAGCTTTGATATTAGAAACTGTTGCGTGACCAGAAATAGCCAATAAGACTATGAAATCCCTTAAAAATGAACCATTATGAAATTCTCATGTTGAGCGGTTGAAATCTGATGTTTTTTGTGTGCTTGACATATGCATGACCCTAATCAGGCCTGGCCCTTATTACAGGTCAGGAGGCTGTCTCCAAGCCTGCCAACAAGTCGGAGTTTCGGAGGCAGTACCTGATGGAGAAGTACGTGTGGAAATGGAAGCAGTTTGTCAGATCACGGTCCGAGAGCCTCTTCCCTCGCCTGCTCAAACTGGGCCACAACAACTGGCTGCGACAGGTAAACATTCAACAATTAATACTCGACAGAAGCACATGACTAAAACTTAAATAATTAACTTGCACGTGTGTGCATCTACATGTAATGATTTTAAGCTGGTCATTTACGTTAGTGTTAAGTTAGCTGCCGGTAGGTCACATGTTGTGTCTCTCTCATTCCTCCAGGTGCTGTTCACCCCCGCCACTCAGGCAGCGAGGCAGGCAGCCTGCACCATCGTGGAGGCCCTCACCTCCATCCCCAGCCGCAAACAGCAAGTGCTGGACCTCCTCACAAGGTAACATTCTTTCTAAAGGATTACTTCTACCGAAGGATCGATAATACATTTAATAGATTGTGTATGCCCCCAGGCATGGTGTATAAAAGGGGTGTGTGTGTGTGTGTGTGTGTGTGTGTGTGTGTGTGTGTGTGTGTGTGTGTGTGTGTGTGTGTGTGTGTGTGTGTGTGTGTGTGTGTGTGTGTGTGTGTGTGTGGCTAAAGGATATCTCACTGACACAGAAATCATTGGGTGGGAGGTATTGGCAGTGTAAGTTCATTCCCATTGTGTGAGGGTAAGACTCCTCTGGTGCTTGTGTCCTGCACAGCTACCTAGACGAGCTGAGCATAGCAGGGGAGTGTGCTGCGGAGTACCTGGCCCTCTACCAGAAACTCATCAAGCCGGCACACTGGAAAGTCTACCTGGCCGCTCGAGGAGTTCTGCCCTATATTGGCAACCTCATCACCAAGGTACTCAAGCACACAAATCCATTGATGGTCTCAGCTGAAAGTGCTGTTCTCTGCAATGCCTCAGATGCTAGAGCTCCTTTTGTGTTGTTTCTTCCAGGAAATCGCCCACCTGCTGGCTCTGGAGGAGGCTACCTTGAGCACAGACCTGCAGCAGGGCTATGCACTCAAGAGTCTGACCGGTACGATACAGGGATGCTTATCCTCTCTTTATGGCTTGTGATGTTTGATAAAGATGTTCAATGTTCAGTTCATACGTTGTATATTCTGTAACTCCCCCTGCTTGTAACAGGAGTAATAGTTTCTATCTGTTCATGCTTCATTTTGAGGTCAGATCGATTGACTGGCATTGATTGATTGATTGATTGATTGATTGATTGATTGATTGATTGATTGAGTGAATGACGTTCTGGGTTTGTGTTCTCCAGGGCTGCTGTCCTCCTTCGTGGAGGTGGAGTCGATCAAGAGGCACTTCAAGAGCCGTCTGGTGGGCACGGTGCTCAACGGCTACCTGTGCCTGAGGAAGCTTGTGGTGCAGCGGACCAAGCTCATCGACGAGACGCAGGACATGCTGCTGGAGATGCTGGAAGACATGACCACAGGTTAGCAGGACGGGACGTGGTCGTATATGTTTGTTTAATTTCAGAAGGACTTGTCTTTCCTGGTGAAATAGTTGGGCTGTTTAGTCATATGCTATGAGTTGCACGTGTTAAATGGGGTCTGTCAGGCTCAGTCTTGAATTTAGGAGCCATAAGAGGAAGCAATTTGGTCCAAGAGGACACTGATTTTATTAATGAGACTATAGCTTACACCTTGAGGATGACAGTCATTTATTAGCAGTGATGCACTTTGGCTACAGTTTTAGTTATTTATTTATTGTTATAAATATTCGACGCACAAGTTATTGCCCAGCAGGGTAAAGCATGTTTTCTCGTTGATCTTCACAGGGACGGAGTCAGAGACGAAAGCTTTCATGGCGGTGTGCATTGAGACTGCCAAGCGCTACGACCTGGATGACTACCGCACGCCGGTGTTCATCTTTGAAAGACTATGCAGCATTATCTATCCGGTGAGTCACCCTGCCTGTTAATGTGCAAGATGGCACAGTCTTCGACCAAAGCTCATATAAGTAGAAGCAATATAAGGGTAGTCTGTGTCTGAAGTTGATGCTGGGTTTGCTCAGACGTGTGCCAGTGTTGTTTTCCTGTTTCTGTAACTTGACTCTCCTCTTACTCTCTTTTCTGCTGTTGTGTCCTTTTGTCCTCTCCAGGAGGAGAACGAGGTGACTGAGTTCTTTGTGACGCTGGAGAAAGACCCGCAGCAGGAGGACTTCCTGCAGGGCCGCATGCCTGGCAACCCCTACAGCAGCAACGAGCCGGGCATCGGGCCCCTCATGAGGGACATCAAGAACAAGATCTGCCAGGACTGCGACCTGGTGGCCCTACTGGAGGACGACAGCGGCATGGAGGTGCGGCACCACCACACCACCTGTCTCAACACTACTGTTCACTTTTACTGATGTTGGCTCACATAGTGGCTTTATGAAGGGGGTGAATGTAGAAGAACATTTTACTTGTTCAAGTCTCCCTTTAATGTCATCAAGATATCAGTCACAAGCAGTGGCCCTGAATGGGATAATGATTTTCATGAAAGCAATACATCAATAAGAATAAAATAATCTTATCTGTAAATGTATAAGAAGGATGTATTCAAAATTCAACATCAACATGTCTCCTTTCCTTCAGCTCCTTGTGAACAACAAGATCATCAGCCTGGACCTGTCTGTAGCTGAGGTCTACAAGAAGGTGTGGTGCCCCACCAACGAGGTAGGCTCTTAGGGTTAATACAGTTAGCCTTGCTTACGGTTTCCCAAGTTTCAGTCCCAAACTGTAATTGGTATTATCGTGGTGATAAGAAGCCGTGAATGAGACTAGTGTGTTCATCTTCCAGGGAGAGCCAATGAGGATCATTTACAGAATGAGGGGTCTCTTGGGAGATGCAACAGAGGAGTTCATTGAGTCACTGGATTCCACCACAGGTATGAGGTTCAGAACACTGCCATTAGCACACTCTAACACACTCCCACAGGTGCGGCATGTTTTGGCCTTAAAAATATGAGACAAAAAAAGAATTTCGAATAACTGGGATAAAATCTGACTTTACTATGTAATATTATGGTCAGGGTTGAGGGTTGTAAAAGTCTGTGTTTTCCTGTAGATGAAGAGGAGGATGAGGAGGAGGTGTATAAGATGGCTGGGGTGATGGCTCAGTGTGGAGGTTTGGAGTGTATGCTCAGTCGCCTGTCTGGAATCAAGGACTTCAAGCAGGGCCGACACCTGCTCACTGTGAGTATTATACGGCATTGTTATATGCTTTGGAAAAGAACATTTGGTGCACATTTGGAAAGATCTGGACTGTTTTTTTAATGCTGCTTCCTTCTCATTCCCAGGTGCTGCTGAAGTTGTTCAGCTACTGTGTAAAGGTGAAGATTAACAGACAGCAGCTGGTCAGGCCGGAGATGAACACCCTGAATGTCATGCTGGGTACTTTAAACCTGGTACGCACATTATATTTACTCTTCACTCAGACTATTCATCTGTTATATTCTGCATTACTTGCAGTTATGAAATACTCATAATGCATGCCTTGAGATTATGCAGTAGAAATCAATGGTTATGCGTCTCATGAAGTAAGTTGAACACCCGTGTGTTTGACCAGGCACTGGTGGCGGAGCAGGAGAGTAAGGACAGTGGGGGAGCCTCGATCGCCGAGCAGGTCCTCAGCATCATGGAGATCATCCTGGACGAGGCCAACGCAGAGACGCTGTCTGAAGACAAGGTGAGTGCCTGTTCCTGTCTGGACTGGAACCAGTAACATTCTTCATCACATAACTAGAGAGGCTTTTGGTTTAGGTTGACACACACAGGGTCTGTCCAAAACTGAAAAGAATTCTGGACATCTGGTGGCAGTAAGGCATTGAGGCATATCCAAATCTAATATTTGTATACAATTCTGCGGTCTCGGATACGATAAGTTTGGCCGAATTTTGAAGGCTGCATACATGGTACCTGTTATGGCAACTGACTCGTTAGACAGCTGTAGGTTGCCAGGCAGCAGGCAGCTGCTTTCCTTATCGGACAGACCCGCAGTGTTCTGTGACACAGCATTGACTAGTCATGTTCTAAAATGCATTCATGTAAGATGATGTAGTCAAAAAATGGAAAATAAAAATAATTGTAATCTTTTCATTAATGAATACTTTTTCCTCTTTCAGGGTAACCTGCTTCTGACGGGAGATAAGGACCAGCTGGTGATGTTGCTGGACCAGATCAACACCCCCTTTGTGCGCTCCAACCCCAGCGTCCTACAGGGTCTGCTGCGCATCATCCCCTACCTGTCCTTCGGGGAGCTGGAGAAAATGCACATTCTGGTTGAACGCTTTAAGCCCTGCTGCAGTTTTGACAAGTATGCTCATCTCGGCTCTCTGCCAATTTCAGTCATTAAAGCCTCCTTATGACTGTCTTCAGTCCCCTACTCATAAATTGGAAGTACAGAATTTGAATAACGATTCTGGATTATAGTAAGTGCTAGACTTGAATGTTATAACTCAGAAGTAGACTTTATAAAGGTAATAAATGAGGACAGTATGACGGAGCGCTGCTAAATGGTTGATTTAAAAACACGACAGTATGTTGAAGTAGACAGCATAGGACTAATAGAGGTTTAACAGAGTAATGTTTTCACCTGTACCTTTTGTCATCTAGGTATGATGAGGAGCACAGTGCGGACGATAAGGTCTTTCTGGACTGCTTCTGTAAAATTGCTGCCGGCATCAAGAACAACAGCAACGGCCACCAGCTGAAGGACCTGATCCTGCAGAAGGGGATCACTCAGAGCGCCCTAGACTACATGAAGAAACATATCCCCAGCGCTAAGAAGTACGCTACTTTTTTTCAATAAATCTGGTCTGTTGTCTGTATTCTGCTTTGAGCTCCTGTTTGACCCGTCCTATGCATTTGTTTTTCTAGTTTGGATGCAGATGTATGGAAGAAGTTCTTGTCCAGACCTGCCTTGCCCTTCATCTTGAGGCTGCTCCGTGGTCTGGCCACCCTACACCCCCCTACACAGGTAATGCTGTGGTCCAGCCCTACTAAAATACATTGAAACTATGCATATGCAGGTTATTTTGTTGTGCCCCTGATATACTTGTTCCTTAGATTTTTTTACATCAGTAAGTTCACATGCATTAGTGTTAGGTGAGAGATCTGACTCCGAGCCCTTTTACGTCCCCACAGTCGCTGATCGGAACCGACTCCATCAGCAACCTCCACAAGCTGGAGCAGGTGTCCAGTGACGAGGGCATCGGCACTCTGGCAGAGAACCTTCTGGAAGCACTACGAGAGCACGCGGATGTGAACCTGAAGATCGACGCGGCCCGCCGAGAAACCCGGTCGGAGAAGAAGCGTATGGCGATGGCCATGAGGCAGAAAGCCCTCGGCACCCTGGGAATGACGGTACGTGCTGCCGGAAGAACCATGGCCATCAACATGCAGCAGCTTCTCAGTACAAAGCACAAAGTCTGTGACCACAGATAACTTAGAGAAACCTCGCTAATAAAACAAATGCAGAAGGGATAATGATGTATCTGAAGCTTTTAGTCGCTGCAATACCAAAGCAAACCACATCAGTCCAAGAATCCATAGCAGTTGTTCAAATTAGAACACATCTTAATGCATAGTAGATAAAGAACTTCTCATACATAATAGATGAGATGAGATGAGGTCCCCACAATGATTCCACTTAATGTAGTGATATAGATGTGGAGGCATACGAAACAGCAGCAGATAGTAACCCTTGTGCTGCCTTGGTTTGTCTCAGACCAATGAGAAGGGCCAGGTGGTGACCAAGACGTCACTGCTGAAACAGATGGAGGAGCTGATCGAGGAGCCAGGCCTCACCTGCTGCATCTGCAGAGAGGGCTACAAGTTCCAGGTACATACCACTGCACTCGAGGGTCGGGAGATGTCAAGATTTAGGGGATAGAATTAGTGTTGTTTTCTACAGGTAAATGCATTTGGAACAACAGCTTGAATATTTACAGTAGAGTGTAACATTTACTTGAGGTTGTAAAAATCACATTCCTAGAAAAAAGAAAGCATCGTATGTCATGACCTTGAGCAACTATTTTATTCACCTGATGGCTTACCCCTGGTGAAGTTGACATGTGGGAATCGCTGCACCTGGTGGGGGTGTTATGTAAGGGATAACGGCCGACGAGCTACTACAGTTCTACAAAGATAATGGACGATGCGGGGCAAAGAAATCCACGACGTGCAGCTGTACAGCTCGAAGGCCGTTATCCCGCTTATCTCCCGTTTACAACATCCAAAAATGTTTTTATGATTATTATTATTTAGAATTTCTTTTATCTTTAGGAAACTTAATATGCATAATAACCTGATGAATTCTTGAAGCCTAGTGCTCCCGTTAGAGAAAGTAGTGAGTTTAAAAAAAAAAAAAAAAAAGACTTTACGTTGGTTGTCAATGGTAACCATTCAAGAGCATTGATATGGAACGGCGATTTAACTTTTCTACTGTGACTACGTCCAAGGTGTACCGTTATACAAACTTAATGTACATTAGCCAATCAGAAAACAGTATTTCGTTCCAGAGGGAGATAATATTATTTATTGATGTGTTTATTTCTTGAAATGTGTGTCCTCCGCAGCCCACCAAGGTGTTGGGGATTTATACATTCACCAAGCGTGTGGCCTTGGAGGAGTCTGAAAACAAGCCCCGCAAGCAGCAGGGCTACAGCACTGTCTCGCACTTTAACATAGTCCACTACGACTGTCACCTCGCTGCTGTCAGGTACACACACACACACACACACACACACACACTCACACACACTCACACACACTCACACACACTCACACACACTCACACACACTCACACACACTCACACACACTCACACACACTCACACACACTCACACACACTCACACACACTCACACACACTCACACACACTCACACACACTCACACTCACACACTCGCACTCGCACTCGCACTCGCACTCGCACTCTCTCACACACTCACACACACTCACACACCAGTTCAGTTGTTGTCGTGTCAGTGTTTGCTTTCCCCAACTGACTATTTCTCCCGTATCTTCATTCCCTTTTTCACTACCTATCTCTTTCTCTCTGCATTCTATTCCATTTCCATACTCTTTCTTTACATTTCTCTCCCTCTTTCATCCCTCTCTCTCTCTCTGTAGGCTGGCTCGTGGGCGAGAGGAGTGGGAGAGCGCCGCCCTACAGAACGCCAACACCAAGTGCAATGGGCTCCTCCCTGTGTGGGGGCCACATGTCCCCGAATCAGCCTTCGCCACCTGCTTGGCCAGGTGAACCCCTTTAACACTTAGTCATGAGGATTTAGTGGCTGATTATTGATCAAGTGTTTCTGCTAATGCATAGCACCAGTATTGGTGTAAAAATAGCTTTTGTAGAGCGGGGTTTAAAAAAATATATATGTCACACTATGCAACAATATGAGGTATGGTTAATAAAATAGACAATTTGTTTTGGTACCATCCTCAAATTAATTTTGATAGCATATGGTCATGTGAAGGACATATAAACAACTGTGTCTTTCCCACTAGCCATCGAGAATATGTAGTTCTGTGTTTCCTGGCTGGAGCACCTTGCAATATTGGAAGAAAAGCTTTCACAGCATGACATAGCCAGCTATACTGCCAAAAAAACACAAGTTAGTGTGTTGGCAAGCTTCTATCAGTGCCAACTGGGCTGTTGGTGGTGTTTGCAAGGTTTTTGCCTGCCTTTAAGGTAGTTAACATGCTAGTTTTGGAAATGAACTCCTTATTGCTTCTTTAATAAATCTTAAAAAAAAAAAAAAAAAAAAATGTTATGGGATACAGTGTATGTGTGTGTGTGTGACTTCACTCATGGACAGTGGCTTTTTCTCTCACTCTTTAGGCACAACACATATCTGCAGGAGTGCACAGGGCAGAGGGAGCCCACCTACCAGCTCAACATCCACGACACCAAGCTGCTGTTCCTGCGCTTCGCCATGGAGCAGTCCTTCAGCGTGGACACGGGCGGCGGCGGCCGCGAGAGCAACATCCACCTTATCCCTTACATCATCCACACAGTGCTCTATGTCCTCAACACGTACGTCCACCAACACTCCAGTCCATACACACAAACCTTTTACGATCTCTGTCTCAGCCACTTGCTCTTAGGAAAGGCACACTATAACAATACAAGTAATGTAATGACGCACATTACAGATCACTTAAGAGAGACTAGGATGTTGTGCAGTGCAGATAGCATCGCTAAACTGGCCTGCACAGCATTGAGAAAGCCAGTTTGATTGGGTGATGGCTTTTGGTTGGCACAGGCTCAGGTTTGGGACATTAAAGGCAGTGGCTTATACTTTCATTCATCTCGGGGCGTTGTCAATACTCATGCATTTCCAATATCAAGAGTGGGGCTCTCTGCCGATCGCTGCCTTGCTGTTTGCTGTATTTCCTGGTTTTGGTTGGACAAGGATGGCAAAACAAAATATACCAAAGATATGCTGGAACATTATGAGACTTCATTATGGATGTTTGTGTGTCTGTGTCTGCGTCTATGTGTGTCTGTCTCTGTCTGTCTCTGTCTGTCTCTGTCTGTCTGTCTCTGTCTGTCTGTCTGTCTGTCTGTCTGTCTGTCTGTCTGTTTCTGTGTCTAACTGCATGCCCCACAGCACCAGAGCCACGTCTCGTGAGGAGAAGAACCTGCAGAGCTTCTTGGAGCAGCCGTGTGAGAAGTGGGTGGAGAGCTCGTATGAGGTGGACGGTCCGCACTACTTCACCGTGCTGGCCATGCACATCCTGCCGCCCGAGCGCTGGAGGGACACGCGCCTCGACTTCCTGCGCCGCCTGCTCACCGCCGCGCACGCCCGCAAGGTCTCGCCCACCGGAGCCAACAAGTGAGTGGCCCGCATACCATCGCCAGTCCTCTCAGTCTCACCGTCTGATAGGTGAAAAGTCACACTCAAGTTATCTCAGGACTCCGGAGTTGTAGATCAGTTTATTTATTCAGTAACAATTGGTATCAGACTCACTCACAGCACAAGGATGAATGTGAAGCAATTTCACTAACATCGCACAGGGTTTATATACTTATTTATCTAATTTATCTAACTTTGTATATAACTCTAACGCTATAAATCTTTCTAACATCAACAAGAATAGCCAAGCTCGACTAAAAGTCCCTTTGTGTCATCCCAGCTGCTGAGATGCAAGAGTGTCAATTTAACGCTGGGTTGAACAAGCACGGTTCGACCCTTCTTATCACCTCTGAGCTCACCCAAACATAGACAAGAGGTTCCCTCACTTACGCATGTAGGTCTCACACACATGCAGACTAAGTGGCGCCAGTAGCTAATAATCAAAGTTACACATATACACAGGAACACCGAAAAGTCATGTACCTGCTTATATAAGCACATGATTCATACAAAGTTATTATTTATACAAGCCTCTTGATGGATATATTCTTAGGTCATTAACAGTGTTTGGAAATTATCTCTTGTCACCGTAAATTACCAGATACGATCCCCGCCTTTGACAGGGGCAAGAGTGGGGCTAGCCTGAGGTGACATTTTACAGTTTGAGAGTATTCATTTCATGTTGAGATTACCCTCTGGGCTTTGCTAGCTAATTGTGGTAATTCATAACAAACAAACAAGTTCCAAGAACATTGTGGTTGACCCGCTAACTCGGGCTAAAGAAATTAGTACCCGCCCCCTGTCTATGCCTTTCCCAAACACTTGTGTAATTGCTCTCTAACTTCAGAGCACCAGCGCCTGGTCAGTTCTTAATGAGGAAAGCCTGCGGGCCTGTTTGTCTTGTCAGGTTGCATTAGGGTTGTTTGTCCCCTCAGCAGCATCGTCAGGCTCTCTGTTCATTAAGGCTCACTTGGCACCATTTAATCACTGGGGAAATCGGGCCGCCTTCAGAATGCTGTGAAACTCTTGGAATTCAGTGGAGACTGCAAGAATGCTTTAGAGGATTTCAAGTTATGACCAGAAATCTTTAAGGAAAGAATCGAATAATCCATTTGCTAACCTTATTTTTTTTCCATGTCCTACTCCTAGGCTCACAGACAAATCTGTGAAGGAATACGCAGTGTACCGCTCACCACTTCTTTTCTGGGGTCTGGTGGATCTCATCTATGACATGTTCAGGGTAAGAGAGCTCCCTCTCACCTGGATATGTGTACTGTGTTAAGTCCAGCCAAAGAGCACGAATGATGGACGTTTTCCTGTTCAAACCCCTTGAATGGAAATGTAAAGAAACTGGCCAGAGTGCAAATGTGAACGTGTGTTTGTTCATGTATGCATACGTGCGTTGTGTGCTTGTCTTCGTGTGTGTGTGTATATATATATTAATGTTTACTGTTCCTCAATTTCTCTATATCCTTTCCCCCATTCCAGAAAGTGCCCACCAGTAATACAGAGGGAGGCTGGTCCTTCTCCTTGGCGGAGTATGTGCGGCACAATGACATGCCCATCTTCGAGGCCTCGGAGCGGGTGCTGAGGGCCTTCCAGGACGAGCTCATGCCCGCTGAATCCTTCTCAGAGTTCCTGGATGTCGTAGGTCAGTGGAAGTGCAATTCTCACAGTACCTCACAATTGAGAATTTTGGCATTGGGGATTAAACCATTATTTTGTTTGTAATAATAGTTTGTTGCTAAGTTTGTTATAAAATCAAAGTATCACAAACTTTTTCTGACTGCATACTGGAAAAATGATGACCTTGAGATCATTCTGAACTAGAAAATGAGTTTTAGATCAATCTAAATAAGCTTGAGAGTCTAAGGCACATAACTTGGGGGGTGGATGCCATCTCCCTGTTTGACATGTGACCAGACAGCATTCTCATGGTTGTGTATGCCCCTCCTCAGGTCTGCTCTCGGACATCCCAGACCCTGACGGCTTCCTGCAGGATCTGTTGAACTCTGTGCCCTGATGGCATCCAGCTGAGCGCCCACACTGGACTGGCTGTCACCCTGCTCCAGAGCGGGGTGGCGCTGCAGACGGGTGGTGGAAGGCTGGCCACCGCATGGCCCTCCGCCTCCAAGACACCCTTTCCATGCCCCCCACCTCACCCACCAGGGACACTGTTCAATCAGAGCCCTGGCCCCCCCCAAAAAAAAAATCTCTCCTGGCTACTTACACACACACACACACACACACACACACACACACACACACACACACACACACACACATATATATATATATACATACATACAGGCAGACAAAATGAGCTCTGCTCCTGATCTCCACCATGGGTTGTTCTACAGCATCTTCAACTTTAACTCTCCAACCAGGAAACATCTGTGTGTAGTCTGACGAGTTCATAAAAAAAGAATTAAGAATAAAACAAGATGCAGTTATTACATTTTTCTGTAACATTTAATACACAAGTCACCAGTGCTGTTCTGATTGAAAGGTGTTGAAGGTGAAATCTGACAGTAACTCTTCAGAAATGTAATTTTTGGAGGGGGAGTGGTTTTGATTACATTGTTCAAAAGTGACTTTTCTTTCCCCTGCCCCCCTGGTAATTATTATTCTTTTTTTTTTTTGGTTTTTGAGTTTCCTACTGGGCGCATCACAGGATTGTGAATTCAGTTGTTCTGTGTCATGCACTATGTTTCTGGGCTTTTGCGGTGGTGTTCTACAGCTGATTGTATTTTGTGGGAAGGGCTGTGGCCTGATGCTGGTTGTGCGTGTGTGTTTGTGTGTGTGTTTGATTTTTTTTTGTTTGTTTTGTTTTCAAGTTGATGCGCATGTGTAAGGTTTTTTTTTTTTCTTTCATTAATAAAAAAAATGCTGCAAGTTTTAAAATGCATAGCTAACCCGGGACTGTGGTCCATCTGTTAACCGAAGTGAACCCTGACATGTAACAGGCGGTAACTTGCAACAACAATTAAACTACACTTCTCAAGATGAAAGAATAAAACAGTCTGCATCTTTTGTTTAGAAAACACGTCGATTCCCTCTTCCCCATGTTGTCTATCCATTCTGGTTTATTTTCCTTCCATCTCTGAACCTCTACTCACTACACTGGCTACTATTTAGGATATTTTTTCTTTTATTCAACCTTAATACACTCACATTTCTTGTTCAAATCTTGCAGAACTGACTTTCACAGCCGTTTCTGGTAACCAGTGAGGGTACCACTAAGTTTTGGTGATCTGATAAAGTCGCATTATTATGGACTGCTAATAAGGGCTGTCTCTGCGGAACTTAATACATGGGCTGGAGTTTACGGAGAAAAATAGTCGAAACAGTGGGCATTCATTTTCATTTCCCGCTGCTACAATGTTAAATTATTACTGAATTCTTTTTTTGGCTTTTGGATCATCTTAATAATAAAGCTAAAATGCATTTTGGCGACAATGTGGGATTTTAATTTCTTACAGACTTGATCAATAACGCGTGGGTTATGTAGCCTATTCAGCCGATTCCTGGAATTAAATTCTTACTGTACAAGTACTGTGTGATAATGTGGACCGACATAGCCCTTACCAATAGTCAGCAGTTTGAATACACCACGCACTGAGCTTCATGGACAGGGGTTAATTTCACGGAAAGCTCACAGATGACGAGATGCTGCGCAGTAGCACAGGACTCGGGAAAAACCAAGGGGTGTCACGGCCGGCCGTGAGAGAGAGGGCGGGGCAACGGCGTTAAGAAGAGAACGTGTTTTTAACCGACTGAAATCTGATCCCACCAACATTGGCTTGGTTTTGAAAAGCGGTGTAGCGGTCAAGACCAGACGTCCGTGCAGCAGCAGTGGCATCAACCTTCAGTATTTGCGGTAGGAATGAGGCTAAGATTTCGGCTGGATCCCAATACGCAATGAACCTTAAAATGGGCAAATCATACTGCAGACAATGCGTTGTAAAATAAACGGCTGTTAGGCGAAAGGGACATGCTATGATGACCATGTCGCCACGGAGGAGCGGAATACCCTCATGACAATGGGAGCCTGACGTAGGATATCTTATTTTGTTCTCTGTGCTTTTGTTTACTTTTATTTTAACACCGCCGTGTCTATAGAAATGGGAGCAACATTGCGATTCCCCATGAAGAATCATAAAACCAATATGGGAGAGTGGTCTTTTTAATAGGACGGCCAGCGGAAATACAGAGACTGAGTTTTTGTCAATGTGAACCCAAGGAGCAAACGTTTGGATTATTTCATATTTTCCATGTTTCCAGGGTATAAAATGAATTCTTTTATTTATTATCCCGAGGCTTCTTCCATTCCCGGTGCTGCTGCAATCCCTGTAAATGTTGCCCCGGCTGTCGGACCTGGTGTAGTGGTAACCAGTGGCCTCCGTAATGATTTGGGTTCCAACATCCATGTGTTGAAAACGCTCAACCTCCGCTTTCGTTGTTTCCTTGCCAAAGTCCATGAATTAGAACGCAGGAATAAGTTACTAGAGAATCAACTACAACAGGCTTTACAACAAGCTCGCTACAAATCACTTTTCTGTCGCGAGCAAGCCACTCAAACGTTTGACACTGCCTTGGACCTTCAGACACCTGCGGGACACCTCCGACAGTCGCGGTATCCTGGTAGGATATGGAATTTCACCCAGGTTAGAAGATATGGGGAACGGTTCGAAACCCTCCACAGCCCCGGCATTTCTTGGATGTATCCAGATGGTATTGGGGTTCAGGTTGACACCATCACTCCAGAGCTGCGGGCCTTGTACAACGTTTTGGCCAAAGTCAAGCGTGAGAGAGATGAATACAGAAGAAAGTGAGTATGGTGCTTTGGCTGTCATGGTTCAGTGAAGTAGACCTTAAATGTCTTTGGCAAAAGTCTTTCCACACATTGTAATAATCTCGGCTACTAGAAAAATACACGCTTATAACAACTTTGAGGGAAGGAGCTTCAGAGATCATCATGCTATGGAATGATGTCTTTAGGTCTGAATTACAATATGGACAATAGTAACACACTATACACATTTAACTCCCATTTTAGGCCACAGACTGCCATACAGAGGAACTAACCATGCCAAACGTCAGTGTGTTGTTTCATGATAAGTCATATCCAACTTTGCAAATGGTTTCCTATGTGAGTGTGCTTTACCAGCTGAAAATGCATTGGTCTAGCTGTGGTTACTCCTGTGTTCTAACCCATTTGCTATTAAAAGAAGTTACCTCAATTAAACATCATACTCAAAATATCTCAATAGGTTTATGTTTTGCCAAATTCTGTCTGTATCCCACCTCAGTATCAATATCAAGTATATCTTAAATGCTGCATAATTCAGAGTTAGTGTATGCCTGTCACTGTCCTTACTCTCCTTACGTCCAGTAGGCTCTGAAATGTTGATAAGCTCAAATGACTACCAAGTGGGGTATTTCCGTAATCAATCAATTTATAATTTAATTAAACTACTTTAGAGGAGAGAGAGTCCCTCACTTTCTCTCTCTATGACCTTTCCAGATTAATTAAAAAACCCTTCTGTCTATTTTAAAATGTATTTTTTCTGCATAGTTTTAAAATAAAGTTTAAAAATGTAATTACTCCTAAAATAAGGGGATTTTTATCAAAACCAACCAGATGTATGGTCTGCGTGAAGTGTACAGCATATCTCTGGCTCTATAGTAGCCATCTGTAAACAAACAACCTGTATCACTTTAGGGAGGTATGTCAAGAACAGTAAACATTTTTACACATGGCAGAATATCTCATACCAAAGATGTCCCATGTCCACCCAACTGTCATTTGAATAAGACTTGCCACCATAATACAGTATATAAAGGAATGTTTGATCAACACTTTTAAGAAGAAATACTATTTATCACAAGAGACACTAAAGGTATATTCATCACATATCACCTCAGTAGCAGTAAGAGACAGCTTGATACTTGTATTACTTGTGTTAGAATTAGAGAAAGCATTACTGTTATTCATCTCTACACATCCCTTCTCTTGTACAAAATGTCCCAACGCAACTTATTATTTGGGCCCAGGGCAGAGAAAATATCTTAAGCATTCTTAACATCCTGCTATTCATTTCCAGAAAGTCTAAATTCTCATAGGGATTGGAGCAGCCTCCTCCCCCCAGTATCCTGAAGGCTCAGGCATTCATCATATCCTCTGATTCTTCAGGATCTCCAACAGCATCAGGAAATGAACAGTAGTGATGCCGCATAAAGACCAGTGGCATAGCCATTCATCAGAGCCCCATCTCCCTAAAGCATTACACCTATATGATCATCTGAAACTATAGCGTTTTGAGCTCAGGAACTCTTTCTTTCTGTGGTTACACACGTACACACACACACACTCATACTCACACACACACACACACACACACACACACACACACACACACACACACACACACACACACACACATGCGGCTATCCAAATGCACTGTGATGCTGTTGGGGTTGTTTTTAACAAAACATGCCATTCCCTTGTTCCCAGTTCCTCTGGCCTTACGCGTACAAAGCTTTGGCAAATGCACACTCATTCTCCTTCCTGTCCTAGAAGTGTGGGGATTAGCCATGAGACTAGTATCACCTTTATTCATCAGCTCACTGATCCCCCCTGTGGTCTCTGAGTGAGTCTGGTGTCCCCCTCCTGTCTGGGGGAATCAGTGTGGCCCTGTGTTCGGTGTGAGGGCTGAGATAAGCTGAGCTGTCCTGGGCAGCCCTCTTCCTTTTTTATCCCATTGGCTGGCACAGCTGTGACGGGAGGAAGTGCCCTCAGCTGTTCTCAGACAGGGTGGGCAGCAGTAGCAGCAACAGCAGCAGCAGCAGCAGTGGCAAAGCAGCTGGCACCGCGCCCAAAGAGGCCAGACACATCCACCTGCCAGCCGGTCATCCTTTTATATGAGCAGTGCTCCGCTGGGATGGAAGTCTGGTTCATGCAAAGACCTGTCAGGAGCCCCATGGAACATGTTGTATTGATTGATCATAGACATCCGACCACATACAGAGGTGAAAGATAGAACAGGGAGAGTCTTGGATTGGAAGTTGGAATCCATTTACTTATGCTGCCCAGCAACACAAAACTGTTAAGTCCAAATTCTTTGGCAATGGTCCAGACCCACAGCCTGACATGCCCTCTATTTACATCTCTATTTACATCTCTATTTGCATCTCTATTTTACATGTCTATTTGCAGAGGCTGTACTCTGCAATTTTGTCTGTTTTTTTCACACGCAAAGCTCTTGCCTTGATTATAATGGGAGTCTTGCTGCTGAAAGTGAATAACTGAGTTGAAGTGCTGTTGTTCTGAGCTAAACATTAGGACAGTCCCAGAATGATCTGAGGTCTTGTAATATTCTGGGATGGATGGTGTGACTAAACCCACAAGAGACACCCACCCCATCTTATCTGGTCTATGGGACCATGTGTGGGAGAGAGTGTGCGTGTGTTTGGGATGTGTCTGGTAGAGAGTGTGTGCGCTCGTGTACTGCTCTCCCCCCTATTTTTGCTAAGCTCTCTGGAATGCTTTGTCTGGCGCATTACACTCTCTGTGGGAACTCCTCCATGGGTGTGACGCATACTGACTGCTTCAAGATTTGGGGTTTCTGATGGATGCACCACTGTTATGACCATAGCCAGCTACCTACCATTTCTGCTGCCATTTCAACTTCTGAGGGCCAGAAGTTGTTTTGACATGTTTGCCTCCAGTAGAGAGAGACCATATTTTATCTCTGTGAATTGATTTAGTTTTTTTATGAATGCATGTTTTCACTTTGGCATATGGAAATTAGATTGAGCTCTGGCCATACATCATGAGCCACAGTCTCCCAGGACCATTACTCTTCATGATGCCGTGGCTTAGTGCACACGGTATTTCATTTTACTATCAACTCGTGTTTTTCTCCTTAGAGGCAGGGCGTTTCATTGGAAGCCTAGTCCTTGTCTCAGCACACACTTTTTCGAACATGATGTTTCCACCCATCCCACCCACTTCATCCATTGACCCATGATAAATCAGGCTCAACATTCCTTATGCAGACTCTGTGATCGGGGAGGGAGCGGAGGTATTTGGGAAGGCTTAATGGTGAGCTCATGTCTTGTGAGTGTGTGTGTTTGTGTGTGTGTGTCAGCAGCGGTTGAGTTGGTAGCAGAACCAGCAGCCTCATGAGGTCATTCTCTGTGTGTGTGGGTGGGTGTTCTCTTATTGGTAAAGCAAGACCAGTAGCTGGGCCTCCTGAATACCCCAAGCCCATGGGACCTTCTGTGATAGCCTGGCCAGATACAGCTGGCCCTTCTGGGTCACTGTCCATTCCCCATAGGCAAAAAGGCATTCAAATCAGCACAAATGGCCATTCAGTCACTCTGATATGATTCACCCAAGCAGCTGAGATCATGAACCCCCCTCCCTCTCTCTACTCCACCTCCTCACCCTCATGGTTTTATAGCCTTATTTGGAGGTGGTTCAAAGCACATTTTGTAACACTTTTCACTTTTCAGGGAATTCATATGAGTTTGTGCACAAACAACAGGTTTGTTGACACAAGTGTGTGGTGCTCCTTGTGTATTTCATCCAGGCAGTGTTTTGCAGAAGGAAACAAGAGGTTTGTTGATTAGATTAAATCTGTGTGCTTCGTTATAACATATTTTCTCATTGGCCTGTTGATTAAACTCTATCGTGCGGGTGTAGGTTTGAGGGATCTTCTAAAAGGGTGTTGACATTCAGTGTGTTCCTCTTTCAAAGTTTTGATAAGATAGCAGTTAGGGTTTGTTTCCACGCACACACACTGGGAATGTTGTCCAAATTTTATGAAAGACTTAATTCATTGTCTTGTCTCTCTTGATTATCTAACAATTATCCCATCTGTGTTCACATGGTTGACTTTACTCAATGGTCTTCAGCCATGCGTGCTGTTTTGGACCCATTTTATGGACATTAGAGTAGCATATGCATTATGCAATACATCCAATTAGGTTTAAAGTCACAAACAAACAAGGCAGGCCAATTGCACAAATACACTTCAGTGTGTAGCTTAGAGACATTCTTTAGTGGAACATTTTGAAATTTGTAGAGGAATGTGAAGTCGTCTGATTTATTTTAGATTTATGACAAGGTGGTGCATTTATAAAAGGATTTTAAAGGAATTCAGCAGAAAACATTCAACAGTTTCACTGTTTCTGTGTGCGTGTGTGTGTGCGTGTGTGTGTGTGTGTGTGTGTGTGTGTGTGTGTGTGTGTGTGTGTGTGTGTGTGTGTGTGTGTGTGTGTGTGTGTGTGTGTTTGTGTCTGTGTGTGTACGTGTGTGTACGTGTGCGTGTGTGTCTGAGAGGTTGACAGGATGGATAAATTACATAAGGGCCAGAGTTAACACATGCATGTTTACAGTACAGTGGCCAAACAGAGGCCACAGTCACAGTGAAAGGGGCAGAAGAGGGTAAGAGAAGGTTGACTGGTACACTCTCACTACCACTTTCCCTCTGTGGCTTCACAGGAAATAATTACCCAGCACCTTAATGCTCTTTTGCTAAATGTCAGGCTAGTACAACAGGTTTTCACACAGACATTCCTCACCTTTAACAGCCATTAAACAAATCACTGACAGCTGTTAACGACCTGAATGCACCGGGAGGCTATTTAAATGATAATGCCATTGTGTGAAATATTTTTTGTTTATTTTATTTATTTCATTTTCAGCCATTATACTTTTTTGGCATAGAGTTGCCATTTTGAAACAACACAGTTCCCCACCAAGTATATACATTGTAGTGACATTATGGCATTACACTTACATCATTCACTTTTATCCAAAACAACTAAGCGTTCAGATGTATGTTCAATAAGTATGGGGCTCCCTGGGAATCAAACCCATGATCTTGGTGTTATTGGCACCTTGCTCTACCAGTTGAGCCACAGACACATTATTTGATGATTTGGATTTGCTGTCTTGGTGTGGCACGTATATAGCTGTATTGCATTCGAGCACAATACACCTCCATTCAGAATTGGCCCGTCTCCACACTATAGTGATAGTCTGATGGCGTGCCGGAAGGCCCTGTAGTGTTGCATGTCTAAGTATTGATCTTTCCTCCTGCCTGGGCTCTCACCGTCTCTCTCCTGGCTCTCAGGAAACACATGTGCAGCAGCAGCAGAGTAATGGACCAGGGCAGCACTCCCAGGAGGGTCCTACTATCAATCTACTGACCCGTATCTGGGAGATCAATGACATGCAGTCTGCCATGCAGCTCTTCTGCCTCCCATCTTCTCATATCTTTCTGTCGCCCCTCACTTGAAACTGGGTCACAGCTTACCGTGTTAAACTGGTCTGGTCAGCTGTAATATGCAAACTACAGTACAGAGGGAATCTAAAAGGTCAGCAAATTGAAAGATCACAAGAATTTATTTTACACAGCGGATGTTGTCGTGCAAGATAAGGCAGTCATTTCAGAGTTATTTAAATATTCAGCAAGGTTTTTTTTATTGATGGCTATTCTGGCTGCTTGTGTTGAAGTTGATACACCAGCACCGATATCTCAGTCCGGCTCATTATGTTGTATAAGACATCTATCTGATGCTGCAGGTTGTGTTGGCCTGGTACATCCACACAAACAGGCCTGTCATAATATGATTGCAGTGTGTCTGTTCCTGCATTTCCTCCCTATAAGCATTAGATATGGAGCGCAGGTAGAAGGCCATTTGCATGAGTCCCAGGTAGGAGCGGACACTGGAGTAGACCTGGCCCTGATCGAGCTCTGGGGTATATCAGCACAGCTGTGCACCCTCTGGGAGGGGTGGTTCCACAACAAGCTAATCACAGCAGAAACGTGTTGCGCTTGTGAAAACAGACATTCCAGGTCTCAACCTACAATCTTTGGCCATTACCATTAGACCCTAGTGCCCCTTTGGTCTTTCCTTTGCCTTTAAACATAGACAGACAGGAGAAAGATTCTGTTGGTGTATGCCAGAATGAGATAAATAGTGTTTTCTCAGGCAAACGCAGTCTGTAATGAAAGCCAGCAACGGCAGTATGGTGTGAAGCCATCCATGTGCTCTCTGCAAGCCAGGTTTAAAGAGGACCTCTTGGTAAGGTATCTAACAGCTATGTGTAGTCTACGTCAGTATGCTAGCAGTAAACTGCATGAGAAGATTTTTTTTTCCTTGCCTCCCATTGATCAGGAAGCTGTGTGTGTGTGTGTGTGTGTGTGTGTGTGTGTGTGTGTGTGTGTGTGTGTGTGTGTGTGTGTGTGTGTGTGTGTGTGTGTGTGTGTGTGTGTGTGTGTGTGTGTAAGAGAGAGAGAGAAAGAGAGAAGGGTCTTCAGCATAGCCTTGCCCACTGCTTTGAACGAATACTGTGGTTTAATTGAGTTGTGTTACTTTTGGAAGATACAAACCACTATTTGTGTTGTCATGTCCCATCATGAAACAGTTGTTTTGGAGGCGTTGAGTATAAACCAAGGGGCCAGTTACACACTACCACTGCACCGGTGGATACCTTCACATGTCCAACTTAGGTTGCAGCTGTTTCCCTTCTCTGTAAATCAGAAGCCAGGCCTTAGCACCAAAACTGTCATTATATGCTCCTCCAAATGTTTTCAGAAGAGCCCGGCTGGCTGGCCCAGACTGAAGGGATTTAGTAGGTGGCTGAAGGGAGAGTTGGGCTCCTGTGCAGGGCTAAGGCCCTTTGACAGTGCCTAGAGGCAGTTCCATAGGTCAAAGCAATATCATTTATTTTTGGCCCTTCTCTTCTGGCTGGCTAAATTTGGCTAAATTTCTTTCACTGCTTCTGCCAGAAAGCAGTCTCTCTAAAGGGATGCTGTTTTTTTCAGAAACCCAAATAGTTTTAATGCCAGAGGTTTTTTTAAGATTCTTTGGACTTGGCCTGTCCTTGTGATCTATGGTGGGCCTAGGGTAAAGAGAATGCCTTCATCAGCAACTCTGAGTAACGATTCATTTGTCTTCCGGTTAAAGGAATGTATGAACTTTTGAAATAAATACAGTTGTTCTTAGAGGTCAGTCATAGAAATACAAACTAGCATTATTAACTATTACATGAGAAATGTGTATGTTTACACAAATGAAATCACAAAATGAATGCACGTTGATACATCAAAGCAATGTTCAGTTTTAACATGAGTGCACAGTATCACTGACAAAGTAAAAAAGGTGTAACAGCACGTGCTAAACACTCAGCAATTATAGTAGTTTTGGCCCCAGTAGAATACATTCTCTGTGTCTTGCTCAGATCTTTTGATTTTGTTAACGCTTCCTGCCAAGGTGAGGATTAGGCTAACCCTCATTCTTTGTGCCGTACACCAATACTGTCCCTGCTCTAGAATGCTTTGTGGGAAAGCACTGCCTGTGACACAATAAAGGTTATGAATTCCAACCGTTGAAGAGCTAAAGGTCAGTCTTAGGGTGTGCCCTTAATCTGCCACCAGTGCTGCAACATGCACGTTCACAGCAAACCCACATGGCTCTTACTATCTAGTGTAGTGGGCTGATTTATATATGAAGCTACTCAAAAGCATGACAAGCTCAGGTGTTTGACTTTGTCAGCTGTTCATTTGCAGAGCATTCCTTTCCCCCAGTGGTGCTCCATTAGTTCACCGCTGTCAGGGCCGTGGCTGTCAAGTTGTTGTTGCGAGGCCAAAATGAATAGCTGATGGTTCATAATGGCTGAGCCTCCTGTCACTGACTTGTCATATTTGAGATACACAGGAGTGGTTGATATTGTTTGGTTAATGTGGCTAGTTTGCTTGGCATCCATCTTCATACGTAATGATGTTTCCACGCAACTGTGTTTTGTGTCGTCTCACACGCCCATGGTTGTCCAGGAATCGTGTCTTAAGACATGTTTGCGGAGTGATTTAACGCTGTAGCGCCTGACTGACGGATTTGATCTGCTCCACCAACACTGAGCCTTTCCAGTAACCTCCAAACTTTTACGAGCCTAAGCCTTAGTCACACAGACAAGCCCCTCAATTCAACACTTAGTCATGAAGGAAATGAAAAAACGAACAGTTACGCACTGTAGTTACGCATTACATGCATTTTCCACCTACTTGGTCTCTAATGTGTAAGGATAAGGTTTTGGCCAGGTTGTCATGGGGATGACCTCAGTGCTAACTCACAGTCATGTCTGTGTGAAGTAGCTTAGCACGATCTGTGAATCTGCTGCTCATATTTACCCAACATTCCTGTGCTTTTCAGGTCCTGTGATCTGTGTTATCTGACTCTCTTGGGCTTCTGTACGAGCTGCTCTAGTTTCACACAAGGGCAACCCCAATAGCTTAGCATCCTTTGTGCAGCAGTCAGGTCTAAGGAGCATTGTGTTGTATGTACAGGACACTCATTTATCTGTTTCTCCCAAGCTGTCTTGTGTGAGACAGGGGAACAGAAAGCATGTGTGTCTGAAAAGACTCAGATGGTCTCAGCAGAATGTTTTAGAACTTATTTGAATGGCTTTTCAGGATGTAAGGGATCATTTTCTCTCCCCCGAGCATTGTAAAGTGACTTCAATAGGATAGGGAAGATAGGATGGTTATGCCCCAGAGGAGGAATGGATACCGTCTTCTCTTGCATGACATATTGGCTATATTCCATAGCCTCGGTATTCCTAAGTGGATCTTTTGGCCCAGTTTAAGACTGACTTAGAGGACTTAACACTGTTTCACATATTGTATTTGTTTCTGGTTTGCTATACCAATGTTTTGACAGTGAGCTCCCTAAAAGCACTTTAAAGTCCTCATCAGATTGAGCAGTTAGCGGCGCTTTGAGTATGTCCTGTCCTGTAACACAGTGTCCGTGTATGAGTCACGTCACGTCCTGCTGACCTTGAGAGGCTGTCTAGTCAGCTCCACTGATCAAGGGAAGCAGAGGGAGTCTCAGCTGCCACCCTTCTCTAGTCTGATCACACTGTTGAGCCGGAAATGCTACACACATGTCCACATCATACACTCCTGCTCTCGCTCTCTATTTATCTCTCTCTTTCTCTCTCTCTCTCTCTCTCTCTCTCTCTCTCTCTCTCTCTCTCTCTGTCTGTGTGTCTGCTTAATTGACTTTTGTTAGTCGTTGCGTTTGAAAAATAACAGGGATTCAAATGTCTGACCTCCCTGTAATGGGGATGCAGACCTTTGTGCAATCTATGTCAAATAGGCAGTGTTGTGAACATGACTGCAAATGTCTTGAGTGGACTTCAGTGTTGGTTAAGCTGATTTGAATGTTTTCTGTTTGTTATTGTCCTGTTGAACCATTTACCTCATTTGTATATCTACTGCGGTAGTTTTATTACACCCTTTGATCTGATGTTCCACACTGAAGCCTTCATTAAGGTACCTTATCAATTGGCTAACAATGCTTTTGCTTCATGGCGGGTACCTCTTAATCTACCAAGTGAAACACAAATGTGGTTAACTGTCCTTTACAAATGGCACCACCTTGTTCCTTGTCAGCACTTACTTACTGGGGTACTGGGCAAGTCTGTTTGATGCTAGTGGGCTCTGACAGTCCATCGCCACACACAGGCTTCCCAAGACTGATCAGAGAGCAGTTGTAATCCTATGGAGCATGAGAGAAACGAATAGAGCTCTGCAGGTAATCAACTCAGTGGAGCAGTGAGGATGAACCAGTCTTCGGTGAACAGATCTTTCAGTTAGCAGACAGGCCAGACTTTACTGGGCAAAGAACCTTGTCTGGTGGAGAGACCACAGGCTGGGCTTTGACAGTGTTCTTGAGAGTCCTCAAAGATGCCAAGATCTGGGCGCTGAGTCAAAATTCAATTTTGCTGAATGGTTTTAAGCATAGCGGAAATTACTTGGCTGACTGTTGGTAAGCTAGCCATTCGGAACTGTCAGCTATGTATGTGTTGCTACTAGCTTACTAATGTCTGTCACCTTGAAAAGGAAGTGATGTATTAATCCTTTATAGGAAGTGACCTCACCGTCCAATGTAGTTGTTGCCAGGATGGATCTTGGCTGACGTCAGTTGGGAGCACACTGAGAAAGATGCCTTGTCCTTGATTACACAGCAGTGAAGCTCATGTTAATCACAGATGCAATTAAAACCCTTGCCACCGCTGCCATGACGGAGTCTAGTGCATGACCTTCAGCTTGACAACACCAAACAAGAGAGAAGGACACTAATGACTTGAATTAGTAGTGGCTGAAGACGCCTAGTTCCCTTCAGGTTTATGAAGTTGCTGACATGGTTTGTTGTGCACTTACACTGCCATGGCAACTGCGAGTAAAGACTTGTGTATCCATTCACAACAAGGGAGAGAAAGTGTTTGTGTCCTGTTCACTTGTAATTGTAAGGTGCCTCATTTGTTTCATTGTTCACTGATCTGTTTCCAGAGGATACACTTACTGATACACACAAAACATGTGGTCTGTAGGAAATGGCACGTGGGAGACTCATTGAACTACCTGAAAGAAGTTACAACACTAAGGTTTAGAAACCGATGTACGTGAAATTAATAAATAATGTTACAACTTTGATTAGATTGTTTTTGATCATTTGTTTTTGTGAGCAGTTTGTTCTGTATGTTTCAAATGTTAAAGGGCTCTGTTTGCGGGTCTGTGTGTGTTTGTGTGTGTGCCTTCACAGATGGGAGGAGGAATTGTCCAGACGGCAGCAGATGGAGTCTATGGTGGAGACATTACAGGAGGTGGGGACATCCATCAATCTCTCACTGTCAACTCCATCCATCCATCCATCCATCCATCCTCCTCACAGCAATTGAATTTGACTGCAGTTGTGTTGCTTTGCGTATTCTTCACATCCCACAGAAAACAACCCCTTCTATGTCCATCGCATCCTTAACCAATACATCAGCTTTATAACACATTTGAATATGCAAACGTTTGTACCCAGCCCCAAAACTGATAAAACGCTTTGGATGCAAATTCAGACCAATCCACTTTTACATATTCCAAAAGCATGACTCAAAGTTGACACATTCAATTGACCTGTTAGGTGTTTCCTCTCCCACCCACGTACTCTAACACTAGCAGAGATAATGGGTCATGATGACTCTCAGCCTCCTCTGTGTGTGTTAATAGACACAGACATGCTGCCCTGAGCGTTGGTGCTGCTGATGACTGGGGATCAATACCCTTTACTGTAGCTCTCCCTTCACCTGCCTCTGGGTCAGCAGTGCTGGGGAAAGCCATTCTGAGTGGATGCTAAATGCCGTGCATTCCTGGTCTGCGTTCAAGTAGTAGCTTGTTTTATTTATGGTGCATAGCTGGCCAGTGTCCACAGGTACATGGGGTCAGTGATACTGAGTGCCGACTTTGCTCAAAGATACTAAAAGTTGTAAAAGGGGGATCATATATGACTTTTTTCAGTGTGTGAAAAACAAATTAACCAAATACTTTTTTATAGAGGTCACCTAGGACAGTATGGAGGGTTGGCTACACTCTTGGTGTTGCCACAGATGCCAAGATGTTTCAAGTCTTACCCTGAAAGACATTTTTTTCCATTTTTATAACATGTCCTCAAATGTCCGCCCTGTTGATGCTCTGCGTCTCCCGCCCTCCCACAGAATGCCCATGAATCGGATGCCGTCCAGGAGGAGCTCTCAGTGAAGGTTGAGCGTCTTAAAACAGAGCTGGTGGTCTTCAAGAGCCTCATGACAGATGTGAGCAGCACCCTCCTCATTCACAAGCAGGCTTTGCTTTCTCCATTACCCCCCCCCCCCCCCCCTTTATCCTTTATCTCTGCATCAGCATACGCACAGGTATAGGGTTTCACCGCTCCCTCAGAGGGACACAGGAATGCTCAAATGTTTGTCCAAGAGCGTCCATTTCACATGCTAAGTATTTCATATGGAGATGTAGTGTTATCAGGATGAGGCATCTTTTTTTGCTAACAATAACACCAAGCCTCTTGTGGTGTGAGGCGAATTTTAGCATAAAGGTAGGAAGATTAGCAACAAACAAATGAACGGCAACATTATCTTAGCTCACTTGAGCAGCACAGATGCCTATTGCTTGGTCATGGTCAGTAGACTTTCTCCTAGTCGTAAACCACAGCTGTGTATCAGCCACTCCTTTATGAGCCAGCGTGTCAATGCCTTGACTGTTGCCATGAACAGAGTAATGGAGTCAGGGAGAGGAGCTACCCGAAGCCCCCGCTGAATGTCCATAATGCAACAGCCACGCCCTGATCAGTGTTTAACTCTTTATGGCTCCCTCTGGGTTAGGGTCTCTGAAGCAATGCCATCTGTTAGCACTTAGGAGTCTGAGCCGTAGCATCTTGACAAGTGACAAAGAGATTCAGCGCTATTTCATCTGTTTTAGTGCAACTGTAAACTTTGACCCATGATGGCCGCCCTGTGTGTGTGAAGGGATGTCTATTTGTTATTACTTATACTAAAGGATCCTCAGCAGCAAAATCAGCGGCTCGCTAGGGCTCCCCGTTTAAGTCAACTAGAGGCCGCCTGGAGAAACGAGGAGCTGAAAGTAAGACGTTAAAAGTGTTCCGGCTCATTTGACAACCCCCGCCCAAAATGAAAAGCAAAACTAGTGTGGAAGAGTTTACAGTACATCCCAGTGCAGTGGAGACACATACATCCCAGACTACTGCTCTGTCCCTGATCAGGGGTGTTCCTGCACACACTGTGTGGTGATTGCTCAAAGCTAGCTATCTGCGTGGTGATTGCTCAAAGCACATGTGTTTATTTCCCACATCACTGACTGTCACTTGACATTGAGCATTTCTGAATTGGCTGAATCCTGTTCCACATTAGCAAGCTCCTAACCCACCCACATTGAGTGTTGTGCATTATGTCTCCCAATCAGTCACACTGCTATGGTGTGTCTCCCAGTCAGACATAATGCTATGGTGTGTGGTCAAAACGTCCCACCATGCAGTGCTGTTTCAAAAAACCCACAAGCGTGCTAATCTAGCATGCGATGAGTGCTGAGGGCTTTTGAAACAGTGCTCTGGTAGCAGACATCGTGTTTGAAGTGGTTTCACCTGCTGCTTGGTGTCTTGCTGATGCCATTGCTTCAGTCTGTGAGATGCAGTTTGTTCAGTGCATGGGCAGTGGCTACAGACAGTTTCCCTGTCATTTTCACAACTATTTTAAGTCGTTCACTTTTGCAATCAGGACTAGTAATTGTATAAGGATAGTTTCTGTCTTCATTTTTGTAAGAACACCTAAAGAGTTCAGTTAATATCCAGGCTCTTAGATGTAGCAAACTGCATCCCCTCTTGTTCCACAGTACCTGTCCTGATTGTCAAATAAGCTTTTCATGAGAACATCCAACTGATTTTGCTGACTGTCACCGCTTCTTAAGACCTTCTTTTGCAACACTAAAATACAGTGCTTTAAACTAACCAGTTCATGTCTAACACATTCCCTTATCCAATTTCCTTAGGAAATGTCCGATCTGGACACTAAGATCCAGGAGAAGGCGATGAAGGTGGACATGGACATCTGCAGACGCATCGACATCACCGCTAAGCTGTGTGACGTGGCCCAGCAGAGGAACTCACAGGACATGAGCAAGATGTTCCCCATCAGTTCCTCCAGGGCACCTCCAGACCAGAGCAAGGTACACTCACTGTACATCACTGTACATAGGGGGGAGGGCCGGATCCAGAAGTAAAGCGCTAAGGATGCACGATAAGATGAGGAGGCATACCTGCTGTAGCTGTACCACCTGACAATGGTCAGCTTGTGTTTGAGTTCTGGGTGTGGAGGGAATCCTCTCAATATGTATTCCTTGGCTATGCTGCAATACTGTTTAAAATGGATGGTTAACTAGAGAATACACTTGTTAGTGTAGTTTTAAACATCATTCATGCAGACAGGGATCCCATAGCTAGGAGGAAATTGTAATGTTTCATTTGTATGTAGGTATTGGCTATTGGTATTTATCACTTAAATACCAATAGGCTTGGTGTTTCTGAAAAGTCATGTGAACATTCAGTTTTATAATGTCAGTTTCAAGCAAATTTCACGATCGCTGTTGTCAATCGCTTGCACAATCCTGTGAACCATGGCAAATTCATTGAATGTGTGTTTGTGTGTGTGTGTGTGTGTGTGTGTGTGTGTGTGTGTGTGTGTGTGTGTGTGTGTGTGTGTGTGTGTGTGTGTGTGTCTCTCTCTCAGGGGGCCATGGTGTGCAGGAAGAAAGAGCCCAAGCCTGTGTCTGACGAGGAAGGCCATGAGCTGGAGCTAGCGTTAGCCCTGGAGGGGCCCCTGCCAGAAGAAGAGGAGAGGCCTGGGTCTGTCAACATCACCGACGAGATGAAACGCATGCTCAACCAGTTGTGAGTGGACAGAGGAACCTTTCTGGAAATAAACATAAAGTCATGTATAGACATAATAAACATAAACCAGCCATTGTGTTGTATTCGTAAGAATATGTGTTAGCGTTCTCGCTATTCCTCTATCGTCCTATTCCTGTTTCATCCTCCTGAAAACATCCTACTGAATGGAAGTTGAGCTGTAAAAAAAAATGTAATATCACCCGAGTTGTTCTCGCGTTCTCGCGCCAGGTAGCTGTCCAGAATGCTGGCTGCATAAAGGGGTCAACGAGTTGTGTGTGCAAGAGTAGAATCTTTAACTTTATCATGTGGTGCCACCATGTGGTCATGAGGGGGAATTGCATATTTTGGGTCTGACTTTTACAGCAGATGTTCATTCACTCCATAAATCCCCCACCAATCCAGATACTAGCTGATACTGCTACATATTCTCTTACAGTCAGCTCTTGTCTCGGATCAGGTTGTGTTTGTGTCTTCTCTTTGGTGAGCTGCCCTCTTCTGTTGCCCTGTAATCCCCCCTTCAGGAACATTTTACGTGTTTACGTTCCTCTCTCCTTCCTGTCCTCCTTTTGCCCTTTCCCTCTACCTCTCTGTGTTTCTCTCTTGCATACAGAACTGTCTCAGATAATTCCTCTGTTGCCAGGCGGGAAACGTTTGACTTTGACGACGACTGTGACAGTCTGACCTGGGAGGAGAACGAGGAGACGCTGCTGCTGTGGGAGGACTTCTGCAACTACAACGCCCCCGGCACCATGGCCTGCGCTGCCCAGGGAGACGCCCCAGACACAGTAACTGAAAGCAGCTTTAGAGGGCATATACTGCCTTCAAATCAATAGTTCTCCAGAGAATCCCATCATCTATTAAACCTTAAGCCAGTAAAGCGTTTTTATAACAATAGATAGAGAGGAAAGTGTCTGGTTACAGAGTGTCAGTAATTGCCTACATAGTGGATGTGAGGATTGTCTAGTTATCTCTTGATACAGGCACTTTGCTGAGTATCTCTTCGGTCCTGTTTGCTGTTATCTATCTAGTAGAGATGTAAAGCCGTTCGGTGTTTGATAAATATAATACTGTAGACTTTTCGGCCAAAACAGCCGTACTGTTTTTGTGAGGTTTGTGATGCATTTGTATACTGAGTGCATAGCTTTATTCTGCAGTCAGAAACAAAGCTCTTTTTTTTTCTCTTAGGTGTCCAATGATGCGAGTATTGGCAGATTGATTGATGAGACTGAAACGCTGTTCAAGGACAGAGATAAGGAATACCAGGAGACCATGGGACAGATTGAGGTGAGTGGAGGTCCATTGATCCATACGTGATGTGGTGCTCTTAGATGAATGTGTCCCAACATCACCCCACCGAGTGCCATAATACTCAACTAAGTGCGTTCTGGCAGAGTGTCCTAAAGCTCCTATAAGGACCCAGGAGAAGCATGTCCATGGAGTGCTAGTGCATACACAGAAAGCAAATGCAATTAATAAATATATGGATGAAATACAAGACTGTGTTGGGAAAAGGGGGGTGCATCTGCATGGGTCTTTGTAAGAGGTGATATTATATGGTTGACATTGGCAAACACCCTAAATAGATGTTAAGTGGGATTCCCATGAATTCACTAGCATAGTTAAATTGCATGTCCTCAGACACTTTGAGGTCTAGCATTTATGGCATTGCTGAGCATGTATGGGTCAGACAAGTCTCTATGCCAGACCATCTCCCACCATTAGAATACTAAGACTAGAAAAATTACCACAGCAGTTGAAGGACTTATTTAAAATGTTTGATTTGTACAGTTGACATGTACAGTTTTAAGTTCATCCTCCAACACTTCCCTCATCCTCTGCTAACCCAAACCCGCTAACTCCAGCCTCCTCTCATTCCCGGTGTCCTCAGGAGGAGCTGGCCACTGCCAAGAATGACATGAACCGCCACCTGCACGAGTACATGGAGATGTGCAGCATGAAGCGGGGGCTGGACGTGCAGATGGAGACCTGCAGGAGACTTATCAAAGGCTCAGGGGCCAACGGCACAGACGGGTGGGCCATCCACAGCTTTTACATATCAGCAGAGATGAGTGGGCCATCCACAGCTTTTACATGTCAGCAGAGATGAGTGGGAAATGTACCTGCATGTTGCAGTCACAGATACATTGACACCCATCTCTTACTGTGTATTATTAAAAAAAACATGGTCTGAAGTCTGAAGAGAAAGTAAGAGAAGAGAATTTGTTCAGCTGTATCTGATTTATGGATTTTAATCCAAGGGAGCATACATCTGGTTAAATGTCAGTTTGAAATGTAAAATGTGAAGGTGACATTAATATTAAACTGCATTAGGGTTTAACTGTGGTGTTTGTTGTTGTGTGTGTAGGAGCTCTCCCTCATTCAGCTCCGCAGCCAGCAGTGACTCAGGGAACACCGACGAGAACCAGGAAGAGCTGGAGAAAGACGGGGAAAGAGATGGGGAGACGGATGGAGAGAAAGACGGACAGAAAGGAAGCGACAAAGAAGAAGTGGACACGAAGGGAGAGAAATCAAGCAAAGGTGCACAATCTGAGACAGAGACACAGAAGGAGCATGAGAATAATGGACAGACTGAGACGGAGACACAGAAGGAGCATGACAATAAGGGACAAACTAACGAGGACAGCAGTTGAGGCCTTTGTCCATGTTGTCCATGCTCCATAACTCTGTGCCCAAGACATTTATCTAGTTTTTTTTCTAACGAGTCCTAAGCGCAAGAATTGGTGCTTTAAAAAAAAAATAAACAAAACTGTGGGAATCTCTAAAATCTCCTGCTTCAGAGGCTTCAAGCAGGCTAAACGCTGACAAGATGGCGTTTCAGCTGCAGACTCCTTCTCACCCTGCACTGCCATAGCATGGCTACACACCATTCACTCCTGTTTGGCTCCAACTGCCATCATGGTCCAGCAGTAGGAGTTAGCATAGAGAAGAGAATGCCCAAGAGGGGCAGATTGGAAGTCATAGTTGGTCAAAGCCACGTGCCTCTGACATAAACTTGTGATTTGGACAGGTGTGTATCACCTGTGCAGGGAACTTCTGGTGATAATGTGCGGACCTTGCTTATTCACGTGTATGTCACTTTTGGTGTATGCACTGTATGCTGAGCCGTACTGGCAGGCCAACACACCATTCTAACCCACCTGAAAATAGATCTGCTGTGGCTACCTGATTACCTGGTAGGCAACCATCCCGGTCGTCTGTGATGTGAAATGTTGAAGGCCAAATCAGATATTTCATTCAAAACACATCCAAGACAATCTTGTCCTGTCAAGCTCTTGATGATAATAATAATCAAGGGATCCTCTCGGAAAAGGCTCTGGTAGTGCTGTGTTGCCATGGAAGCGATGGGAGTGTCCGTGCTGTTGTGTGCAAATGTGTGTGGAGCTCAGACCCGCAGCAGTGCCTCACCCATTCAGGCACCACCAGCGCTCAACTAAAGAAATAGGATCACTGTGTACCGAGTACTATGCAATAAGCTTGCCTTATTTTGAAACTAACTTTTCCTGTCGATGTAATTCCGTCTTGTTTGTTGCTGGGCAGATTTTTTTCTGCATCTGTTAACAGAAATGCCTTTTTTTAAAGTAGGCTTCTTTGTTATGGGATTATGGCCATGAATTGAAAAACTCATGTCAGAAGATCTTCATTCTAAAGTAAAGCCACTGTGCCTATTAATACTAATACCCACGTATACTCCTCTGTCTCCAGGTTCTACAGCCTTATGGCTCATATTATTTCCTGCTCACTGAAGCATATTTGGCAGTATACTCTACACACCTGCTTGACTTATGTTGGAGGTGTTGCTCATGTTATTTCACACTGTTTAACAACAATGATTTGATTCAAGTTTTCATCAAATCATGGTTCTAAATGTTATAACAGTATGTTGTCATATGTGATGTATTCTGTTCAATCCCAGTATTTCTGGAGTTCGGTTAATAATTTAGCATTCTACTAGTGTAGAAGCCTGCATATGTTTTATAGCAATCTAGTTTACAAAGATTTTTTGTAAAAGGAACTATAAATTAATCCCCTGCTGTTTTCAATCTGTTTTGTTTTCATGAACAGATCTTTCAAGAAAGGACCACTTCTCCCTTTTCTGTAGTTTTATTTAAGTATTTTTTAAGTAATTTCCTGTGCCTAACCATTTATCTATATGTTAATTTGTCTTATCTTATAAATTCAGTCGTACCTGCCTGTACTGTGGTGATCGAGCATGGGTGGGTGCCGTTTAAAAAGGGAACTCAGCACTGCAAAATGTTGATTTTGATTAGTTTGAGTTTTTAAGCGGTGTCTGACTGCATATAGACATACCTTTGTGTGTATTTATGTTTTTAAAGGGCTGCTCAGCTTTCTGCAGTATGCTTGCACCCAGCAGCAACAGGGTTTGGGTCACTGGAGAAAATAACAAATATCCTCTGAGTATTTTGTAAGAATATTAGCCATTCCATTTTTGTCTTTGACCAAGTGTCCCTGACACTGTACTGTTTTATTTCCACAAATCTGTAAAAATGGAAAGTCATCTTTTCTTCGTAAATTAAGATTAACATTTTAAAAGTTGCATAAGTACGTGCATAAGACATTAAATGGATGAGTAAGGAAGAGCATGGCTTTGTGATTGTTTGGAGAATGTCATCAAAAGAGTGTGGCAAAAAAATGAGAATTCCCCTCTTTCAGTCTGTTTTGTCAGGGTTTTAATTAAAATGTGTTTGCCTCTCCACTCTCTGTCTGTGTTTATTTTGACCCAATACTTTCCCATTCAGTCAGCACAGCAGGACAAAAGAAGCACCATGTAACATATATGAGCATCACTCATTGGCAAGCAGAATAGAACTACCCTCATTATTGAATCTTAAGCAATCTCTGCACCACGGTGATAGCCCCCCTGGCTACCCCCTCACACTCCTTCCTACAGTGACTGTATGCCCCCCTCTACCCTGGCCTGACTGCCCCACACCTCCCTCCAGCCACTGAACATTTGCACTAAAATTGATCATTGTCTATATCTATTTAAAATTGTCCATATCCATATTCATCATATTTATATCTTATTATGTCTTCTACCTCATTTATAACATCTACTGCCACCTTCACCTGTACTTCAACTGCACTTTACATATATCTACATCACATCTGCACTAAACACCACTATTGCTGCTCATGTTCTTACTGTTCATACCACTTATATCTTGTATCATACTGTATACATCCTATTTATCTATTTTTATATTACCACTATCCATATGCACATACTCTGCACTCTTCTGCTTTTGCACTTCTGGTTAGATGCTAACTGCATTTCGTTGCCTTTGTACTTGTACTCTGTGCAATGACAATAAAGTTGAATCTAATCTAATCTAATCTTAAGAGGTAGCAAAATAATAATGATTATAAATAAATAAACAACCTGTGTCTGTTTGAATAATGTTGTTGCTAAACTGGTATATCCTAGTGATGGATAAATAATGTTAATGGATGTACTTTATTATGTGTAAAATATTAGCCATTATAAGTAAGTCATTTTACAGTGTGTCACTTTGGAAAGAACAGGTAATGTTGTTTTTATATTAGGAGTTAATTATGTGGACTTGGCATAAGGACCTAATGGTCTGCCCTGTTAGAACCCCCTGCAGACACTAGAGGGCGCCCTTACTGCATTCAGCTACTGTGTCGTGTTAAGAGTCTGGCTCCTGGGCCTCTGACTGCCTGTAAAACCTATAATGATCTCTGTGTCTACTTTTCTAATTGAAATATTAACAAATTGTTTAATTTAAGGTAGCTGGAATACTTGAAAATGTAAGGAGGCAAAAGTAAAAACAAGACTTATTTTATTAATTATAGGGTTGAGCTGTGCTTGTGAGCAAACATCCACTTTTAAAGTTTGAAAAACAAACCTTGTGTCATTAACCAAAAAAATAATGTATGAGCATTAATATATAAGAACAATAGACATTGTGAACCCCCATTGTGCATAGAATAATGGGGAAACATGAGCTCTTTATCACTATAACTCAAAAACACACAATACACATGACATTTGCATCCTTTCTACCCTTCTAGTAGGTTTTGGAAAGGAAAATTGTGGTCATTTGTTCAAATACATCTAGTTGGTCACGATCGCACATTTACACAATGCAGAGCATGCATGGAATTTGCATCTGTCTTCTTTTGGTCGGGCTTAGGAGAGTAAAACTGTGGTCTTTTATTTCCTTGAAAGCCTCTGAAATGGAGGCATAATCAGGCAAATGGGCTTCAGTGGTCAGAGAACCTGTGACATGTGGTAACCGTCCGTGCAGTAGCACAACACAAATCCAAATAACATGGGTCTCAAATGACAACATTTGGTTAGCAGATGGCCCAAGGATAATACCATCTCAGACATGATAGTGTCAATTACAAGCCTTTTGACAAGTCCCTTCATGAGGTATAATTGGTTGTGAACGCACTGAATGGTGGAGCCCAAGAATTGTCTGAAAATATTGAAATTACATATGAATAATCTATTAAATTGATTTTATGAACTAGAGGACATTTTATTAATTTATTTCTTAAATCTAGATACATTTTATAGAACAGATAGCCTTTTTAACATGGGCTATTAAGTTCATTCAGTTTCCTTCTCTAACAGGTAAACCAGGCGGTAAGACAAACAAATAAGCCCATGCAAATTCATCTTTCTGAGATGTATGATGCAAATCAATTCTCACTTATCGGTGTGGAAAGAAAGATAACCAGGTGTGAAACCCAGAGTGCATAAAGCCTACTGAGGTATCACACTTGAGACACAAGTGAAGTGATGCTCCTGCTTCTCCTGCTGGTTGCCTCCACCCTCAGGCTCTCCCCCTGTGGCCTGGCTGGCAGGGCGGGACTCCAGCTCGTGGGGGACTACTACATCGCTGGGTTGTTTCCTCTCCACAACGCAGACACCGTCGTCTCCAGCCAGCCCTCTCTGGGAGACTGCAAAGAGTAAGTTCTCATGCAGGGGACAAAATCAGTATCAGGAATTATTATGCTGGTAGAAATTGACCTTTGATAGCTCCCTCTGTCTCCTGCTTTTGTAAATGAACACATAACATAAAATAATATTTATTAACCCCATAACTGTATTTAAACATTCTTTATCTTTGATGCTGTCACTTACAATTTGCAATTTTGCTTGTAGAGGGCTTTCAAACAAACATGGGTATCACTTACTGCAAGCCATGAGATTTGCTGTGGAGGAGATCAACAATGGCACAACGAACCCAGATCTTCTGCCTGGAGTAACATTAGGGTACCAGATACACGACACGTGCTCTAGGCCGGCCAGCACTTTAGCCACGCTTGACCTCCTGGTGCAGCAAACCAATGGGACTCAGTCTGGACACCGGGCAGTGGCTGTGGTTGGGCCCGACAGCAGCAGCTACAGCTTCACCCCGGCTGCAGTGTTGGGTGCCCACCTGGTGCCACAGGTGAGGTTCCGGAACCTTCTACTAAGACTGTTGTTCTCTTTTGTCTGATTTCTGCAGATTCTGCAGATGAGTCTTCACTTCCTAAAGTTTTTAACATTTTATGGATGTATTCATTATTTTTGCCACTCTTGCCGAAAAATACCTTGGTCTTCAACTTTCTGGCTAATGTCTTTCTCATTAATCTACTTATTTCCTACCTACTCTTATCTATCTCCATTTCTAGATCTCTTATGAAGCTTCAAATGAAATGCTGAGCAACAAATTCCTGTATCCAGCATTCTTCCGCACCATACCCAGCGACAAAAACCAAGTGAATGCGATGATACAGATGCTTGTCAAGTACAACTGGACCTGGATCGCTCTTCTCGGCAGTGACAATGAATATGGCCTCCAGGGCATGCAGAGTTTGTCAGAGCAGGCCTCAGACTATGGCCTGTGTATCGCATACCAAGGCGTCATTCCAGGCTACAGCGAGGAAACCAAAGAACGTATGAGAGCTATAGTCCAAAACATCATCAAAACGAAAGTGACCACTATAGTAGTTTTCTCCAGCAAGAGGAAAGTGAGCGGTTTCTTCCCCTTCGTCATTGAACAGAACGTCACAGACAAAGTGTGGATCGGAACAGAGGACTGGTCAGTGGCGACGCTAGTGTCAGAGATACCTGGTATCCGCTCCATCGGGACCGTTCTGGGTGTGTCCGTGAAATACTCACCCCTGTCTGGTTTCAGTGACTTTGAGGAGCAGTCTCTTGCCATCCTCAACAAAAGCCAAGGTTTGAATGTCACCGAAACCCTGAGTGCCAGCTGTCTCCAGAACACAGACCTCTTCACCATGGCATCTCAGAACTACCCGTTGTCAAGTTATGATATGATCTCGTCTTTTAACGTGTACAAAGCCGTGTATGCCATAGCATACGCACTGCACAAGACCCTGGGGTGTGACACGGGCGCATGTCAGCACACAGAAGTAGAACCCTCAAAGGTCAGGAAATATTGTTGTTGTTGGTTGTTTTGGATATTTTGAATTTCAGAACTGCATATGGGTGTGTGATACAAACAGAGAGTGTGGGTTCAGAGTTGTGATTTCACGAGATGAGAACGAGATTTCACGAGAAGTATGTGGTCTGACACCTGACAACGTTCTTAATGTTTTCTGCTGACAGGTTTGGAAAATGTTGCGAGCGGTCAGGTTCTCCATCCGAAACACATCAGTGTATTTTGATGAGAATGGGGACCCTCCTACCGGCTATGACATTGTGACCTGGGTCTGGGTCGGGGAGCAGTGGACGCTGCGTGTGGTTGGGGACTACAGCCCAGACCCACCTGCTCTGCGGATTGATTCAGCCCAGATACAGTGGAGGACTGCTGGGATGGTGTGTTCATCTCATGTATAGTCTACGGTGCATGACTGCTTCTATTTTATCATTATAAATATATTTTTATTTTTCCATTTGTGAATCTTCTTGGTTTGTTCCTGGGCCCTCAATAAATGTGTGTGCATTACTGTACATTCATCAATGTTCCATAGAGGTTTGGTGTGGGAGTGGAGCTATATTTATCTTTGTTCATAAAAATCTTGCTTGATAAAAAATCCTCTCAGGTGCCTGAATCTGTGTGCTCCCCTGAATGCCCTGAGGGTTACCAGAAGCTTCTGACTGGGCAGCATAAATGCTGCTTTGACTGCATGGCATGTCCCGCTGGCACTTTCCTCAACAAGACCGGTAGGCAAATGTCCCCGGTAGCACGAGAAATCTCTTCTCATCTGTCTGCTCACTATTCAGTGGGTATCATATTTGGATTACACATGAAACCTCTGGTATCTTTTGTGCATGTACTGTAATGCTGGACTGTTATTGACTAGGAACATTGAAGAAATGTTTGGCTTAGTATGAGTAATTATATGTGCAGTGAGTAAGCCAATTAGCTAGCTTGTGTCATGTGTTTTAACATGTTAAATGTCAAGACGTCATGGAAATGTTCACTGATGGCATGTGAGACTGTTCTAACTACTTCCTCAGGCACCACCGACTGCCAGCCCTGTGAGTTGGACCAGTGGTCCGAGGCAAAGAGTGAGGTGTGTCTGCCCCGGACGATGCTGTACCTGCCCTGGGATCACCCTCTGGGCATAGCCCTGCTCCTGCTGCTGGCCGCCTCCCTGCTGCTCACCCTGGGCACGGCCCTGGTCTTCCTGCTCCACCTAGGCACGCCCGTGGTCAAGTCGGCCGGCGGGAAGACGTGCATCCTGATGCTGCTGTCGCTCACAGCCGCTGCCTCCAGCACCTTGTGCCACTTTGGCCACCCGAGTGGGCCTGGCTGCCTGCTGGAGCAGCCCCTGTTCACCTTCAGCATCACCGTCTGCCTGGCCTGCATCACCGTCCGAGCCCTCCAGGTGGTCTGCATCTTCAAGTGGTCTTCCAAACTGCCCCACTCCTACGACACTTGGTCCAAGAACCACGGCCCCGAGGTGGTCATCGCGGTGGTCTCGGCCTCCGTGCTTCTCATCTCTGTGCTGCGGCTCAGCCTGGAGCCTCCACGCCCAAGCCTCGACCACAACTTCTACTTTGACCAAACTGTAGAGGAATGCAGCCACACCATGTCTGCTGGGGCATTCGCAGAGCTGCTCTATGTCATCACACTCAGCATCCTATGTTTTGGTTTGAGCTATTTGGGCAAAGACCTGCCAGCCAATTACAATGAGGCTAAGTGTGTCACCTTCTGCCTGATGATGTACATGGTGTCATGGATCTCCTTTTTCACCTTCTACTGCATCAACAGAGAGATCTACTCAATGGCTATGCATGTGGGTGCTATACTGGTAAGCGTGCTAGGAATGTTTGGTGGCTATTTTCTGCCCAAGGTGTACATCATTTTAATCAAGCCACAAATGAACACCACAGCTCATTTCCAAAACTGTATTCAAATGTACACTATGACTAAACAATGACAAAGCCACTTTGGCAAAGCAAATGGCGTGTCACAAAAAACATTTTTGCTTAATAGAAACCATGACAATAATTGGAAAACATTTGGTCTGTATGGTCATGAATGATCTATTATTTAGGAAAAGCCTAAAATTATATTCTCTATTCTACATTATTATATTGTTCTACTTAAATAAAGATTGACATGTAACTTGACACATTTGAGATATAGTGCACTCCAGTGGTCAAATAGAATAAAGCACCTGAAGGCAGCTGCAATATTTTCAAAGACTACATGATATTCAAACATGATAGTTTGGTTATTAAACAGGTTATTAAACAGGTTAGTTGTCTATTTTCTTAGACTACTTGAACCCTTTAAAGTCTTCTCATAATGTATGGGTACAGTGTAACATGCGGGTGGTGTTGATCTTTCAATTATAAACTTTTAAACTGGATCACAAAGATGGATTATCTAAGCCTGCTTGATTAGCAAGGCCATAATACACTTGGTCAAAACAAGCTCTATCGGTTGCAAAGAAAGAAAACAAAACACATTCCAACACCTTCTGAACAGCAGCTGGTGATTTTTTTCTGTTGGACATATGCCCTCTTCTTGTGTGGAAGAAAAGGTGGCAGTTGTGTGGGCAGGCCTGAAAGCAGCCTGCTGGCATGGGTGAGGTTTTAGGGGGCATTTGCCCGGGCATGTGTGCCCATGTTTTTGACAATAGCGAATCCTGAGAAAAGGGTTTAATGAAGCAGCTGAGCAAATCTAGCTCTTGCTCGGCTCCAAGCAGATGTCCAAAATCCTGTTGTTGTTTTTTTTTTCTTTTCTGTTTGTAGTGTACATGCATTAAACAAATAAATATAGATGGTAGCTTATAGTATGTATATTTGGTTTAATGTATGAAGTAATTATTCAATAAAAAATAAAAAATACCTGAGGTGTAAGGAATCCTGAACTGCTCTCATCAGTCAGGCATATTTCCTGCAGCACTAAAAACAGCCAATAGTCGTTAAGATATTTCTGAAGAAGAACAACCTCCATGTAGCAAACACTATTGTTAATTATAGGCCAATCTCCAATATACCATTTCTCACAAGAAACTGTTCATTATCAGCCTAATAACTAACATCAAATAACTTTCTAGACATACAACACACTGTACCTTTATACATGTACTGTATATACAAAGCTCTAAATGGCCTTACACCTAGTATATAAAAGACATGATAATAAGATTCAAACCAGCAAGAACTCTCTTTGGGCTTTTAACCATTCCTTGTACTATGTCTAAAGCAGGGGAGGTTGCCCCAAGTAGATGGGCCGCCCTGCCTGAGAGAAGCCCCCACACTGAACACTTTTAAAAGCAGGTTAAAAAAACTGCTTTTCATAACAGTTCTTTCACTATGTTATTGGTTTGTGTGTGTGTGTGTGTGTGCGTGAGTGTGTGTGTGTGTGTGTGTGTGTGTGTGTGTTTGCGTGTGTGTGTGTGTGTGTGTGTGTGTGTGTGTGTGTGTGTGTGTGTGTGTGTGTGTGTGTGTGTGTGTGTGTGTGTGTGACTTGTCAATACATAACACGACATTAAGTAATGGTCTTCAAAACACCACCCCAACTCCTCAATCCCGCCTTTCTCTTTTCATCTATACTCCCTCCCCCCTCTCCCCTCCCCACCCTCACACACACCCACATACACACACACTCTCACACCCACACACACACATACACACACACACAAACACACAATCAGGAGTGGGAGCCAGTGGAGCGGATAAAGGGGCTTTTGTTGTTGGGCAGGTCAACTCCATTGACCCGGGAACGTGTGAGTCGGTCCACGGATGCGTTTCCCACACTGGCCCTCCATTCACTGCCTAATATTCTCAGAGGGGAGGGACACCAGGCGTGTGCCCTAAGAGGAGCGGCCGGATAATCGCATTTAGTCAACGGAACCCACAAAGAACATCTGTGCTGCCGGTGAGCGTGTGCTTTACAGAGGGCGGGAAAAAATACAGAACAACACCTCAATAAGAGATCTTTTGTCACAACAAAACAAACAAACAAACAAAAAACTGCTTTACTAAACAATATAAAACGAATTAAATACCGCAAATTACATAAATGGTTGTTTTGTACTGTATATGTAATAAATTAAAATATATAAGGTTTTAAAGAAAGCTGACATGGAACCAACAGGTATAAGAAAGTCATAACAAAGGTAAAGATGGCAGATCTCACTGTGCTCACCTGTCCCTCCTGTGATCTTGGGAACTCTTCCCACTATTGAACCAAACAGGCGGCTGACTATAGAAGTATTGATTTCTCCCCCACCCCCCCACCCCCTCCAGAGTATTGATTCAGCTCACTGGTGTCAGAGTGTGGGAAACCTAGCCCTGGACAGGCCACATGGCTTTGTGATGGTAATGATGGGCTATAAATTCAGAGTTCCTTCAGAGAGGGCTCCCACTTCTCACTCGACTGCCAGAGAGAACAGGCCTGCTCACAGAAGACATGGCACCTTACACAGCCACTCACTCGCTTACATATGATAGCCTGGGCTGTTCTGACAAGGAGAGAATAAAAGTAAGTTTGCTTCTGAATCGCCAGTAAATGTGAATTACATTGCTTTAATTATTCAAGAATGTTTCAGTCTTGCTGCGGTTCTGACCTGAGCTTCTTTTTATTTCCAGTTAAGGAAACCTTTGGTGGAGAAGATGCGCCGAGATCGCATCAACAGCTGCTTAGACCAGCTCAAGTCTCTGCTGGAGAAGAAGTTCCACAGCCAAGATCCAAACGCCAAGCTGGAGAAGGCCGACATTCTAGAGATGACGGTCAGCTTCCTGAAGCAGCAGGCTGGGCCTGTGCTGAGCCCGAGGGACTTTAACCAGGGCTACTCCAAGTGCTGGAGGGACTCTGTGCAGTTCCTCCGAGTCAGCTCCAGCAGAGGAGCGCCCTCCAGGGACCATCACAGCCCTCAGAGAGCCCCCCAGGACCTCACCTCTTCCCCTTCCTCTTCCTCCTCCTCCTCCTCCTCCTCCTCCTTCTCGGTCCTCTCATCTTCTGTCATCACTAAACAGAACTCAGGCAGTGTCATCCACCATGCTGGGAGCAAGAGGCCTGTTTGGAGGCCATGGCAGTGATGCTTGAGTAACAAATGGGACTAAACTTGAGCGATGCTGTGTCTCTCAAAAGTGTTGGATATGTTTTAATTCCACTGCTGTAATTCGTAGTTATTGTTTTTCATCACATTGATGGACAAATGCTAGAGACAGACCCTTACAATGTTTTTTTTTGTATTGTTATGAGGAGTCTTGTGTACATTCCCAAGATAATTCTGTTCCTAGCTCATTGCTGAAGTGATGTGTCAGTAATTCTAATCTCTAGTGAACAATCATTTTCAATAATTTTCAATCATTGTAGAAGTAGTATTGTTTCACAATGTCTGCACCTTTCAAAAGCAGCTGACTCCTATGGAGTTCATTTTATACTTTTCTCATCTATGAATTGGTACAGTATCGGCGTACATTTTGAGGAAATTTCTCATTTTGAAATAGCCTTATACCATATGTTAAAATGAAAACCGTGAATATGTGATATTTACATTTTGATTATGCCCCCCTTTATTTTAATGTGGTCAACATTCACTATAATCATGTTGATATGAGTGATATTTCTAACTGTTAAGTACAATCAATATCCTGTACATGATAGTTCACAGTCAGTGGTGCTGTTCTGCAATAGTGGATTCATTAAATCACATTGAAGAGATTCTCTATGCCTTGTAATTTTGACCCCATGCATTTCTGTGAAAGCAAATAACCACCTGGCAACTCTTACTGGGAACTCATCTAGTAATTATTAAACCAAATAATATCATAAATACTTGTGTCCTTGATTATTTAAGCAGATTTTTAAAAACATGAACCTAATTGTCCATGCCAAAGTCTGTGTAGTGTTCATAGAATTGTTCTTAGACTATATAAAATGTAAATGCATAGCTGAGTTGTTACAAGAATTGTGTTAAACATGATAGTTAACAGTTCTTTAGATGGTTTATGTTCAGTTTGCAGCAAATTTGGATACAAACTGTGAAGGTACAAATAAGTATATCTGTAACTCCTAACATTAATTCATGAATTCATGAATTAGAAAAATTGAGTGTGTTCCCAATGTGTTGGACTGAAACTTTGACTGCTTATTGCAACCTAACAAAGAAATATCCTTACACAAACTAATGTTTTAAATGAATAATGTTTATTGATAACAACATAAAACAAATAAGAGCTTCAGTTATACAACAAAATAATCTTGTTTTAAACATTAAATATGGCCTACAAAAAACAAGTAGCTGGTTCCATAATCAGAAGTGGCACATTGAATCTAAGATGGAACGTATGATATTGACATTTCAGTACAAAGAGAAATATTCTCTGAAAAAGCCCATATACTATAACAATTCATATATCTGATAAGTACACAGTGAACTCCACTGGAGTCATCAAATCATGCAGGACATTATACAACACAACCATCAACAACCATTGTAACACAAGATCAAATTCTCAATGGACATTAGAAAATGTTATACATGTTATACATCACTTTAAGAGCCAATGTAAAAATGAAAGGGGTGCTTTCCTAAAATAAATAAATATGATCCTTTCACTGACAATCAACATAAGTACATTTTTTCATCAGAATACTTCAATATGAAGACAAACTTCAATGAATAACAATAGAGGAAATAAAATATCTCCAACACTTTTGAGAGACACAAAAATCCCTCAGGTTTAGTAATGTCCGTCTCTGATGCATTACTGCCATGGCCTCCAAACAGGCCTCTTGCTCCCAGCATGGTGGATGACACTGACTGAGTCCTGTTTAGTGATGACAGGTGATGAGATGGACGAAAAGGAGGAGGAAGAGGAAGGGGAAGAGGTGAGGTCCTGGGGAGCTCTCTGAGGGCTGTGATGGTCCCTGGAGGGCGCTCCTCTGCTGGAGCTGACTCGGAGGAACTGCACAGAGTCCCTCCAGCACTTGGAGTAGCCCTGGTTAAAGTCCCTCGGGCTCAGCACAGGCCCAGCCTGCTGCTTCAGGAAGCTGACAGTCATATCCAGAATGTCGGCCTTCTCCAGCTTGGCGTTTGGATCTTGGCTGTGGAACTTCTTCTCCAGCAGAGACTTGAGCTGGTCTAAGCAGCTGTTGATGCGATCTCGGCGCATCTTCTCCACCAAAGGTTTCCTTAACTGAGGAAAAAAATGATAGGTCAGAACTATGCTTTAACAAGTCAAACTTTACAAGTTACACCCAGTATAACAAGACAACATAATGAAGCACATTATTTTCTGGGGAAGAACACTTACTTTGCATCTGTTCTTGTCAGCCAGAGACAGATCGTGACAAGCAGGAAGAGCAGTAGTGTAGGGTGCCATGTCTTCTGTTCTCTGTGATGGCAAAGTGAGCAATTGGAACTCTCTGAAGGAACTCCTGAGTATTTATAGGTGGGCATTACCATGACAAAGACATTTGGCCTGTGCCCGGCCACTTTTCCCACACTCTCACACCAATGGGCTGGCTCCTAACAACAAAGGGAGACATTACTTTTATGGTTAGGTGGCCTCAAGTTGTAAAATCCCAGGGAGAGTTTCCCAAGGTATCACCAACTTTGGTTTTTAGAAATTTCACGAAAATTAAATAGCAGTTACACTTGTTCAGTCAAAACTTTGTTTTAAGACACATGTCATTTTAACATTCCGATGCATTGCGCTTAATGGTCAAGCCATCTGCACTTCTGTGCAGACTCAGTTGTGAGAATGCATCCAAAAGAGAACTTCCTCTTTAGGGAAAAACACACACACACAAACACACACACACACACACACACACACACACACACACACACACACACACACACACACACACACACACACAATCGATGTGAACAATCAATCCCAGATCTGATTACATATAACATTCAAGTCCTCAATAACAGCCCACTTCTCGACATAGGTCAGATGGGCCTGTTTAAACCACTGGCTAACTGGTTGAGGCAGTTTTCATCTCAAAATATTGAACTGCCTCCTCATAGTCTCAGTTTTAACAGTAACAAATAAATAATGTATATATATATATATATATATATATATATATATATATTTTTTTTAAATGATTCACAACATGAAGCGTTTCAGGTTAAAGCATGGAACTGCTTGTTACCTCTCTACATGAAAACTGATTGCATGGTTTATGGCACGTGGGCAACTTAAACTTCAAAGGCCAAAGACTCGCGTTCACACCTAATAATTGTGAAGGAGACGCTGAAGTGGCTAAAACAGCATGTGAAAATGTCCTGAAGTCGCGTGCCTTTGATCATCGCCGCAAGAACAGAGTCTCTCAGACCTGAGGTGACAGGAAGGCACGCGCCTTCAGCTGTTTACCACAACGTTATTTCTGCCAAAGACTCTCGTTCACACCTGATGATTGTGAAGGAACGCTGAAGTGGCCAAAACAGCATGAGAAAAACTCCCTTCCTTTGATCATCGCAGATGGATCACAGTCTCTCAGACCTGAGGTGACAGGAATGCACGCGACTTCAGCTGTTTACCACAAGGTTATTGATGCCAAAGACTCGCGTTCACACCTGATGATTGTGAAGGAGACGCTGAAGTGGCCAAAACAGCATGTGAAAATCTCATGAAGTCGCGTGCCTTTGATCATCGCCGCAAGAACAGAGTCTCTCAGACCTGAGGTGACAGGAAGGCACGCGCCTTCAGCTGTTTACCACAACGTTATTTCTGCCAAAGACACGCGTTCACACCTGATGATTGTGAAGGAGACGCTGAAGTGGCCAAAACAGCATGTGAAAATCTCATGAAGTCGCGTGCCTTAGATCATCGCCGCAAGAACAGAGTCTCTCAGACCTGAGGTGACAGGAAGGCACGCGCCTTCAGCTGTTTACCACAACGTTATTTCTGCCAAAGACTCTCGTTCACACCTGATGATTGTGAAGGAACGCTGAAGTGGCCAAAACAGCATGAGAAAAACTCCCTTCCTTTGATCATCGCAGATGGATCAGTCTCTCAGACCTGAGGTGACAGGAATGCACGCGACTTCAGCTGTTTACTACAAGGTTATTGATGCCAAAGACTCGCGTTCACACCTGATGATTGTGAAGGAGACACTGAAGTGGCCAAAACAGCATGTGAAAATCTCATGAAGTCGCGTGCCTTTGATCATCGCCGCAAGAACTCAGACCTGAGGTGACAGGAAGGCACGCGACTTAAGCTGTTTACCACAACTTTATTGTATAATCGTCCTTCCCCTTGTGGCACACGCGTTTCCGTAACAACAATTCCAGTAGAGCCTAATTAGGTTTGATGTTGGATTCATTTAGAAATGCCGATAAACTGGATGAGATAAGTAACCTGAAAAGCCTGCTAAGACTAAATAACGTAAGCCTACCACTCTTTCACCAATTCCTAAGTCATCTAATCTATTTTCATTAGTGTGCTGCTAGCTCTGGCAAAGGATTTTCGGCTATAAGGTGTAATTCAACATTCCGTTTAAGTTCCTTAAGAATCTAAAGCATGTATTAAGTTAAGGCCGAATTATGCTCTGTTTTAGACGTAACGCCTAAGCACGTAATTTACACAAGGAACTTGTTTTAGACAAGTTTTGATTTAAGGTTCGTTTTAGACGCAGAGCGTGTTGCAAGGCTTGTGTTGCGTGTTGCAAAGCAAATTGACGCCAGAACTGTAGATTTATTTTGAGTTAAGTAAGCCTATTTATTGCAGCAGGACAAAGGAAAAAAACTTACCGGAGCATGAAAGTGTAGTGGGCGAAAGGCTTGATGTTATGAATACATGTGTTACACAAAATACAAATGTTGGCAATTCAGTACCAGTGGCGAAAAAGACATGACGCAAAAGTTCGTTTATTGACATCTTTTAATGACTGCGACAGGCTTTAAAACGATGTGTTTATGAGTTACATTATTTAAGATGAGGTGGTAAACGGTGAGAGAATCTCATCATGTTGTCAATGCTTGTAACTACAATGGTGCTGGCCATCAGTTAAGCCCACGTTAATGTTAACTTTTGTATATGAGCAGACCGGGCTCATTCTATCAAAATCGCGGGTGCAATTGATTGATTCACGTCAATATGAACTCAATGAATGATACCACCATGACTCACAAGTGGTGGAAAATGAATATGAAAGTATTTGTTCGTGAATTAGCACATTTTCTCCAAACAATCGCGGGTGAGAATGGGATATTCTCTAAGGTAACGGCAGGTTACTGTTAACTTTTGTATATGAGCAGACCGGGCTCATTCTATCAATCTCGCTGGTGCAATTGATGATTCACGTCAATATGAACTCAATGAAAGATATCACCATGACTCACAAGTGGCGGAAAATGAATATGAAAGTACCTATTTGTTCGTGAATGACCACATTCTCTCCAAACAATCGCGGGTGAGAATGGGATATTCTCTCCATAAATTCGCGGTAATTTAAGCATTCTATAAGTGTTTAAAGAGGATTTGTAAAGGAGTTCATGTCTTTGGACCTCTTCTGTTATGTTTGTTCCTAATCCATAAGAAAAGGCTTGTGAGACGGTCTGCAGGGTATTCATGATTTTAAAAAATGTCTGGGTCTAAAAAAGGCTGTAGTATGCTATTAACCCGGAAACGTGAGACTCTGTGAAAGGTTGTGGTAGCCGGCCAATCACAGCCTTTGCGAGCTGTGTAGGGCCGTAGTGTTTTAGTCGCATAGTCAGGAATTTTGGGCGACGCACTTAAGCACGTAAGGGGGGATATTTTACCCCGCAAGGGGGGGTTATGTATCTTACGTGCTTACGCGTTACGTCTAAAACAGAGCATAATTCGGCCTTTACATAACAGGGCAGGCATGCAGGTTTTTTTTTTTTATAAGTGTGTTATTCATTTATGCTGGCATGCCCCCCTTCTCTTCAGTTCTTTCCATTCTTCCTTCGGCTGCAGTTCACACGGTCGCGCCTGCCTCGCACACTTCGCTCACACGCCCCGTAGACACGCAGTCTCCATTATTGAAGGGTCATCGGCTTGACTGATGTTGACTATTGTCTCGTGCACCATTCTGGGTGGCTGTCGAGTGTGGGAAAACGTCTTGCTCCTTACAGCCACAGGTGGACAGAAGTTGCACATGCTGGTGACAAGGCACATTTGTCCACACAAAAGTACTGGTTAACAATAGGCCCACATAGCAAAGTGTGGTGGAATCCCAATTTCTTTCGGGCTCAAAATTGTGTGAGGCAAAACTGCTGTATTTCAGTCACTGCATATCTCATAAATTACGGATGTGCAAAGTCTAGTCAACTCAAACGAATTCTGCTACTTTCAACTGAGAGAAATAAACAAGTATTTAATCCATCAAATAGCATAAACCAGCTTTGATTTATTATTCTTGTTATGAAGTTGAGCAAGTTATGTGCCAATCTAAACACCTTTTAGAAACTCAAGGGGCACCTTATTTAAACTAGGCTACTGTCTTAAATCTTGCTGTCTGTTATGTCTGCCACAACAGGGTTTCACAGTTTGCCTGGCGTTGTCCCCATTTAGATGGCAGACTTGTCATTGTCTGAAGTGTAAAATGAACCACCCACAGTTTGTGGGAACCTCTCTGGTAGCCTACCCCTTTATTGTGGGCAAGCAACGTTCCCATGCTGTCTCTGTGAGTGGGTTCTCCTGTGTTTCCCACAGTCTGTTCATTCCCTGTCCTCAATAAAGAAACAATGGAAGTGTGTCTTGTTACACATCACATTAGCCATTGTGTTTGATCTTTCACTGTCGGAGGGGGTAGACTTTACATATTGTATGACCATCTGGATCTCAAATGTGTATAGGGGACTCTCACAGAGTCACAGTAGATGCGCAGCGGTGTTAAGATGGAGTTATGTAACAAGCGCTGTGGCAGACTTGGCCTTAATAGTGATGTATAAGACTTTCCTGAAATTGTGCTCACCAGCATAGTGCAGTCTGCAATGTATCTTTAAAATGTGTGTAGAGCTTATATTGCACAGCAGCTGGCTATAATTTCCTTCAGTCTTATACATGATTGAATTTGCTTTTTAAAATTTCATATGTAAACTTCATGTATGTCCCACATACAGCTCTATTCATTTCTTACACCAGGTGTTAGGAAAAAAGGTAATGATATGATAATAAAAAAAATGTATTTGCACATTAATTTGTATTGTTAGTATTAATGAGACATATCAGTGTAATTGTTGTAATAATCACTTGCCTGTGCAATAATTCAGTTAGACTAACTGTTGATCATAAAGACATGATTTTACTTTTAGATGGTGGGGAAACATTAATCAGTGCCAACAGAAGCAGTTATTGTAATGATAAATGTCTACCATTAACACTGATTTGAAGTGAAAAGGCAGGAATCCATTTTTCAGTTTAAGGGCATATTTTATTTTCACAAGGCACAGTGATAGATATGCAGCAGAAGTATAATGTACACATGCACTGCATTAAAGAACAAACATTAATAGATACAGTGCATAATCCAAAGGCACTGCCTTTTTTAAAGAACAACATATTCAGGGTATTCCATCCAAAAATGCATGAAATATATTATATTCACAGAATAAAATGTGACTATTACTTGAAAACATAACAGCCAATAATGGTGAAGACATAAGAGCATGTTATATGCGAAAGATAAGAAACCCAATATGGGTTGATTTAGAATATGTCAAATATTGTGGCATTCTGTATGGAATGAACATCATTTGTAAACAATGGTAAAACTGACTTTCAGGGTCAGGGTTTGTAATTGTGCTATTTGTAAAAATCAATATCATAACACATTTCCACACCAAGAGTGTGCTGGCAAATATTGCCAGCACTTCTTGGTAAATAGGCAATTAGAATGTCTTTTGAATCCAAAGATCTGAAGAGAATGTCTGGTACCCTTCTTAGAATGGCACACTAAATTCTGTCTACATGCCTCTACCAGGGCCTTCAGAGTGCTGTGCAGACTGAAGTTGGCTATAAAAGCCATGGACAGTTCTTCATGTCACCAAAATAAAAACTTTTGCAAATAAAAGCATCTTATATGAATTCTGGCAATTTGTCAAAAAAAATTATCTTTCTGTCATGGAATACACTTTCCAATCATGAAAACAAACCATAGTATTTCTACACGTGTAGAATAGAAGGGACACAATCCCTACATCATTAGAATTACTGTCCATGTCCGTCACAGACTGAGAAGAGGAATTCTGTTGGTCAACAGTAAGAGAGTCCACATGGCTCTACCAGGGCCTCCAGAGTGCAGTGCAGCCTGGAGTTTTCTCTTTGCTGCTGCTGTGGTGGACTGGAGAGCTGGGCTGAGGCTGGACTCTGGTGCTCTTGTCCACTGCAGGCAGCATGTGTAGGAAGTGACTCAGCAGTCTTCTCTGGGACTGTGTCTGCACCTCACACTGGGACAGGAAGTTGACAGCTTCCTGCATGCACCTGGAGAAGCCCTCATTGGCTGCAGTGGAGCAGGTGGAGGGATGCTGCTGCTGCTTCTGTTTCAGGAAGTGGACAGTCATCTCCAGGATGTCAGCTTTCTCCTGCTTGGAGTCTGGATGCTGCCTCAGGAATTCCTTGTCCAGTATAGTCTTGAGATGCTCAATGCTGCTGTTGATGCGATCTCTGCGCAGTTTCTCCACCAAAGGCTTTCTCAGCTGGAATGACAAAAGAGGAAGCAGTTTAGATACTGATCTAGCATTCAGACAGATGCAACAGATTACAGATTAAATAGTACAATGTATTTTTCTATTAGAGGATTTTGTATTTACCTTATTATGCAGTGATAGGTGCTCTGTAGAGTTGGTCATGGGTACAGTGACAGTAGGTGCCATGGCTGTATCTCTGCTGTGGTTTCACTGAAGAGGAGCTTGATCTCTGCTGCTGACTGTCTCTCTCCTCCTCCTATTTATACTCCCAGATCTCCATATTAATGTGTGGGTCTTGGGTTTGCTGGAGGTTCTCACAGTCGGCAGCCAATGGGAGAGCTTGGGGTGACAATGAGCAATGGAGACCTGACACATGTCCAATAAAGTGAGTTTGTCTCAGGGGACAATGAGCAGCGATCAGAGCAGCAGGTGGAGGAGGGGTGTCTGAGCGTGTGTGTGTGTGGGGGGGGGGAGTTGGATGTTACAGTGAGGCCGAAACAGTAAGTGACTAAACAATTTAGACTGTTAATATTGAAGGAAATATTTAGGAGATATTGAGACGGTTCCACAACGTTCAGTGACTCTTCAAAATCACACAGATTTGAGTTATACATTTGTATAAAATATAATATACGTATGTTTGAAAGGATTATAAATAGCTATAAAAAGCACTAAGTATTACATTTCTCCAAGTATTTCAACGTCACTCTGCTGGTACTATATGTAGAAAAGTAAATAACACACCAATCTTTGATATCAGTCAGTTATCTAGGGTATGTGCTTCCACAAACATGCTTTTGTGTGTTTATGATGTGAAAGACACTGGGACTGGGACTGCTCTCTCAGGAGCTTTCCCACACTCTGCCCATTCAGACTAACAGATAAAACACTCCCTAGACAATAGAAGTGTGCCCCATAAATGCTAATGAGCTCTCTACCAACAACGTCACGAGAGCCCCCTGTGCACAGAAGGGGTACTAAGTGGTCTTTAATCCCAACAGCATTCCCAAACATTTTGCTATGATTTCTCATCATGTGATTCATGGATGTAAATTAAACAGAAACAGGTACAGGAACCACAAACCAATTCAATGATGTAGATGACATCTCAGAGAACAGAGCTTCATTAAATGGACTCAGAAGTGAGGTATGAAAACATTTCTTTACGATACAGTGTGAAGAAGTCTTATTTATTACCATACCATTTTACAGTAAGAGCAAGAGACTGACAAGAGGAATTCTGTTGGTCAACAGTAAGAGAGTCCACATGGCTGTACCAGGCCCTCCAGAGTGCAGTTCAACAATGTTGTTGTTCTGTAGAATTTGGCCCAAAGCCAGCAAATAAAGATTGAACAGAAGAAATCAAAGAACTGATTTCTGGCTGACTCCACATGACATGGCCACATTACCAGATTCATAACTGCCATTGGTGGCAAAGTAACTCTGACCTTCTTAATAAGACCTGAACCATTTAAGAACTACTCTGGACCACTCCTAGCCAACTTTCAAACTAGTCCAGCAGTATTCTATATTATTAACAGTTAACCTCAAAATGTATGACTCCTTTTTATGTCTCCTGTTTTCCTATTCTGATGCAAAGACTTGTTTATTTACCAGTAATTAGTAGTGATCACTTTAAAGACCACTTAGTACCCTCTCTGAACACAGGGGGCTCTCATGAGGTTATTGGCTTGAGGACTGAATTAGCATTTACCCAGACACACTTCTATTGTCCAGGGAGTGTTTTATGTGTAAGTCTGAATGGGCAGAGTGTGGGAAAGCTCCTGAGAGAGCAGTCCCAGTCCCAGTGTCTTTCACATCATAAACACACCATAAGGCCTCAGTTTGGGGAAGCACGAAATTACTTTGAAATAGGAGATCATTGTACTGCGCTCATTCAAGTACCCCAGTAGAGTGAAATTGCAAAATTTCCAAGAATGGGTTTTGAGGTCTTTTTCATTCACAATAATTCAATTCATGACCATTAATCTTGACTTGCAATTGAATCTGCCTATACATTTGTGCTTATTGAAAATGTTGGAAAAAATTAAATATGTCAATGTGCAATATGTAATTCAGGCTTTGTACTGCAAGTTCATCCCCCCCACACTCTCACTCTCTCTCTCTCACGCACGCACACACACACACACACACACACACACACACACACACACACACACACACACACACACACACACACACACACACACACACACACACACACACACACACACACACACACACACACATACGCACACACACACACACACACACACATACACACACACACACACACACACACACACACACACACACACACACACACACACACACACACACACACACACACACACACACCCCTCCATCTGCCATCTTTGATCACTGCTAAATTGTCCCCTGAGACAAACTCACTTTATTGGACATGTGGCAGATCTCCATTGCTCATTGTCACCCCAAGCTCTCCCATTGGCTGCAGACTGTGAGAACCTCCAGCAAACCCAAGACCCACACATTCATATGGAGATCTGGGAGTATAAATAGGAGGGGTAGAGAGACAGTCAGCAGCAGAGATCAAGCTCCTCTTCAGAGAGACCACAGCAGAGATACAGCCATGGCACCTACTGTCACTGTACCCATGACCTACTCTACAGAGCACCTAACACTGCATAATAAGGTAAATACAAAATCCTCTATTAGAAAAATATATTGAATTATTTAATCAGTGTTTGTTGCATCTGCCTGAATGCTAGATCAGTATCTAAACTGCTTCCTCTTTTGTCATTCCAGCTGAGAAAGCCTTTGGTGGAGAAACTGCGCAGAGATCGCATCAACAGCAGCATTGAGCATCTCAAGACTATACTGGACAAGGAATTCCTGAGGCAGCATCCAGACTCCAAGCAGGAGAAAGCTGACATCCTGGAGATGACTGTCCACTTCCTGAAACAGAAGCAGCAGCAGCATCCCTCCACCTGCTCCACTGCAGCCAATGAGGGCTACTCCAGGTGCATGCAGGAAGCTGTCAACTTCCTGTCCCAGTGTGAGGTGCAGACACAGTCCCAGAGAAGACTGCTGAGTCACTTCCTACACATGCTGCCTGCAGTGGACAAGAGCACCAGAGTCCAGCCTCAGCCCAGCTCTCCAGTCCACCACAGCAGCAGCAAAGAGAAAACTCCAGGCTGCACTGCACTCTGGAGGCCCTGGTAGAGCCATGTGGACTCTCTTACTGTTGACCAACAGAATTCCTCTTCTCAGTCTGTGACTGACATGGACAGTAATTCTAATGATGTAGGGATTGTGTCCCTTCTATTCTACACGTGTAGAAATATTATGGTTTGCTTTTATGATTGGAAAGTGTATTCCATGAACGAAAGTGACTTTTTCTTGACAAATTTTCAGTAATCTTATAAGATACTTTTATTTGCAAAAGCTCTTATTTTGGTGTCATGAAAATCTCTGGATGTCTTTTATAGACCATGCATGTATCTACATTTATGGCTCATTTTGTGTAAGTGAGTTCCATAATTACAATTATAGCTTCTATGAAGCTATGCCTATGCATTTCTCCTCAAGGATGAGGTTAATTGAATGTATAATAGAATATAGTTCTGTACCGTATTCCTAAGCATCTCATCTCAGTTTTGTGAGATAACAGATAATTACATGTGTTTTCATGTGTTCATATTTTTCCTGCTATGTTAGCAGCAGTATGTACTCTTTTTGAGTAGTATGTCCTACCCTCTCTTTTTGGAGAGTACTGTGTTTCCTGAGGAAACATTTGAAAGTTGTGAAAGTTCTTGACATTCAAGATTGTCGTAAATTATTGTGTGAAATTTGAAAGCTTTAATTGCTTTTAGACAATAAATACGAAAGACAAATCAGATCAAACGTTTCATTGAATTATTTCCCAATGATCTTGAATATTACACTCCTACTGGCATATAACCTGGATATGATGAATTTACACATAAACAGTGAGTAGTCAATAATATGGGAGTGGCTTACTGTTGACCAACAGAATTCCTCTTGTCAGTCTGTGACTGACATGGACAGTAATTCTAATGATATAGGGATTGTGTCCCTTCTATTCTACATGTGTAGAAATATTATAATTCACTTTAATTGATGGACCCTTTGTACCATGGTATAAAATCATATTATTTATTTGGCAAATTGTAAAGGTTAAGGTGCATTATAACCTGTCTTTTGTCAAATGTCTTATTTTTATGAAAACTTATTGTTTTTCTTTTATAGACAATGCAATTGACAGTAGCTCTTTTTACTGACTTTAATAATGTTAAGTCTATTCATTTATGATTTCTATGAAGTTATACATATATCCGCAAGGGTAAAGTGAAGTTATTGCAAAAAAGTATGTACTTATACACTGTATTCAGTAGGGTTCTGGAATTTATTGTCTCTGGTTTTTGAGAGACTTGATAATCACTTATGCATTCATGTGGTGACTATTTTGCTTGCTAAGTTATTAGCATTATGCACTCTATTTTGAGTAACTTTATAATCCCTCTCTCTGTATTTGAAAGTATTGTGTTTCATGTGGAAACATTTAGTTGAAATTATGCAGTTTCTTGATATTCAAGATTGCAGTGTGCTTTTGTTTGAAACTGAAGAGCTTTCGTTGCTTTTGGACAATAAATACAAAAGACAAATCAGATCAAATGTTTCACTGAATATGTACACATTCGATTCAAAAGTGTACATAAAGTCCTTATTGTTTTAAGAGCACATAGGATGAATTCACCGATACATACTTGTCATTTCTAATATGAAAGTGACATCATAGCAACATAGTTAACATTTATGTAATTTACTCTGACAACAGAGTGACAGTAATACAAAAACTCTCATCACTTCAACTTTTATTGTCATTTAAATTGTTAAGAATATTGTCTTTTTTCTTCCATGTTCACATTTACTAATAACATTGGTATACTAAATCAGACATTAAGATAAATAAATAAGTCCTTCAATCAGACTATGAAACTCATGACAAGTCAAAGGTTTTGAGGTGAACTTAAAGATACTTATTAAGGTCAAAAATGAATCAAGTCATAATTTATTCAGGAAAATATCACACAACTCCAAACCTTAAATTAAAGTGGGAGCTGTGAGCTCTTAAAAAGTCCCATAAAAATCGAATTCACTGTCTTACGTTACTATATGTTGAATTCACTGTCTTACTATCTGTATATTGAATTGTAATGAATAATGAGTCTTTCAAGAGTGAAGAACATTTCCATAATCATTTCTGTGTTATTAAAACACAAATTCACTTTCTGGAATGTCATTCAAAACAAGTTAATATTCAATTCAGCTTCATCGTTGGTTATTATAGTGGCGAACTCTGTTTATTCACTCCAAGTGTCATGTGATGAAAACTCACAGGAAAATATTTGGGTGTGTTGTGGGGATTAAAGACCACTTATTTCCCCTTCTGTATATGGGAGACTCTTGTGACGTTGTTGGCCTAAGAGGCCGTTTACACAAAGTCTAGTTTGTCTGCGTCCGAAATGAAGAAGCTGCATTAGCATTTAACGAGGCACACTTCTATTGTCAAGGGAGTGTTTTATCTGATTGTCTGAATGGGCAGAGTGTGGGAAAGCTCCTGAGAGAGCAGTCCCAGTCCCAGTGTCTTTCACATCATAAACACACCATAAGGCCTCAGTCTAAAGCAGCACATGCCCAGGGAAAGTGACTTTGATATTATGACTGCTGTGCAACTTTTGTACATGTGTTTGGCGAGAGAAAAATTGCACACAAAAAAAAACAGGAATTGTGATTTGGGCTCACTTCAATGTTTTATGCCAAATCTAAACTCATGTGTGTTTGTATAATTGTATAATTAAAGTGTTAACAACCACTAAATGACTCACTATGCTTTATTGACAATATTTGTGCTTGGTTCAGTACTGTAAGCTCTTTCTTTATCCTACAGTATCTGGGCCACCACAACACACTCAAACACACACGCGCACACACACACACACACACACACACACACACACACACACACACACACACACACACACACACACACACACACACACACACACACACACACACACACACACACACACACACACACACACACACACACACACACACACACACACACACACACACACACACACACACACACACACACAAACACACGCGCTCAGACTCCCCTCCTCCACCTGCTGCTCTGTTCGCTGCTCATTGTCCCCTTAGACAAACTCACTTCATTGGACATGTGGCAGGTCTCCATTGCTTATTGTCACCCCAAGCTCTCCCATTGGTTGCAGACTGTGAGAACCTCCAGCAAACCCAAGACCCACACATTCATATGGAGATCTGGGAGTATAAATAGGAGGAGGAGAGAGACAGTCAGCAGCAGAGATCAAGCTCCTCTTCAGAGAGACCACAGCAGAGATACAGCCATGGCACCTACTGTCACTGTACCCATGACCTACTCTACAGAGCACCTAACACTGCATAATAAGGTAAATACAAAATCCTCTATTAGAAAAATGTATTGAATTATTTAATCAGTGTTTGTTGCATCTGCCTGAATGCTAGATCAGTATCCTAACTGCTTCCTCTTTTGTCATTCCAGCTGAGAAAGCCTTTGGTGGAGAAACTGCGCAGAGATCGCATCAACAGCAGCATTGAGCATCTCAAGACTATACTGGACAAGGAATTCCTGAGGCAGCATCCAGACTCCAAGCAGGAGAAAGCTGACATCCTGGAGATGACTGTCCACTTCCTGAAACAGAAGCAGCAGCAGCATCCCTCCACCTGCTCCAGTGCAGCCAATGAGGGCTACTCCAGGTGCATGCAGGAAGCTGTCAACTTCCTGTCCCAGTGTGAGGTGCAGACACAGTCCCAGAGAAGACTGCTGAGTCACTTCCTACACATGCTGCCTGCAGTGGACAAGAGCACCAGAGTCCAGCCTCAGCCCAGCTCTCCAGTCCACCACAGCAGCAGCAAAGAGAAAACTCCAGGCTGCACTGCACTCTGGAGGCCCTGGTAGAGCCATGTGGACTCTCTTACTGTTGACCAACAGAATTCCTCTTGTCAGTCTGTGACTGACATGGACAGTAATTCTAATGATGTAGGGATTGTGTCCCTTCTATTCTACACGTGTAGAAATATTATGGTTTGCTTTCATGAATGGAAAGTTTATTCCATGACAAAAAGTGACCTTTTATTGACAGATTGCCAGTTTTTTAATAAGATATTTGCAACAGCTCTTATTTTGGGGACATGAACAATTGTGTATTTCTTTTTATAGACCAGGCAATTACCTGAATTTCTAACTCACTTTTCATGAGTTCCATAACTAGAATTATAACTACTATGAAGCTATGCATTTTTCCTCAAGGATGAAGTGAATTTAATGTATATGAGAATATTGTTCTGTACCGTATTCCTAAGCGTCTTTGAGTGCAACATCTCAGTTTTGTGAGATAATAGAAAATTACATGTGTTTCCATGTGTTAATATTTGTCCTGCTATGTTAGCAGTATGTACTCTTTTTGAGTAATATGTCCTACCCTCTCTATTTGGAGAGTACTGTGATTCCTGAGGAAACATTTGAAAAACAAACTGTGTGAAAGTTCTTGACATTCAAGATTGTCGTAAATTATTGTGTGAAATTTGAAAGCTTGAATTGCTTTTAGACAATAAATACGAAAGACAAATCATTTAAAAATGTTTCATTGAATAATTTTCCAATGATCTGTGAAGTAAATATTACAACCATAGTGTCTGATAACCTGAATATGATGAATTTACACATAAACAGTCTGTAGTCAATAATATAGGAGTGGCATTCCAAGGGCGTAGGTTTGCATAGGGTCTATAGGGACTAGTCATGACCAAAGTTTGGGAAAGACACAATTGTCCCCACCAATATTTTGTTCATTTGAGAATACAAATATGTTGCACAATATATGTGCAAACTCATTTGTATTATTTAATAGGTGCCCCTCGACAGTAAATCATAAGAATTTCCCCCTGAAGCAATTCGATCACCTTAGTCATTTCACCGTCCTGGCCGACAGTCACGGTTACATGATGGCATAAACCCGATTTCGGCCAAAGCCTGACTTCTCTATCCATGGGGGGTTAACTGCGTTATCTCACGGTACATGGCAGTGACAAATCCAGATCTTGGCCGCGTCAGTTCAAATCAAACGTGGAATGTTTACAAGCGGGCATCTGCTAGCGTTGATTATACAGAAAATAAGTTGTGAAATGAAACAAAAACACATCACAGTTAAAGTTGTATCAGTATTGATTGATTCACATCGATATTAATGGATTACATGACTAACAAGTGGTGGAAAAGTAATATGAAAATATTTGTTCAGTGAATTAGCGCGTTCTGTCCAAAACAGTCGCATTCAACGTTTCAGTTTCGTTTAAGTATTTCAAAGTGAATGAGAGTGAGCACAAGAACAGTGAGTGTCTAGCAGCGATTACCATATCATAGACATATACATCATGTACAGCTGCGGAAAAAATTAAGAGACCACTTCAAAATTATCAGTTTCTCTGGTTTTACTATTTATTGGTATGTGTTAAAGTAAAATGTACATTTTAGTTTTATTCTATAACCTACTGGCAACATTCCTACCAAATTTCAAATAAAAATATTGTCATTTAGATCATTTATTTGCAGAAAAATGACAATTGGTCAAAATAGCAAAAAAGATGCAGTGTCTTCAGATCTCGAATAATGCAAAGAAAACAAGCTCATATTCATTTTTAAACTACACAATACTAATGCTTTAACTTAGGGAGAGTTCAGAAATCAATATTTGATGGAATAACCTTGATTTAAAATCACAACTTTCATGTGTCTTGGCATGCTCTCCACCAGTCTTTCACATTGCCGTTGGGTGACTTTATGCTACTCCTGGCGCAAGAATTCAAGCAGCTCGGCTTCTTTTCATGGCTTGTGACCATCCATCTTCCTCTTGATCACATTTCAGAGTTTTTTTTATGGGATTCAGGTCTCGAAATTGGGCTGGCCATGACAGGGTCCCCAATTTCTCAGTAGGTGCAAGACTCTGTGGCTTGTAGGCCTCTCCAGGTCTCCGTCTAACCATCAGACGACCATGTGTTGGGCAAAGCTGAAAATTGGACTCATCAGAGAAGACGAACTAGGAGACCTTCCAGTCCGCTTTGGTTCAATCCTTATGGTCTTTTACAAACCTCAGCCAGGCAAAGTACAACGTTGTCCCGGAAGAAAAACTTGCTTCCTTTTGCTCTGACAATGTTCCCCAACTCTGAGAAGTGTTTTTTCCAGCAGGGCAATGCTCCGTGCCACACAACCAGGCCAGTAAAGGTGTGGATGGAGTACCACCAGATCAGGACCCTGTCATTGCCAGCCCAATTTCGAGACCTGAATCCCATTAAAAAAACTCTGAAATGTGATCAAATGTGACGGTTACGAGCTCCAACAAAAGTGCACCAACTTTAAATTATACTGGTCAGTAGAACATTTTGGTATTGTGTGCTATGTCTGCGGTGTTTAACTGTTTGCTTGTGAATATGTTGTGTTAATAAATATGCAATTGTTTTTGTCTAAACTGCGAATTCAAAACTCTGTCCGAGTCATTTAAATTAGCATCCCAAAACCGTAGTTATATTGTCCCTAGACAAAATAAAATGAGCCACATCATTGGTGGGAGGGATACATACGCTCGCTTGATACTATTAATATCTTATTTGACAGGGTGTAAAAGTTCAATTAGCACACCGGTTGTAGGTTTAGCTGTAAGCCTTGTAAAAGTTAGGTTAACAAGTCAGTTAAGTATTGAGCCGCATAACTTCTTATAATAAAAAAAAAACGATCGTTTAAAAGTAATAGTATTAGACAATGAAACATAACGTCTTTTAAGTCCTGGTCAGATGATTTTAAACCATATGCATTTTTACATGTATGATGTATACATTTACATTTTTTTTAAACAACTAGAGATCGGAATGACGTAATCACTTCCGGTTTCTGTGCCTCATCAGCTAGGAACCTCACCGCACGTCACTGATCCTGTTGTATTTACTGTCAGAGCACTCATTTGTTTTAACAAGTTCATAATGTCTTAATCTTATAATAATATTATATCTGTTCATAACAACACTACCCTTTTTACCCCAAATAACAACTGTATCTAAATATTCATAGTTTATATTTGAAGATATTACTTTAACTGTTGTTCTCATTCTGAGATAGAACTCTGAAATATTGTAATTTACGTGTGAATATGTTAACCTGATCAACGATGGGTGGAAGAATCTGCGATCCACTTACCGGAAGTAATTCTAATTGATGCTAGGTTAAGATCAAGTCACCTGACCGGAACGGTGAAAATGTTTTTTTTTGTATTGGCTAATACCAGGACCTTTACTTTGTGGTTGAGCTACAATGTCGATTGCCTGACTTTTAAACGATAGTTTTTTGTTTTGTTTTTTTAATTCTGTGACTTTTAATGTTGTTCTCATTCTGAGATAGAACTCTGAAATATTCTGATCTACATGTGTTATGGTGAAGCCACTCAAATATTATTGACTACTCACTGTTTATGTGTACATTCATCATATCCAGGTTATTAAGCAGTAGGGGTGTAATATTCACTTCAGAGATCAATGGAAAATTATTCAATGAAACATTTTATGTGATTTGTCTTTCATATTTATTGTCCAAAAGCAATTCAAGCTTTCAAATTTCACACAATAATTGAATGTCAAGACCTTTCACACAGTTTGTTTTCAAATGTTTCCTCAGGAAACACAGTACTCTCAAAATAGAGAGGGTACTACTTAAAGCTGACAAAGTCCACTTATAGAATCTTATATCTGTTCATAACAACACTACCCTTTTGTCACTTTACTTAACGCTGACAAAGTCCATTTATAGAATCTTATATCTGTTCAAAACAACACTACCCTTTTGTCACTTTACTTAAAGATGACAAAGTCCACTTATAGAATCATATGGCAGTTTATCATATTCTATGTCTGTATAGCAGCCTAGTCACCATACTAATAAACCATTAATGAATATGCATTATATATATCACAAAGGTGGTTACGAACGATGTGCTGTGAAGACCTACGTACATAATTATAAGGAGTGCTACAATGACTAAAGGCTACTTTTTGAAGGCATTATGAATGTTCTCATAGGGCCTCATAAATGTAGGATTCATGATGACAAACTTATGATCACATATTTATAATGCATCATTCTATCTTAGATTATAACCATTTATAATTAGCTGACAGTGTATCAGAGCGGTGGTTATGAGTCATTGTGGAGATGCTATACATAGTTATAAAGAGTGCTACAATTACATATAGCTACTATTTAACGTCATCATTAATGTCCTTATAGGACCTTATAAAGGCAGGCTTCATAGAAAGTGATAGACTGACGATCACATATTTATAATGCATTATTCCGCCTTTAATTATAACCATTCATAATGAACTAATATAATGTATCATAAAGGTGGTTATGAGTCATCATGAAGACATTATACATAGTTATAGCGATTGCTACAATGACTTATAGCTTCATTATAAGTCATTATTTAGGCCCTTATAATGCCCTTATAGGGCCTTATAACGCTGGGCTTCATAGAAAGTGTTACCGTTATGACTGTTGTCCTCATTCTGAATGTGCTTACCGGAAGTAATTCTAATTGATGATAGGTTAAGATCAATACAAAGTCACCTGACCGGAACGGTAAAAACTTTTTTTTTTGATTGGCTAATACCAGGACTTAACTTTTTGGTTGAGCTACAATATTGATTGCCTGACTTTTAAACGATCGTTTTTTTTTATTTTTAATTGTTTTATTCTCTGGCTTTTAATGTTGTTCTCATTCTGAGATAGAACTCTGACATATTCGAATTTACATGTGTTATGGTGAAGCCACTCCCATATTATTGACTACTCACTGTTTATGTGTAAATTCATCATATCCAGGTTATTAAGCAGTAGGGGTGTAATATTCACTTCAGAGATCATTGGAAAATTATTCAATGAAACATTTTATCTGATTTGTCTTTCGTATTTATTGTCCAAAAGCAATTAAAGCTTTCAAATTCCACACAATAATTTATGACAATCTTGAATGTCAAGAACTTTCACACAGTTTGTTTTCAAATGTTTCCTCAGGAAACACAGTACTCTCCAAATAGAGAGGGTAGGACATATTACTCAAAAAGAGTACATACTGCTAACATAGCAGGACAAATATGAACACATGAAAACACATGTAATTTTCTATTATCTCACAAAACTGAGATGCTGCACTCAAAGATGCTTAGGAATACGGTACAGAACAATATTCTCATATACATTAAATTCACTTCATCCTTGAGGAAAAATGCATAGCTTCATAGTAGTTATAATTGTAATTATGGAACTCACTTGCACAAAATGAGCCATAAATATAGATACACGCATGGTCTATGAAAGAGATACAGAGTTCTTCGTGTCACCAAAATAAGAGCTTTTGCAAATAAAAGTATCTTATAAGATTATTGAAAATGTGTCAAGAAAAAGTCACTTTCGTTCATGGAATACACTCTCCAATCATGAAAGCAAACCATAGTATTTCTACACGTGTAGAATAGAAGGGACACAATCCCTACATCATTAGAATTACTGTCCATGTCAGTCACAGACTGAGAAGAGGAATTCTGTTGGTCAACAGTAAGAGAGTCCACATGGCTCTACCAGGGCCTCCAGAGTGCAGTGCAGCCTGGAGTTTTCTCTTTGCTGCTGCTGTGGTGGACTGGAGAGCTGGGCTGAGGCTGGACTCTGGTGCTCTGGTCCACTGCAGGCAGCATGTGTAGGAAGTGACTCAGCAGTCTTCTCTGGGACTGTGTCTGCACCTCACACTGGGACAGGAAGTTGACAGCTTCCTGCATGCACCTGGAGAAGCCCTCATTGGCTGCAGTGGAGTAGGTGGAGGGATGCTGCTGCTGCTTCTGTTTCAGGAAGTGGACAGTCATCTCCAGGATGTCAGCTTTCTCCTGCTTGGAGTCTGGATGCTGCCTCAGGAATTCCTTGTCCAGTATAGTCTTGAGATGCTCAATGCTGCTGTTGATGCGATCTCTGCGCAGTTTCTCCACCAAAGGCTTTCTCAGCTGGAATGACAAAAGAGGAGGCAGTTTAGATACTGATCTAGTATTCAGACAGATGCAACAAACACTGATTAAATAATACAATATATTTTTCTATAAGAGGATTTTGTATTTACCTTATTATGCAGTGTTAGGTGCTCTGTAGAGTAGGTCATGGGTACAGTGACAGTAGGTGCCATGGCTGTATCTCTGCTGTGGTCTCTCTGAAGAGGAGCTTGATCTCTGCTGCTGACTGTCTCTCTCCTCCTCCTATTTATACTCCCATATCTCCATATGAATGTGTGGGTCTTGGGTTTGCTGGAGGTTCTCACAGTCTGCAGCCAATGGGAGGGCTTGGGGTGACAATGAGCAATGGAGACCTGCCACATGTCCAATAAAGTGAGTTTGTCTCAGGGGACAATGAGCAGCGACTAGAGCAGCAGGTGGAGGAAGGGTGTGTATGTGTGTGTGTGTGTGTGTGTCTGTGTGCATGTGTGTGCGTGCGCACGTGCGCATGTGTCTGTGTGTGCGCACGTGCGCATGTGTCTGTGTGTGTGCACTCGCGCGCGTGTGTGTGTGTGTGTGTGTGTGTGTGTGTGTGTGTGTGTGTGTGTGTGTGTGTGTGTGTGTGTGAGTGTGTGTGCGTGCGCACGTGTGTCTGTGTGTGTGCACTTGCGCGTGTGTGTGTGTGTGTGTGTGTGTGTGTCTGAGAGATAGAGAGACAGAGAGCAAGTGTTTATATGTATAACAGTGGCAGAGATACAGGAATAAAGACTTTACAGTATTAAAACTAAAGCACAAATATTGCATAGTGCATAATTTAGTAGTTGTCACCATTTTAAATAATTACAAACTCACATATGATCAAATTTGGAATAGGAGACATGAAAAGTGAATGTTTTTTAGAAATTGATATAGAAATACAACAAATATACAATTTCAATGACCTCAGATTGCAGCACTGGAATTTCTTTGCAATTTCACTCTACTTCAATATACAAAAGTTACACAGCAGTCATAATATCAAATTCACTTTCCCAGGGCATGTGCTGCTTTAGACTGAGGCCTTATGGTGTGTTTATGATGTGAAAGACAGTGGGACTGGGACTGCTCTCTCAGGAGCTTTCCCACACTCTGCCCATTCAGACAATCAGATAAAACACTCCCTGGACAATAGACGTGTGTCTGGTTAAATGCTAATGCGGCTCTCTGTCAACTACGTCACGAGAGTCTCCCATGTACACAAGGGGCAATAAGTGGTCTTTAATCCCCACAACACACCCAAATATTGTGCTGTAATTTGTTATCATGTTACATTTGAATTTAAATAATATAATTTGCGACTGTGACTGAAAAGAAGTGTGTTGAATTTAATGTAACATGTTTCATTTCAGGGAATGTATTGAGAATATAAAGACCCAAGAGTGAGCCATACTAAGTTTTCTTCACTGAAAGTGTCAGTATGTATTATCTTACTTAAACACAGCACAGTGACATGAGGCAGTGGATGAGTGTTCCATTAGTAGAGCGTGCAACTAATTTACTTGAATTCCAGGATTTGCCCTCTCCAGTGTGATCATTTTATTCTCTGTACACCTCAAAAGATCAAATTAACAGTTTACCTTTAAAGTTGTGTCACCTTTGTAGTTCTCCACTTCTATACTGATTCATTTACAAGTGATTATTGCTGATTTTGACTACCTTATATGTATTTCTACAGTTTGAATAACAACTGTATCTAAATATTCATAGTTTTTATTTGAAGATATTACTTTAACTGTTGTTCTCATTCTGAGATAGAACTCTGAAATATTGTAATTAACATGTGAATATGTTAACCTGATCAACGATGGGTGGAAGAATCTGCGATCCACTTACCGGAAGTAATTCTAATTGATGCTAGGTTAAGATCAAGTCACCTGACCGGAACGGTGAAAATGTTTTTTTTTGTATTGGCTAATACCAGGACCTTTACTTTGTGGTGGAGCTACAATGTCGATTGCCTGACTTTTAAACGATAGTTTTTTGTTTTGTTTTTTTAATTCTGTGGCTTTTAATGTGGTTCTCATTCTGAGATAGAACCCTACTTGCCTGACTTTTAAACTATTTTTTTTATGTTGTTCTCATTCTGAGAGAACCCTGAAATACTTAATCTACATGTTTTATGGTGAAGCCACTCCCAAATTATTGACTACTCACTGTTTATGTGAACAATCATCATATTAAGGTTATTAAGCAGTAGGGGTGTAATATTCACTTCAGAGATCATTGGAAAATTATTCAATGAAACAGTTTATCTGATTTGTCTTTCGTATTTATTTTTCCAAAAGCAATTCAAGCTTTCAAATTTCACACAATAATTGAATGTCAAGAACTTTCACACAGTTTGTTTTCAAATGTTTCCTCAGGAAACACAGTACTCTCAAAATAGAGAGGGTAGGACATATTATTCAAAAAAATACTTAATGCTAACAAAGCAGGACAATTATGAACACATGAAAACACATGTAATTTCAGATATTGCACACAAATATGCTAAGGAATATGGCACAGAACGATATTCTCTTTTGCATTAAATTCACTTTATCCTTCTGCATAAATGAATAGCTTCATAGAAGTTATAATTGTAGTTCTGGAACTCACTTACACAAAATGAGCCATAATTGTACGACAATCTTGAATGTCAAGAACTTTCACACAGTACTCGCCAATTAGAGAGGGTAGGACATATTACTCAAAAAGAGTACATACTCCTAACATAGCAGGAAAATTATGAACACATGAAAACACATGTAGGTTTCTGTTATCTCACAAAACTGAGATATTGCACTCAAAGATGCTTAGGAATACGGTACAGAACTATATTCTCTTATACATTATTTTCAGTTTATCCTTGAGGAGAAATGCATAGGCATAGCTTCATAGAAGTTATCATTGAAGTTATGGAACTCACAACAAGTGACCTATAAATTCAGGTAATTGCCTGGTCTATAAAAGATATACACAGTCGTTCATGTCACCAAAATAAGAGCTTTTGCAATTAAAAATATCTTACTAAAAAACTGGCAACGTGTCAATAAAAAGTAACTTTTGGTCATGGAATAGGCCTTCCATTCATGGAGGCAAACCTTAATATTTCTACATGTGTAGAATAGGAGGGACACAATCCCTACATCATTAGAATTACTGTCCATGTCAGTCACAGACTGACAAGAGGAATTCTGTTGGTCAACAGTAAGAGAGTCCACATGGCTCTACCAGGGCCTCCAGAGTGCAGTGCAGCCTGGAGTTTTCTCTTTGCTGCTGCTGTGGTGGACTGGAGAGCTGGGCTGAGGCTGGACTCTGGTGCTCTTGTCCACTGCAGGCAGCATGTGTAGGAAGTGACTCAGCAGTCTTCTCTGGGACTGTGTCTGCATCTCACACTGGGACAGGAAGTTGACAGCTTCCTGCATGCACCTGGAGAAGCCCTCATTGGCTGCAGTGGAGCAGGTGGAGGGATGCTGCTGCTGCTTCTGTTTCAGGAAATGGACAGTCATCTCCAGGATGTCAGCTTTCTCCTGCTTGGAGTCTGGATGCTGCCTCAGGAATTCCTTGTCCAGTATAGTCTTGAGATGCTCAATGCTGCTGTTGATGCGATCTCTGCGCAGTTTCTCCACCAAAGGCTTTCTCAGCTGGAATGACAAAAGAGGAAGCAGTTTAGATACTGATCTAGCATTCAGACAGATCTAGCACACACTGATTAAATAATTCAATATCTTTTTCTATTAGAGGATTTTGTATTTACCTTATTATGCAGTGGTAGGTGCTCTGTAGAGTATGTCGTGGGTACAGTGACAGTAGGTGCCATGGCTGTATCTCTGCTGTGGTCTCTCTGAAGAGGAGCTTGATCTCTGCTGCTGACTGTCTCTCTACCCCTCCTATTTATACTCCCAGATCTCCATATGAATGTGTGGGTCTTGGGTTTGCTGGAGGTTCTCACAGTCTGCAGCCAATGGGAGAGCTTGGGGTGACAATAAGCAATGGAGACCTGCCACATGTCCAATAAAGTGAGTTTGTCTCAGGGGACAACGAGCAGCGATCAGAGCAGCTGGAGGAGGGGTATCTGAGCACGTGTGTGTGTGTGTGCGCCCGCGCGCGTGTGTCTCTGTGTGCGCACTTGCGCATGTGTGTGTATGTGTGTGTCTGAGAGATAGAGAGTCAGAGAGCATGTATGTATGTGTATTACAGTGCCACCGATACTTTAGGAGAAAGAAAGACTTTACAGTAGTAAAACTTAAGCACAAATATTGCATAGTGCATCATTAAGTAGTTGTCACCACTTTAAATAATTACAAACTCACATATGATCAGATTTGGAATAGGAGACATGAACAGTGAATGTGTTTTAGAAATGGATATAGAAATACAACAAAGATACAATTTAAATTACCTCAGGCTGCAGTACTGGAATTTCTCTGGAATTTCATTCTACTTCAATATACAAAAGTTGCACAGTAGCAATAATATCAAATTCACTTTCCCAGGGCATGTGCTGCTTTAGACTGAGGCCTTATGGTGTGTTTATGATGTGAAAGACATTGGGACTGGGACTGCTCTCTCAGGAGCTTTCCCACACTCTGCCCATTCAGACAATCAGATAAAACACTCCCTGGACAATAGAAGTGTGCCTCGTTAAATGCTAATGAGGCTCTCTGTCAACTAAGTCACGAGAGTCCCCCATGTACAGAAGGGGAAATAAGTGGTCTTCAATCCCCACAACACACCCAAATATTTTGCTGTAATTTGTTAACATGTTACCTTTGAATTTAAATAATATAATTTGCGACTGTGACTAAAAAGAAGTGTGTTGAATTTAATGTAACATGTTTAATTTCAGGGAATGTATTGAGAATATAAAGACCCAAGAGTGAGCCATACTAAGTTTTCTTCACTAAAAGTGTAAGTATGTATTATCCTACTTAAACACAGCACAGTGACATGAGGCAGTGGATGAGAGTTCCATTAGTAGAGTGTGCAACTAATCTACTTGAATGGAAGGATCTGCCCTCTCCAGTGTGATCATTTCATTCTCTGTACACCTCAAAAGGTCAAATTACCAGTTTACCTTTGAAATTATGTCACATTTGTAATTCTCCACTTCTATACTGATTCATTTACAAGTGATTATTGCTGATTTTGACTACCTTATATATATTTCTACAGTTTGAATAACAACTCTATCTAAATATTCATAGTTTATATTTGAAGATATTACTTTTACTGTTGTTTTCATTCTGAAATACAACTCTGAAATATTCTAATTAACATGTGAATATGTTAACCTGATCAACGATGGGTGGACGAATCTGCGATCCACACACCGGAAGTAATTCTAATTGATGAAAGGTTAAGATCAAGTCACCTGATTGGAACGGTAAAAACGTTTTTTGTTTTTTTTTATTGGCTAATACCAGGACTTTTACTTTGTGGTTGAGCTACAATGTCGATTGCCTGACTTTTAAACTATCGTTTTTTTTATTTTATTTTATTCTTTGACTTTTAATGTTGTTCTCATTCTGTGAGAACTCTGAAATATTCTGATCTACGTGTGTTATGGTGAAGCCACACAAATATTATTGACTACTCACTATTTATGTGTAAATTCATCATATTCAGGTTATTAAGCAGTAGGGAGTGTAATATTCACTTCAGAGATCATTGGAAAATTATTCAATGAAACATTTTATCTGATTTGTCTTTCGTATTTATTGTCCAAAAGCAATTAAAGCTTTCTAATTTCACACAATAATTTAGGACAATCTTAAATGTCAAGAACTTTCACAAAGTTTGTTTTCAAATGTTTCCTCAGGAAACACAGTACTCTCCAAATAGAGAGGGTAGGACATATTACTCAAAAAGAGTACATACTGGTAACATAGCAGGAAAATTATGAACACATGAAAACACATGTAATTTCAGATATTCCACACAAATATGCTAAGGAATATGGTACAGAACGATATTCTCTTTTGCATTAAATTCACTTTACGATATGCATAAATGGATAGCTTCATAGAAGTTATAATTGTAGTTATGGAACTCTCTTCCACAAAATGAGCCATAAATGTACGACAATCTTGAATGTCAAGAACTTTCACACAGTACTCTCCAAATAGAGAGGGTAGGACATATTACTCAAAAAGAGTACATAGTGCTTACATAGCAGGAAAATTATGAACACATGAAATCACATGTAAGTTTCTGTTATCTCACAAAACTGAGATGTTGCACTCAAAGATGCTTAGGAATATGGTACAGAACTATATTCATATAAACATTAATTTCACTTCATCCTTTAGGAGAAATGCATAGGCATAGCTTCATAGAAGCTTTAATTGTAATTATGGAACTCACTCACACACAATGAGCCATAAATATAGATACATGCATGGTCTATAAAAGATATATAGAGTTCTTCATGTCACCAAAATAAGAGCTTTTGCAAATAAAAGTATCTTATAAGATTACTGAAAATTTGTCAAGAAAAAGTCACTTTCGTTCATGGAATACACTTTCCAATCATGAAAGCAAACCATAGTATTTCTACACGTGTAGAATAGGAGGGACACAATCCCTACATCATTAGAATTACTGTCCATGTCAGTCACAGACTGACAAGAGGAATTCTGTTGGTCAACAGTAAGAGAGTCCACATGGCTCTACCAGGGCCTCCAGAGTGCAGTGCAGCCTGGAGTTTTCTCTTTGCTGCTGCTGTGGTGGACTGGAGAGCTGGGCTGAGGCTGGACTCTGGTGCTCTTGTCCACTGCAGGCAGCATGTGTAGGAAGTGACTCAGCAGTCTTCTCTGGGACTGTGTCTGCACCTCACACTGGGACAGGAAGTTGACAGCTTCCTGCATGCACCTGGAGAAGCCCTCATTGGCTGCAGTGGAGTAGGTGGAGGGATGCTGCTGCTGCTTCTGTTTCAGGAAGTGGACAGTCATCTCCAGGATGTCAGCTTTCTCCTGCTTGGAGTCTGGATGCTGCCTCAGGAATTCCTTGTCCAGTATAGTCTTGAGATGCTCAATGCTGCTGTTGATGCGATCTCTGCGCAGTTTTTCCACCAAAGGCTTTTTCAGCTGGAATGACAAAAGGGGAGCCAGTTTAGATACTGATCTAGCATTCAAACAGATGCAACACACACTGATTAAAATAATGAAATATATTTCTCTATAAGAGGATTTTGTATTTACCTTATTATGCAGTGATAGATGCTCTGTAGAGTTGGTCATTGGTACAGTGACAGTAGGTGCCATGGCTGTATCCATAGGCGTAATTTACGGGGGGGTTAGAGGGGTTATAACCCCCTCAATAATCAGATCCAGCTAATATAACCCCCTCAATATCATCACACATAATTCAGATGAACAAAAAAATGAAATATTCTGAATTAATACCTTGTTTGTTTTCTTTATTAATTTAATTTGTCAGCCAGATAGTATCATGTTTTGATCATCTGTAATGTACCCCCCCCCCCCCCCCCCCCCCCCCCCCCCCAGCCCACCGACTACTTGGTATTACCTGAACTATTTCGCGAGGTCGTTGGGAATGAATAGTAAGAGCAGACTAATGCTAACTGTACAGTTGATATGAAAAGGACACTGAAAGGCAGCCATGGCCAGACAACAATTTTTAATTGTTGGTCGTCAAAGGAGCCAAAAGCCAAAAGGAGTAAAAAGTCATGACGATAAGGAGGTAAATACCCGTATTGTTAAATTAGCTGTTATCATCCACTCTATAATCTTTGGTCTCGGGTAGCCTTTGTATGCTTGCAGTTGTGTGTGAGCGCAAACGGTCCCCGAGCACTGACCTCAAACGTGTCATGACTCACCTTTAAAAATAGTAGACGTTTGACTTAATTTGAGATGTTTCAGTTCAATAACAGGTGTTTTTTCACTACCTGGATAGTTTACGCCTCCATTTAAAGTGGAAAGGGACCTTCACTTTCCCCATACAAACCCTCAGAATGAAGAGGTATCAGTGGAGAAACAAAATTATTTTCGATTGAGAGCATTATTTCACATTCAAACAGTATCGTTGATGTGCTATGTGCAGTAAAACCAGACGATCTGAATAATTCCTGATTCATGCCAGATATTTATTTCACGCTTTGTAAGAGCTAGCTAACTATGTGAACTTTATATGATTAGCATAGGCTACGTTGTAATGGCAGCGATAGACGTCCTCAAACTAAGATTCTAGAACCCACTGCCTCAAACATACTCGGTTACGGGTGGGTAAAATGCAATGTGAGTACAGAGACCAAATTGCTGTTTGCTCCCATACAGTCACACATACATTTTTTGGGGGGAATGCATTAATTTACTTAATTTACTTCATCCATTGACAGCTAGCTCCTATGGGCTAGTTCAGAGGTTACACCACTCCTTTTGAGCGTGCACTCCTGTACTGTACACACACGACAATATGTTTATTGAATTGTGCATTTGTATTGAATTGTGTGAATTTGCTGGATGTAGGTGTCAATAATACAGTGATGCAATTGATTAATCTTTAAGTTCTTGCGTGTTTTTTTCATAAGATAGACACACACAAAATCAATTAAGTGGAAGCTGCCACTGCTGACTAATGCTTAAACACTGAATTTTACTACTGTGTCATTATGTCATAAAGTCAAAAAGAAGCCAAAATCAGTAAAGGTATCGCAATGTATTTCTAATACAGGAACGGCAAATTGGCATGTTACCTTTTATACAAGAAGATGATTGATTAAATAAATAAATATGCCGCGAGTTTAACCCCCCCAATGGTAGACCCAAAGTTACGCCCTTGGCTGTATCTCTGCTGTGGTCTCTCTGAAGAGGAGCTTGAACTCTGCTGCTGACTGTCTCTCTCCTCCTCCTATTTATACTCCCAGATCTCCATATGAATGTGTGGGTCTTGGGTTTGCTGGAGGTTCTCACAGTCTGCAGCCAATGGTAGAGCTTGGGGTGACAATGAGCAATGGTGACCTGCCACATGTCCAATGAAGTGAGTATGTCTCAGGGTACAATGAGCAGCGATTACAGCAGCAGGTGTGTGTGTGTGTGAGTGTGAGTGTGTGTGTGTGTGTGTGTGTGTGTGTGTGTGTGTGTGTGTGTGTGTGTGTGCGTGTGTGTGTGTGTGTGTGTGTGTGTGTGTGTGTGTGTGTGTGCGTGTGCCTGTGTGTGTGTGTGTGTGTGTGTGTGTGTGTGTGTGTGTGTGTGTGTGTGTGTGTGTGTGTGTGTGTGTGTGTGTGAGAGTCTGTGTGTGTGTGTGTGTGTGTGTGTGTGAAAGAGTAAGTGTTTGTGTGTATTACAGTGGCAGCAATACTGTAGTAGGAGAAAGAAAGACTTTACAGTATTAAAGCTAAAGCACAAATATTGCATAGTGCATCATTAAGTAGTTGTCACCACTTTAAATAATAAAATGTCACATATAATCAGATTTGGAATAGGAGACATGAACAGTGAATGTGTTTTAGAAATGGATATAGAAATACACCAAAGATACAATTTAAATTAACTCAGATTGCAGTACTGGAATTTCTCTGGAATTTCATTATATTTCAATATACAAAGTTGCACAGTAGCGATAATATCAAATTCACTTTCCCAGGGCATGTGCTGCTTTAGAGTGAGGCCTTATGGTGTGTTTATGATGTGAAAGACACTGGGACTGGGACTGCTCTCTCAGGAGCTTTCCCACACTCTGCCCATTCAGACAATGAGATAGAACACTCCCTGGACAATAGAAGTGTGCCTCGTTAAATGCTAATGCGGCTCTCTGTCAACTACGTCACGAGAGTCTCCCATGTACAGAAGGGGAAATAAGTGGTCTTTAATCCCCACAACACACCCAAATATTGAGCTGCTCTTTCTTATCATGTTGCATTACAATTCAGGTAATATAATTTGCCACTGTGACCACAAAGAAGTGTGTTGAATTGAATGTAACATGTTTAAGTTCAGGGAATGTAATGAAAATAAAAAGACCCAAGAGTGAGCCATACTAAGTTTTCTTCACTAAAAGTGTCAGTATGTATTATCCTACTTAAACACATCACAGTGACATAAGGCAGTGGATGAGTGTTTAATTAGTAGAGTGTGCAACTAATCTACTTCAATTCAAGGATCTGCCCTCTCCAGTGTGATCATTTCATTCTCCGTACACCTTAAAAGGTCAAATTAACAGTTTAGCTTTTACTCTATGTCACCTTCGTAGTTTTTCGTTTCTGTACTGATTTTTTTACCAGTAATAATTCTTGAATTATATTCCTGCATTTTGCAGAAAAAACAGCTTCTAAACAAATATAGTTTTCATGTGAAGATGTTACGTTTACTGTTGTTTTCATTCTGAGATAGAACTCTGAAATATTCTTATTTACATGTGAATATGTTAACCTGATCAACGATGGGTGGGAGAATCTGCGATCCACTTACCAGAAGTAATTCTAATTGATGATAGGTTAAGGTCACCTGACCAGAATGGTAAAAACTTTTTTTTTTGATTGGCTAATACCAGGACTTTACTTTTTGGTTGAGCTACAATATTGAATGCCTGACTTTTAAACGATTGTTTTTTTTTATTTTTAATTTTTTTATTCTCTGGCTTTTAATGTTGTTCTCATTCTGAGATAGAACTCTGACATATTCTGATCTACATGTGTTATGGTGAAGCCACTCCCATATTATTGACTACTCACTGTGTATGTGTAAATTCATCATATTCAGGTTATTAAGCAGTAGGGGTGTAATATTCACTTCAGAGATCAATGGAAAATAATTCAATGAAACATTTTATCTGATTTGTCTTTCGTATTTATTGTCCAAAAGCAATTAAAGCTTTCAAATTCCACAAAATAATTTATGACAATCTTGAATGTCAAGAACTTTCACACAGTTTGTTTTCAAATGTTTCCTCAGGAAACACAGTACTCTCCAAATAGAGAGGGTAGGACATATTACTCAAAAAGAGTACATACTGCTAACATAGCAGGAAAATTATGAACACATTTCAGATATTGCACACAAATATGCTAAGGAATATGGCACAGAATGGTATTCTCTTTTGCATTAAATTCACTTTATCCTTCTGCATAAATGAATAGCTTCATAGAAGTTATAATTGTAGTTCTGGAACTCACTTACACAAAATGAGCCATAATTGTACGACAATCTTGAATGTCAAGAACTTTCACACAGTACTCGCCAATTAGAGAGGGTAGGACATATTACTCAAAAAGAGTACATGCTGCTTACATAGCAGGACAAGTATGAACACATGAAAACACATGTCATTTTCTGTTATCTCACAAAACTGAGATGCTGGACTCAAAGATGCTTAGGAATACGGTACAGAGCAATATTCTCATATACATTAAATTCACTTCGTCCTTTAGCAAAAATGCATAGGCATAGCTTCATAGAAGCTATAATTGTAATTATGGAACTCACTTACACAGAATGAGCCATAAATATAGATACACGCATGGTCTTTAAAAGACAAACAGAGTTCTTCATGTCACCAAAATAAGAGCTTTTGCAAATAAAAGTATCTTATAAGATTACTGGTAATTTGTCAAGAAAAAGTCACTTTCGTTCATGGAATACACTTTCCAATCATGAAAGGAAACCATAATATTTCTACACGTGTAGAATAGAAGGGACACAATCCCTACATCATTAGAATTACTGTCCATGTCAGTCACAGACTGACAAGAGGAATTCTGTTGGTCAACAGTAAGAGAGTCCACATGGCTCTACCAGGGCCTCCAGAGTGCAGTGCAGCCTGGAGTTTTCTCTTTGCTGCTGCTGTGGTGGACTGGAGAGCTGGGCTGAGGCTGGACTCTGGTGCTCTTGTCCACTGCAGGCAGCATGTGTAGGAAGTGACTCAGCAGTCTTTTCTGGGACTGTGTCTGCACCTCACACTGGGACAGGAAGTTGACAGCTTCCTGCATGCACCTGGAGTAGCCCTCATTGGCTGCAGTGGAGCAGGTGGAGGGATGCTGCTGCTGCTTCTGTTTCAGGAAGCGGACAGTCATCTCCAGGATGTCAGCTTTCTCCTGCTTGGAGTCTGGATGCTGCCTCAGGAATTCCTTGTCCAGTATAGTCTTGAGATGCTCAATGCTGCTGTTGATGCGATCTCTGCGCAGTTTCTCCACCAAAGGCTTTCTCAGCTGGAATGACAAAAGAGGAAGCAGTTTAGATACCGATTTAGCATTCAGACAGATCTAGCATACACTGATTAAATAATTCAATATCTTTTTCTATTAGAGGATTTTGTATTTACCTTATTATGCAGTGATAGATGCTCTGTAGAGTATGTCGTGGGTACAGTGACAGTAGGTGCCATGGCTGTATCTCTGCTGTAGTCTCTATGAAGAGGAGCTTGATCTCTGCTGCTGACTGTCTCTCTACCCCTCCTATTTATACTCCCAGATCTCCATATGAATGTGTGGGTCTTGGGTTTGCTGGAGGTTCTCACAGACTGCAGCCAATGGGAGAGCTTGGGGTGACAATGAGCAATGGAGAACTGCCACATGTCCAATAAAGTGAGTTTGTCTCAGGGGACAATGAGCAGCGAACAGAGCAGCAGGTGGAGGAGGGGTGTCTGAGCGTGTGTGTGTGTGTGTGTGTGTGTGCGCACGTGCGAGTGTGTCTCTGTGTGTTCACTTGCGCGTGTGGGTATGGGTGTGTGTGTGTTTGTGTGTGTGTGTTTGAGAGATAGAGAGACAGAGAGCAAGTGTTTATGTGTATTGCAGTGACAAGGAGACTGTACAACGAAGAAAAACTTTACAGTATTAAAACTAAAGCACAAATATTGCAAAGTGCATCATTAAGTAGTTGCCACCAGTTTAAATAACTATAAAAACTCACATATGATCAGATTTGGAATAGTAGACATGAACAGTGAATGTGTTTTAGAAATTGATATAGAAATACAACAAATATACAATTTTAATGACCTCAGATTGCAGTAATGGAATTTCTCTGTAATTTCACTCTACTTCAATATATATATTTAAGCTTGCAAAGTTGCACAGTAGTCATAATATCAAAGCCACTTTCCCAGGGCATGTGCTGCTTTAGACTGAGGCCTTATGGTGTTATTATGATGTGAAAGACACTGGGACTGGGACTGCTCTCTCAGGAGCTTTCCCACACTCTGCCCATTCAGACAATCAGATAAAACACTCCCTGGACAATAGACGTGTGTCTGGTTAAATGCTAATGCGGCTCTCTGTCAACTACGTCACAAGAGCCCCCTGTCTACAGAAGGGGAAATAAGTGGTCTTTAATCCCCACAACACACCCAAATATTTTGCTGCTCTTTCTTATCATGTTGCATTTCAATTCAGGTAATATAATTTGCCACTGTGACCACAAACAAGTGTGTTGAATTGAATGTAACATGTTTAATTTCAGGGAATGTAGTGAAAATAAAAAGACCCAAGAGTGAGCCATACTAAGTTTTCTTCACTAAAAGTGTCAGTATGTATTATCTTACTTAAACACAGCACAGTGACATGAGGCAGTGGATGAGTGTTTAATTAGTAGAGCATGCAACTAATCTACTTGAATTCAAGGATCTGCCCTCTCCAGTGTGATCATTTCATTCTCCGTACACCTTAAAAGGTCAAATTAACAGTTCACCTCAGAATCTGTTTAACCTTGTAGTTTTTCGTTTCTGTACTGATTTATTTACCAGTAATAATTGTTGAATTATATTCGTGCACTTTGCAGAAAAAACAGCTTCTAAATAAATAAAGTTTACATGTGAAGATGTTACTTTTAATGTTGCTCTCATTCTGAGATATAACTCTGATGTCACTTTCACGGTTGTTCTCATTCTGAGATAGAACTCTGAAAGGTTCTTATTTACATGTGAATATGTTAACCTGATCAACAATGGGTGGAAGAATCTACGATTCACTTACCGGAAGTAATTTTAATTGATGATAGGTTAAGATTTGGTCACCTGACCGGACAGTAAAAATGATGTTTTTTATTGGCTAATACCAGGACCTTTACTCTTTGGTTGAGCTACAATGTCGATTGCCTGACTTTTACAACGATAGTTTTTTGTTTGTTTTTTGAATTATGTAACTTTTAATGTGGTTCTCATTCTGAGATAGAACTCTGAAATATTCTAATCAACATGTGTTATTGTGAAGCCACTCCCATATTTTTGACTATGTTTAAGTGTACATTTATCATATCCAGGTTATCAAACAGTAGGGGCGTAATATTCACTTCAGAGATCATTGGAAAATTATTCAATGAAACATTTTCTGATTTGTCTTTCGTATTTATTGTCCAAAAGCAATTAAAGCTTTCAAATTTCACAGAATAATTTACGGCAATCTTGAATGTCAAGAACTTTCACAAAGTTTGTTTTCAAATGTTTCCCCAGGAAACACAGTACTCTCCAAATAGAGAGGGTAGGACATATTACTCCAAAAGAGTACATACTGCTAACATAGCAGGACAAATATGAACACATGATAACACATGTAATTATCTGTTTTCTCACAAAACTGAGATGCTGCACTCAAAGAAGCTTAGGAATATGGTACAGAACTATATTCTCATATACAATAATTTCACTCCATCCTTGAGGAGAAATGCATTAGGCATAGCTTCATAGAAGCTATAATTGTAATTATGGAACTCACTTACACAAAATGAGCCATAAATATAGATACACGCATGGTCTATAAAATACATACAGAGTTCTTCATGTCACCAAAATAAAAGCTTTTGCACATACAAGTATCTTATAAGATTACTGAAAATTTGTCAAGAAAAAGTCACTTTCGTTCATGGAATGCACTTTCCAATCATGAAAACAAACCATAGTATTTCTACACGTGTAGAATAGAAGGGACACAATCCCTACATCATTAGAATTACTGTCCATGTCAGTCACAGACTGACAAGAGGAATTCTGTTGGTCAACAGTAAGAGAGTCCACATGGCTCTACCAGGGCCTCCAGAGTGCAGTGCAGCCTGGAGTTTTCTCTTTGCTGCTGCTGTGGTGGACTGGAGAGCTGGGCTGAGGCTGGACTCTGGTGCTCTTGTCCACTGCAGGCAGCATGTGTAGGAAGTGACTCAGCAGTCTTCTCTGGGACTGTGTCTGCACCTCACACTGGGACAGGAAGTTGACAGCTTCCTGCATGCACCTGGAGAAGCCCTCATTGGCTGCAGTGGAGCAGGTGGAGGGATGCTGCTGCTGCTTCTGTTTCAGGAAGTGGACAGTCATCTCCAGGATGTCAGCTTTCTCCTGCTTGGAGTCTGGATGCTGCCTCAGGAATTCCTTGTCCAGTATAGTCTTGAGATGCTCAATGCTGCTGTTGATGCGATCTCTGCGCAGTTTCTCCACCAAAGGCTTTCTCAGCTGGAATGACAAAAGAGGAGGCAGTTTAGATACTGATCTAGTATTCAGACAGATGCAACAAACACTGATTAAATAATACAATATCTTTTTCTTTTTGTATTTACCTTATTATGCAGTGGTAGGTGCTCTGTAGAGTTGGTCATGGGTACAGTGACAGTAGGTGCCATGGCTGTATCTCTGCTGTGGTCTCTCTGAAGAGGAGCTTGATCTCTGCTGCTCACTGTCTCTCTCCTCCTCCTATTTATACTCCCAGATCTCCATATGAATGTGTGGGTCTTGGGTTTGCTGGAGGTTCTCACAGTCTGCAGCCAATGGTAGAGCTTGGGGTGACAATGAGCAATGGAGACCTTCCACATGTCCAATGAAGTGAGTTTGTCTAGGGGACAATGAGCAGCGATTAGAGCAGCAGGTGTGTGTGTGTGTGTGTGTGTGTTTGTGTGTGTGTGTGTGTGTGTGTGTGTGTGTGTGTGTGTGTGTGTGTGTGTGTGTGTGTGTGTGTGTGTGTGTGTGTGTTTGTGTGTGTGTGTGTGTGTGTGTGTGTCTGAGAGATAGAGAGACAGAGAGAAAGTGTTTATGTATATTCCACTGGCACAGATACGGTACGAGGAAGAAAGACCTACAGTATTAAAACTAAAGCACAAATATTGCATAGTGCATAATTTAGTAGTTGTCACCATTTTAAATAATTACAAACTCACATATGATCAGATTTGGAATAGGAGACATGAAAAGTGAATGTTTTTTAGAAATGGATATAGAAATACAACAAAGATACAATTTAAATTACCTCAGATTGCAGTAATGGAATTTCTCTGTAATTTCACTCTACTTCAATATACAAAGTTGCACAGTAGCAATAATATCAAATTCACTTTCCCAGGGCATGTGCTGCTTTAGACTGAGGCCTTATGGTGTGTTTATGATGTGAAAGACACTGGGACTGGGACTGCTCTCTCAGGAGCTTTCCCACACTCTGCCCATTCAGACAATCAGATAAAACTCTCCCTGGACAATAGAAGTGTGCCTCGTTAAATGCTAATGAGGCTCTCTGTCAACTACGTCACGAGAGTCTCCCATGTACAGAAGGGGTAATAAGTGGTCTTTAACCCCCACAACACACCCACATTTTGCTGTAACTTGTTAACATGTTACATTTTAATTTAAATAATATAATTTTCCACTGTGACCACAAAAAAGTTTGTTGAATTGAATGTAACATGTTTAATATCAGGAAATGTAATGAAAATAAAAAGACCCAAGAGTGAGCAATGCAAAGTTTTCTTCACTAAAAGTGTCAGTATGTACAGTATTATCTTACTTAAACACATCACAGTGACATGAGGCAGTGGATGAGTGTTTAATTAGTAGAGCGTGCAACTAATCTACTTCAATTCAAGGATCTGCCCTCTCCAGTGTGATCATTTCATTCTCTGTACACCTCAAAAGGTCAAATTAACAGTTCACCTCAGAATCTGTTACAACCTTTGTAGTTTTTCGTTTCTGTACTGATATATTTTCCAGTAATCATTGCTTTATATTCCTGCACTTTGCAGAAAAACTGTTTCCAAATATTCATAGTTTATATGTGAAGATGTTACTTTTACTGAAGTTCTCATTCTGAGATAGAACTCTGAAATATTCTAATTTACAAGTGTTATGGTGAAGCCACTCCCATATTATTGTCAACTTACTGTTTAAGTGTAATTTCATCCTATCCAGGTTATCAGACAGTAGGGGTGTAACATTCACTGCACAGATCATTAAAATATGATTCAATGAAACATTTTATCTGATTTGTCTTTCGTATTTATTGTCCAAAAGCAATTAAAGCTTTCAAATTTCACACAATAATTTACGACAAACTTGAATGTCAAGAACTTTCACACAGTTTGTTTTCAAATGTTTCCTCAGGAAACAAATTACTCTCCAAATAGAGAGGGTAGGACATATTACTTAAAAAAAGTACATACTGCTAACAAAGCAGGACAATTATGAACACATGAAAACACATGTCATTTCAGGTATTGCACACAAATATGCTAAGGAATATGGCACAGAATGGTATTCTCTTTTGCATTAAATTCACTTTATCCTTCTGCATAAATGAATAGCTTCATAGAAGTTATAATTGTAGTTCTGGAACTCACTTACACAAAATGAGCCATAAATAAAGATACATGCATGGTCTATCAAAGACATACAGAGTTCTTCATGTTACAAAAATAAGAGCTTTTGTCAAATGAAAGCATCTTATAAGAACATTTGCAATAAAAAACACTTTCTGTCATGGAATAAACTTTCCAATCATGAAAGCAAACAATAGTATTTCTACACGTGTAGAATAGAAGGGACACAATCCCTACATCATTAGAATTACTGTCCATGTCAGTCACAGACTGACAAGAGGAATTCTGTTGGTCAACAGTAAGAGAGTCCACATGGCTCTACCAGGGCCTCCAGAGTGCAGTGCAGCCTGGAGTTTTCTCTTTGCTGCTGCTGTGGTGGACTGGAGAGCTGGGCTGAGGCTGGACTCTGGTGCTCTTGTCCACTGCAGGCAGCATGTGTAGGAAGTGACTCAGCAGTCTTCTCTGGGACTGTGTCTGCATCTCACACTGGGACAGGAAGTTGACAGCTTCCTGCATGCACCTGGAGTAGCCCTCATTGGCTGCAGTGGAGCAGGTGGAGGGATGCTGCTGCTGCTTCTGTTTCAGGAAGCGGACAGTCATCTCCAGGATGTCAGCTTTCTCCTGCTTGGAGTCTGGATGCTGCCTCAGGAATTCCTTGTCCAGTATAGTCTTGAGATGCTCAATGCTGCTGTTGATGCGATCTCTGCGCAGTTTCTCCACCAAAGGCTTTCTCAGCTGGAATGACAAAAGAGGAAGCAGTTTAGATACCGATTTAGCATTCAGACAGATCTAGCATACACTGATTAAATAATTCAATATCTTTTTCTATTAGAGGATTTTGTATTTACCTTATTATGCAGTGATAGGTGCTCTGTAGAGTATGTCGTGGGTACAGTGACAGTAGGTGCCATGGCTGTATCTCTGCTGTGGTCTCTCTGAAGAGGAGCTTGATCTCTGCTGCTGACTGTCTCTCTCCTCCTCCTATTTATACTCCCAGATCTCCATATGAATGTGTGGGTCTTGGGTTTGCTGGAGGTTCTCACAGTCTGCAGCCAATGGGAGAGCTTGGAAGATCACTGGGAAACTGTGAGCGGCCACATGCTCATTGTAGGGCTAAGTGTCTGGAGGACAATAAGCTTGTCCCGAGGGAGCAGGTGGAGGGGTGCGGTGGGAGGGGGCGGGTGGGGGCGGGTGTCGAATGTTTCACATGGTGCCCTGTGAATCTGGGAAACCAGTGACCTCGTAAAGTAATCAGAGCTGGCGTTGGGACGTTTATTCGATACTTCTTGTATCAGGTTTCTCAGCCCTTAGAGTCTGAAGAGCCTTCATAAAAAAGGCAGCCATGTCGTGTGCTTGGTAGTTAAGAGGAAAATGTTTTAATTTATTTAATTTATTTGCAACACATATTATGAACAACAATTTTTACTAATGTTGTTTTATGTTAATTTCTCCGCAAGGTTTATTAATTGAGAAATTATATTTCCAAAATTAAGCTAATGAATATAATTGATTATAATGTAATGCCACCTACATTAATGGAGCATAAATAATTTGTTAGCCCATACTCTATGTGTGTAATGATTCTAACTGTCTTACTGTCGTTCTACTGGTGAGCTCATACCTCTACTGTTACCACAGACAGCACCTCTTCATCTTCTTTCTGTTATCAGGGTCAGAGAAATTTCAGCACACTTTCACTTTACACTCCAGTACCCACACGCACACACACACACACACACACACACACACATACACACACACACACACACACACACACACACACAGACACTTTCTCACACAGAACAATCCACCCTAACTCCCCACCCCCCAGGCACACAGCTGGCTACTGGCTCCCTCTCGGTCACACGCTCCTCGTGCTCCTGGCAAACGTGGGAGCGGGCGGCCCGAGCGCCTTCCCACATTGAAGCACTACCCACACTGAGCCAGCCATACAAAGGAAGCGTGCCCCAGTCAAACAAAGCTCGAGCGGCCACGGGCTCCTCTCCCAGCACAGGCAGCCAGGCAGGCAGGCAGGCAGAAAGACTGGCAGACAGACAGGCAGACAGACAGGCAGACAGACAGACACACCATCTGGATGGCTCAGGTCCCACACCCTGCAGGGATGAGCTGAGATTTTATCAGTTTCTGAATGAGGAGGAAGCAAAGGAGGCCATGAACATGATGAGGCATTCATGAAGATGTATTTCAGGAGATGTTCAGTTATTACACTTCTTTCTTTTTCCACAAAGAAGTACCAATAAGTCCTTCTCAATTTACTGATTTAACTTATCCTTTTGTAACTGCCTTTTTCTTCACTTAAGTATATTCTTTATATTAAGGCAATGAAAAATCAACTATCAACTGTATCAACTAAGTATGTATCTGAGAGTGTGTGTGTGTGTGTGAGAGTGTGCATGTGTGCGTGTATGTATGCTTCTACTTTTGCATGGAACCCAAGATTCTGAGCTCCCCACTCTCTCTATCTGAATTCCTCCAAATTTTCAGCAGATGTTTGACAACATTTTCCCACCACATTTCATTTCCACAAATGCCACTGCACTGAGGTATTCACTGATCTACGGCTCCCAAACACACATTCCCAGGCCCTGCCACACCCCTTGATTGGCAGCGGGCATTTAAAGCACTAACTCCCACCTGCTCTCTGGGTTTAAGGGCCATTGTATCCCTCTCAGTCGAGCAATTCATGCACACTATTGTCACAATGGTGCTTTCCAATTGGCCAGGAAGTGTGAGAACGTGCATTTCATTAAATGCTGATAGAATCCGTATATATACGACCGGACGAGGACTGCACGGTCAGGAGACTTCTTCAAGCTATCTTTGGACACACACACAAGAAACTAGTCACTGCTTCATCATGAAGGATCTTCAGAAACGGTAAAAACTGCTCTTATGATGCCAACTATATTTTTAAATATGTTACTCAGATTAAGAAGTTTATCTGATGCGTTACTCCTGTTAAAACCCTCTGTAACCTGTTTGTGTGTTGTTGTTGTGCAGGTGTAAGATCATGAGCCTGGAGAGGAAGTGTACGGACAGCGTGGAACGTCTCCGGACGGCCCTGGAGGGGCAGCTCCACAACGGCATCTCCAGCTCCGACATCTGGGACAGGACTGTGTCCTTATTCAGTGTGAAGAGGACGCCGCTCTTTTACAACGGCTACTCCAAATACTCCAGAGACACGCTGCGCTTCTTCCCCTCGGCTGCTGAAGACGTGGCACCACTCAGTGTTCAGTAGAGAGACCTTGGTGACCATACAAGGATAACCAGACTTTACAAACAACTGCCTTTAAACACCTGATCTTGTCCTCCATAGCAGCTGTGATGCTGACTGAAGTCAGTGTGAAGTGATGCTGAGTGTTTTAACTGGCCTGCTTACGAGCGGAGATATTTAGTTTTATATTCAGAAGAGTGGATTTTACATTTTTTGCACTAAGGCAGGAAAAGTTGTATATTTTTTTAACTGTTGCTATTTGAACACATAGGTCTTTTGTAAAGACATACTGCTTGTTTTATTGTAAATTGTGCTCTTTTTGGGCTTCATGCCGGTCCTTTAGTGGGCTATGAAACTTGAATTTTTCATTTTGTAAGAGCAGGAAAGTGCTCAGTTTAACTATGCAGAATAATGAGTGTACAGGATTTGTACACAGATGTTAAGAGCTTGCTCTTGTATACAAGCCATATTCCTTGATATAGAGGAAAAAAATGTTTTGTATGTGCAAATATGCATTTTTAGTGTACAGATTTCCTTACAAAGAAAATAAATGTCAGAAATGATGACACACTTGAGTCTATGTGTTTACCTTTGATTTTTGATGTGCATTAGCTGATGCAGTGCTCTGTGGGGCGTTCCATTTGACCTTGAGTAAAGCTAACGAAATGTTTAGTTCCTGGCAGGGACTGTGAGTGTGGTCAGTGTTTAGAGACTTTCATCATGTTATGGTAGATTTTAAATTCCATGGGGTTATGCAAAAGAAAAAACAAACATGGCTTATCTCCCAGGCTCTTGGTTCTTTACTGCCTTGCGTGACTCCTCAGCTCTGATGCTGCAATGGCGTGAAATGAGGTGTGTGGTGCCACAGGCAGAGATGCATAGAGGGACAGAGCAAAGATGAGCCCTGAGAGAGAGACACACAGAGTGCCAATGTGATATTATCCACTCACTTGACTCTCAGATGCTGATGTACAGGCCCAATAAGGCCAAATGGACCTCTGACTTGAGGAGCCAGCCACAGGAGCTAGTCTACAGTGCCACCTGTAGGACATACGGGGGAATTGCACAAAGTAAGGATCATGAAGGTTCAACAGCAATAACACTAGCCCTGTAAACATTATAGTGAAAGATCAACATGACAGAGGCCAAAGTTGAGCTACATAAATAAACCCTGCATTAATTAACATGAAAGTCCTGCCAAAAGGATACATCAATGGGTGAAAGCACTCTATCTATCTGACATTAGGCTAGTTCAGTCTATTTTTCTATCTTGGTGCTTTTGTTATCGAACAAAATAATTAAATTAATTAAATTGTTTATTTATTTATTTATTTTTCTTGGTGGCCAATGGCACTTCAGTTCTCTGAAATGCAAGGAAATACATCTTTTGCAGATTTGCCGTAATAGAATTAATCCACATTATATTCCACACAAAAATGCAACTGTGGAATTCTGAATGCTACTTAGTTGACCAGACAATTAGCTACAACCAGGAATAGTATTCTTTCTACTGTCACTTCTCAAAGAGGCATTGAGAAATAAAGAACAGAGTGGTTTATAAATACTGGAGTTGTGAATAATGGCACAGACTCCCTCTAGAATAGCTTGTGCTTATATTAAACAAAGGTGATTTATTGGCTCAGGCCAAACCATGTTTGCTCCCCTAGAGGTGCTTGCGTGGTGCTCATTCCACCATGCCTCCCCTGGGTAAGTACCCCCACTTGGGAAGTGGGGGTGGGGGTAATGCCCTATTGCCCCGCCACCCCACCCCACCATGTCAAATCTGACAGTGGTTGCTGTCTCCAACTAATCCCATGGGCAGGTAGATAATGTGCCCTGTGACAGCATGGCTTTCTTTTCATTAGTGTGCACCACTGATGCAAATGGAGATATGCAAGCAGTAATATCAGTTTGGTAATGGTCACTGGGCTGACCCTGAGACCCAAACATGAAACCCATCACCTATATGCCTGCACATACACTTATAACTCAATACATGTGTGCATTTGGAAGAGATAATTGAATATTTTGAGGCTTTACAATGACTTGGCTACATGGGTTTCATGTTGTCTGTGAATATGATACATACTAAACAATCGGCTGTATAAATCACCCTCCACTACTGCTGGGCATGTCCTTCCTCCTTCCTCCTCCTTCTCCTCCTCCTTCTCCTCATCCTTCTCCTCCTCCTCCTTCTCTGATGTCACTGTTCTTGTGGTTTTCTGCTCTCTCTCCAGTGTGTGGCGACGGCACGCACCAGTCCGCCGGACGCTCCACACATCACACACTCCCATCTCACTGTATCTGTGTTCTAGGATTCAGGTTCAGATTCAGATCACTCCTTTCTGCACTCTGTTTTGTGACCCAACTGGAACCTTCTGTATTTGGTATGTTATGTGTTGTCATTTACTCTTGCATGTGTTTGGGGGTGTTTGGGGGTGTCAATGTTTGAAAGTGTGATGTACTGAGATCTGATCAGCATTTCTGTCTGCTGGTTGATGCAATGGAAAGTGGCTCCTTGTTTTAACTAGTCTAATTTCACAATGAAATGTACTTGTAGAGCAGTTATTCAATAGATTGAAGTATTGCAGTTGTTTTACATTTGTATTGTATTGTGCTGAAATAACATTTAATAGTTAATATCTGTCACATTAATAATGTCTTGCTTGTATTCTGATAAAAAAGAAAAAAGAGAACTATACAATAGTTGTAACACTGAGAGGCAAATTAGAGTGTTTTCGTTGTCCTCAAATGCATTAATCATATCAAAGTTTATGTACTGATAAAAAACCTAAAGTAAAGAGGATTTTTTTATCACGTTCAAGCCAGTATGTATGCCCGAGGGTAGCCATTCAGACAAAAAGCACAGCAAGGGATCGTGCATTTAAAAGAAAGTGTAGCAGAATGATGCTGCTTTGAGTGTAATGATTACCATAAATGTGCTAATTGACTGCACGGAGGCAGAGCTACAAAAGGGTGAAATTACCATAATGCTAGACCATCACATTCGCTGACATGTCGTGATGTGATAACAAGAAGAGGAATACGAAATAAGTTCTACATTCAATGAATAGTATGCATGATTTAAAGGTTATTGTGAATAAGACAATCTTTTTCTCTAAGATACTAAAAAGCCTGCAGCTTTTCAGCACAACACACTGAGTAATTGAACTGAATGAGGTGTCTGGGTAGATCTAACATTTCCACCCTTAATGAGGATATCAGCATTGGATCTCCCTAGGGCACAGAAAAAGAGCTTCAGTCTAAGCAGCAGCTGTCAATCATGCATGCACAGTATGGTATCATTCATAAATCCCACACAATTACTCTATTTTTGACAGTTGTATTTACCAAGGACCAAGCAAAGCAATCTGACAGGAGATTTTACATATAATGATTAGTCTGTACATTTATTTTCTATTGCATATGTCTCTCCAGGCTGTTCAGTTTTCATCATACATCATTGAATAACACAGCATACTTTTTTCCCATTTATCTCCACAGTTGCCTATAAGAGCAGGTAAACTATGAATGTATGATGTCTATGAATCTGTAAAAGTACCATAAGGGTTATCTGGGGTCATTTACTTGAGGTCAGTAGTATAAGTGCGCATTCAGAATTAGATATTAAAAGAAAATGGGTGACCGTGAGATAGCTGAGATAGTTGAAGATTTAAAGTACAGTTCAGCAACTTGAACATTTAGTCATCCTCTGCTCATCCACGGCCTGTGTCAGAATTCTTCTTTTCTGATGAGGAATAAAACAGATGGATAGCCCAAATGTGTCATTCTAGACTAGAGTGTAGCTCTTTTTCTAGACTTTGGATATGAGTGGCAGCTAGTTGACTAGCAAGTAATTGACTGTTGTGCTACTCTGAAAACAAAACAAAAAAATTATCTAATTTCTGTCAGGAGCTTGAGAAGGTGATCTTTCAGAATTTTGACAGGATTACCAATTTAAAACTTCCCTGAAGAACCTGTCCGCTGCTCAGGGCTACACTAGATTTATTCCTTTGATTCATAACTTATAACGCAGGACAGGGGATCAGTGAAGGATGTCTGCTATCAAATATATGTCGGATTAAACCTGAAGCTATTTTAAACATGAGCCCTCATAATCTATGTGACTTCTTAATCCCTGACTAAACTTAAAGACCATCAAAAGATGGGTTTTCCCCAAATCTTCAAAGACCCATTAAACCATTATGCCATATGTTTCTACTAGTGATGTTTAGTTAGGGTGGCTCATTGTCCTAACAGGACTGTTGCTTGTGTGAGACGCAGCGCAGGCTTTAGTAATTAGTTCTATCCATTCCCTCAGTAATTCTAATCCATTTTGAGGAAAATCCCTCTTTCCCCCAGCCCATCTCACCAGGCTCACTCTCCCCATATCCACGATCTTCAGACAGGCTCACTTTTTTTTATCTTTGTCATGTATATTTTAGTGTTAGCATCCAGCCTAAATGCACTGAAGAAATGCCAAGTGCAGCTTGCAGAATACATAGTTTTGTTGTGTCGCTAATCTCCAAAAATGATAATGTGGATAGCTTGAGCCAAACACTAATGGGTGTGCAACTATGTAGACATTGGAAAAGGGCACTGTGTGATTAATCCAGACTGTGTTGTTCTAATTTGTGTAGCCTACTCTCGCTGTCAGCCATTGTTATGTTCCCGAGATCTGGAAAAAAAAGAAAGCCATTTCTGCATGTTTCACTTGTGTGTATGAATTACAGTCTTGAACCCTGAATCCCTGCATCTCATCAGAAAGATCCGCCCAGTAGTTTCTGAGAAATCTTGTCCACAGACAGACAAACGGACAAATAAATAAATAAATAAATAAATAAATAAATAAATAAATAAATAAATAAATAAATAAATAAATAAATAAATAAACGGACCCGATCGCATAACCTCCTCGCTGGAGGTAAATACAAAAACACATGAAAAAGTCAAACTGAAATGCAAAACAGTAAACCAAATTTTACATATTCACAGTTTTACATATTTGACCTTACATATTTTACTTATTAACTTATTAAAACTGTGAATAAGTTAAATGTGTCAGGGACGCCAGTTTCATCACGTTCTTGACTGGCCTTGTCTTAAATATTCATACAGTATAATGATGCTAAAATCTAAATGCTGAAGTCTCCCAGGGGGATAACAACTCTCAGCATCTATGACTTTGAATGACAGTGTCTTCTAACTGTGAATATCTAAAGGTACATTGCCAATGAAGAGTGCCAGAGGCAAATTTGGAGCTGCCAATCCTGTACACAGGGCAGAGGGCCCAGAGGAACTCGGATAGGCCCTTAATCAGGCTCCATAATCAAATGTTTTTTTTCATTCTCCACACCTCTGTCATCCTCTCTTCATACCTCACCTTTAATGAACCATCCAATTTATGTGTGTGTGTAAGTGTGTGTGTGTGTGTGTGTGTGTGTGACAGCGAGAGACACAGAGGGAGAAAGAGAGAGAGTGTCGGTGTATGTATATGTTGGAAAGTGTGTGTGTGTGTGTGTGTGTCTGTGTGTGTGTGTGTGTGTGTGTGTGTGTGTGTGTGTGTGTGTTTGTATATGTATATGTATATGTATATGTATATGTATATGTATATGTATATGTATATGTATATGTATATGTATATGTATATGTATATGTATATGTATATGTATATGTGTGTTTTAACCCAGATACTTAATTTCACACAGTGCATACAAAATGTACAGAGTGAACATCCTTTCTTTGTTGTGTATTCTGTGCTCATGAGGAAGCAAAGCTTATTGGATTCAATTGAATACCATCCCTTTGCAGAGACTCTGCTAACACAAAGAAGCCGTTGCGTTCCAAATGAGGGCTGTCACCTGGTGCTTCTTCTCTCCTGTTCTCCTTGCTACGCTCACCATGATGCATAGTGACCAGGCTCAACCTGTAAAGACTGAAAATGGGCCAATAGCCGGCCATGGCTTTGCCGTCCCCGCACAGAACACCGGACCCCCTGTACACCGCAGCCTGCACAGGAGAAGACACAGGGGGCGCCGGGGAGAGGAGAGAGCTGTCCTCGCCCATGGAGGGTCTTTAGAGCCAGATTACTGGCCACTGCAGGGAGGAGCAGAGGTAGAGGGTTTGACCCCCGTCAGGTTAGAGATGGGCTCCAGCGCGTGGGGTGACACGGGAAGTGAGGGTTCAGAGGAGAGACCAAATGGGCACAACGTGGGACACAAAAGAAGGCATGGAGGAGCCTGGCACCAACCTAAGCATACTACAGGTGAGGCACCACTTTTAGAGAGTTTCTTATGTAATAATTAGTGTACTAACTGTGTATATTGTACTTTGTACATATTGTTGTAGAAGTACTATCTACTACTAGTTAACTACCTGAATAACCTGAGAAGTGCATAGTATTATGTATTACTTACCTAATTTTATAGACACTTAATTCAGATACTACAAAGATCATTCCAAAGGGCACCTCAAATATTTCTTCTGGTCAATCTCTTGTTTCTCCACTTCTTTTACTGTCAGAAGATGACTGTTTTTGGAGGGAGAAGGGTTCTGCAAGAGAGCAAAATCACAACATTCATCCCTTAGACAGTCTGAAAGTCCTTGAAAGACCCAACTCCACATCAGAAACATCCATGATCAATGAAGAAAGGAATGCACAGTACCCTCCACTCACCAAACCGCAGGTAATCAATAATTAATGCGATTAATACTTTCTTTAAAATTATAGGCACCCCATCGACTCATAGCTCTCATATTTACTTGTAAATAAAGGTCCATGATGATTGCATTTAGTTTTTTAAATTATATACATTCAGTGAGTCACAGTCACAAATGTTTTTGTTTGTGTTGTGCATTTTGACCCTTAATCCTTTTTAAATGGGTAGATATTCCATGATCAAGTTCAATGAAGTTCCATCATGAAGTGCTAATGATTTGGATTTGTCCTGATATGTGCCCCTGCAGGTTGAAGGAGAGGCACAGCCTGACCCGGCTTCCAGGCTGCACATGGTACTGTTTTATAGGACTGATTCTGAAGACACCAGGCCTCTGAATACTGGTCCATCCCACACAAACACAGGTGTGTGCAGCGTATATATACACGTAATAAGCCCTTTATAAACACGGGCCTGGCACATTAATCTCAACATCAGTTTTCCAACTTTGTTTCAGACAAAGAAAATGCTTTGGAAGGGAAACGTGGAAATCAGACAGATACGGACAGAGGGACTACGGTACCATGTGATCACCATGTTGACTGCCCTCTAGGTCCGTCCAGTTGATCTTATCTGCCTCCTTTTTTGTTCCTGTAGCTCATCTAACAGAGCAGGGTGCTAAAAGAACACACGGTCAAAAATGCTCTAATTTCAGAGGGATTTAGGAAATTGTTTCACTGATTTAACTGTGCATTTAGCTGTGCTGTGATGTCTCTCTCCCTTTGCCAGGCTCCTGCTGTGATCTGAGGAAGCATATCTGTGAGGTTCACAACCGCAGCCTCAACAACAAGTGCTATGCTGACTGCATGTGTGAGGAGGGTGAGTGGCCTGGGTCCACCTAATGGATCTGATATCTCATAAGCCACCTACTTAAAACCCTATGAGGATTATGTGGAATAACTCAAACCTATAACACCCTCAAGACATTTCTATAACATTAAGGAAATGATAAAGGTTATTAATCTTTGAAGTATAATAGAATTACTAATGCATTCGAGAGAGGTGATTCATGCTTTAATCTAACGTATTATTGCTCTCTGCAGGGTTTCGCTGCTACACCAAATTCCATCGAGATCAACGCGTGAAACAAAAGCGAGGCCGATGTGTAGATCCGGACACTGTGAACACAAATCAGGGAGCATTCATCACCGTCTGAACAAAGCTGTGAAACTCCAGCACAAGAATTAGTGTCACCTCAGTAACTGACTGATTGATTTACTGTTATCGTATGTATTGCATGTGTAGCCCTAAAATACAGTAGCTTTCAAAAGGAGCATCAGCTAATTCCCACAACTGAGTTGGATGTGATTTAAAATAATTGTACAACTGAAAAGCACAAAAGTGGTTTTACTTTAACCGCTGGGCTGCCAACCACAGTCAAGGTTGTCCGAAATACATCTGTACTCTATGTCTTATATTTCTTTATCTTTGTCTAACTAACAGGTAATATCACACTATTTTGGATCATTCCAATGATATCAGTCATCATAATTTGGCGTGTATGTGTTGAACATCCAGTTGCATACTGAATGGACTGGCTGATTTCTCATTATTCTCTAAAGCCTTTGTGTGTTTAATTTTTCATTGTTTATGAGCAACACCAGCAAGCATGGGCCATTTCATTTCATCATGCTGTGGTTTGGGGACTGAATGTGAATTGTGCAAAGCAAATCAAAGAGCACTATTTGTGTCTTCGCATTATGAAGTGCCACGGGGGGTTTCTTCCTATCAAGGTCCAACAGAGACATTATTACACTCCAGGATCAGCGCCGCAACATGATGTAGCTCATTCACTGCTTTCTCTGCTTGCTTTGTTACTCTTTTTTTCAGTGCAATCTCCACATAATCCGTGACAATTTCCACCGAAGACTGGGGACAAAAACAAACCAAATAAAATGTAAGCACGACATCTGTTTTGGGACTGGTGACTTGGAAAATATGCACAGTAGCAGAGCTCCACAGGCTCCCACATCATAGATTTGTGGAGTGGACACAAAAGGAATGAGGAGACGACATGGGGGACTTCTCAATCCCCGTTGTTATTAAAGCATTAAATCTACCCCCATGGCTTAAAACCTTAATCATGCTGCCACTGGGCTGTGTGACCAGCCATAATAATATCTCGCTCAGTCTCTCTCTCTTGCCGCTATAAGTTCTGGAGAAAATCATGGGCCTGCCACAGAAGGAATACATTGCCCATATCCATGACTTATCCCTTTGTAACCATTGCTATCAGACGGTGGAAACACATAGATGGTCACCTTATAACCCCTCATGAATACCAACCAGCTCTTTTTGTAAGTCGTAATCTAGATAGACAAATGTTTATTCTAAAGATGCATAGATTGAAGCTATCACTCCCAAGGGGGCTGCTGTGGCACCAGAGAAAAACATGTGGTGGACATACTATTTCTTAACACTGTTGTATTTAAATTAGTATTCATTTTATTATTTTGGTATTTGTCTCATGTGAGAATATGATGTGTAGAGGCAGGGAGATCATTGCTTATTATTAATGTATTACGCTACATTTTATATTGGATCATTTTCACTGATGGTGTTTGATCACAGTGGAATTGTTGTCTGAATATTTATCATAGAGTTGTCATTTTGTGTTGTGTAGAAAAAGTGCTTTGTTAATAAACTCAATTTAACATGTTCTCTCTGTAGAGTAAAGGCATGGAAATGATACGCTTGTATGTGGTTTGTGGTGGGTGGTGTTCTGCTCTTGTATGTGGTTTGTGGTGGGTGGTGTTCTGCTCTTGCATGTGGTTTGTGGTGGGTGGTGTTCTGCTGGTGTATGTGGTTTGTGGTGGGAGGTGTTCTGCTGGTGTAGCAACACATTCTGACAGAATGGAAGAAATGCCAAAATATGGTGGTCAGTTTTACAAAGACTGCAAAATAACACAAGCACACTAATCTGGTTTGTTTGTAATTTAAACAGACATATTTCATAATTCATAAGCATTATTTTGGAAATGTGACTAAATGCAGTAAGATAACCAGTTAAAGAGCACTATGCAACAATTTGACACTTTTTCAGGTATGGCTTTATAGGCAACTACTTTTGGTACCATCCTCAAATAAATTTTGATAGCATATGGTCATGTGAAGGACAGATAAACACCTGTGTCTTCCCCATTCAAGATGCCCTATGTAGTTCTGTGTAACGGGCTGGAACCCCCTGCAAAAATGGAAGAAAAGCTTTCACACGCATGACATTGCCAGCTATAGGGCCAAAAGTGTGTTGGCAAGTTTCTATCAGTGTCAGCTCAGCCATCTACCTGTTTTTGCAAGGTTGTTGCATGCCTTTTGGAACAGAATTCCGTATTGATGCTTTAAAAACGTAAAGCATTAAAGGGATACTGAGATAGACCAGTGTCTACTAACCTTAATAACTGTAAAGAAACTGTATACAAACGACTGTAGTCATCATTTAAAAAAGTTTTTTCAGTTAAGAAGGATTGCAAAGGTTCACTCTTAACATTTTCAACCAGGATAGGTGTGTGGCGTGTGCCTGTAGCCTATTTACTAATTACCCAAGAGTGAACTTGACCAACTCAATTGGTGATTCAATTACATGTTGACATAAACATAATTTAAGCAAATTAATAGCCTACGCCAAACGCAAAGTGAAACTGTATTTGGTCCTAAACTATACAATATACGTTCTGTATTCTATTCAATATTGACTGTTTGAAGAGCGCCCTCTTGTGCTGTCTGGATAGATCCCGAAAGAGAGGGGAGGGGTAAAAAACTAAAATCCCGGGTAATAACGCGAGACTTCATCGAGAGCCAGACCTCAGTTTTCAACATGGCAGGCAAGAAGTTGGAGCTAGAGGGGAGAATTTGTATTATTTGCTTTTTCTGTGGACTCGGTGTTCTTTTTGTTCCTTTAATTGCATCAGTAGCATCGGATATAGACTGGGTTTTCGACTATTTAACGGGATTTAATGGTAAGATTGCTAGCCTTGTGTATATTACAGTAATCAACGGCTTCCTGCTACTCATATACAAGGGACCTCTATACAAGGTAAGAGCTGGCTAGCTAGCGTGCTAGCTACTTAACTGTCTTTTGAATTTTACTTCAGGAAAGCCAGGTTGTCAAATAACACCATGTATACCGTCAATATGACTGAGTCTTATTTTACTCTGCGTCACGACCGTGAAATCAACAAGAGTTCTTGTCCTGTCCATTCTTTTGCTGGCATAATCCTATTACCCTGGCTAAATTGGCAAGATAAGTGGCTTTAGCTGGAGATCTGTCATCTTCGTTTGCGAGGTGGCCACCTGACTAGCTAGCTAACTGAAGAGGCTAACTTAATACTGATGTCTGTGAGCGTGTTGAAGTTGTTTCTGCCATTTCGTTGTTACAGCAATAACACGGTTGTCGGCTATTTCCTCAGGTCGCCGTGCGTGCATGCTTTCTCGGATTTACCTTTGGATGTGGGGTAACAATAAGTTGTTCAGACACAACATGGACACACTTTGGATGGTAAGAACAGTATCATCATGGAAACCATCATGATATTAACACGATAAACTTCGTTCATACCAGTTTTTTTATTCGCGTTAATTGGTAAAGACTCCCATCGTCTTGTCACATCACAAGAGGCTTTCCCGTTGAACTGCATTTTGTTTATTTTTTGCAGGTACATGTGTTCACTAGCCTTCTTCCACTATTCGGAGTACTTAGTCACTGCGATCATCAACCCACACAGTCTCTCGCTAGACTCCTTCCTTCTGAATCACAGTGTGGAATACACTGTGGCGGCTGTGTCTTCGTGGGTGGAATTCATAGTAGAGAAGCTACTATTTCCAGGTCTTTACACATAGCCTAATTTCAACCTAACTATCTTTAAAAGCTTTCATCATTCATCGTACCTTCTTTACAGTGTTGAAATATTCAGCTGAACGTCAGTATTTCATAATGCCATTGCAGATATTAAACAGCTGAGCTGGCTCAGCGTACTGGGACTGTTTATGGTTGTGTTGGGCGAATGCCTGAGGAAGATGGCCATGTTCACAGCAGGCTCCAACTTCAACCACATCGTCCAGAATGAGAAGTCCCAGAGCCACATCCTGGTCACCAGTGGTGTCTACGCATTCTTCAGACACCCGTCTTATGTAGGCTGGTTCTACTGGAGTATCGGCACGCAGGTACGAGTTTGCCATCTTTACTGAGTAGGCACTTTGACCATGAGCACCAATAATGATCAAATGTTTACCTGTACTGTGCTTTCGCTTTGGATAAAAGCACCTGCCCAAACTATAACAAATACACAGCTATAAGGCTAGGGTATGGACCTCTCCTCATCCAGTAACAAGGCATTGTAGCAGTTCCTTGCAACTTATCGCTTAAACATTGGCTTTCCAAAGAGAGTTTAGACTAGATGCCAACAAAATATATTATACTGAATTCACACTTGTGTGCTTTTAACCTGGCGTAGCCTTGGCTGTGGTACTGCTTTGCTCTTCCAGTGTAGAATATATTATGTTACTCTGTTATTCAGTATTGGTAAGCTCTACAAAAAATATCAGTAAATACTAAGATGTGTTTTTATATTGTAGTGTTTGTCTAAATCTGCTTTGGTGTAAATCAGTCTTAACATGCTCCTCAGGTGATGCTGTGCAACCCTGTGTGCATCATTGGCTACACGTTAGCCAGCTGGCGCTTCTTCCGGGAACGCATTGAGGAGGAGGAGATCTCCCTCATCCACTTCTTTGGAGAGGACTACATCCAGTACAAGCGGAAGGTGGCCTCCGGCTTGCCGTTCATCGGGGGCATAAGGATGGGCTCCTAAAGCATGGACTAGCAGGGCTGGATGAGATCCTGGGACATGCACATTGTAGGACATCACTGACAGGCACCGTGAGAGAGCTGGCTGCTCGGTGATGTTCTGGCTTTGCCCAGGGTTCCCCCCTCCTGGGATGGGACCTGGGTCACAGCATAAGGCAACCAGCACGAAAGCGATTCCCCTCTGGGACAATGGTCTGCTCAGAGCACGGCGGAGGCCTAATTCTCCACCACCCCACCCCCGTCATACCTCCCCCTGTGCACAACACGACACACAACACCGCCTGGACTTAACACCTTCCAATACAAAGTGTCTTAACACCCATTTGTGTCATCACCCCCGGTACTGTACATGTTAATCCCCATATCTCTCTCTCCTCTTTCTTTCTCTCTCTCCATCTCTTAATCTGACATGTATTCCATCACATCTTCAAAACTGCATCTTGGATGTCTGTTGCATCATCCGCCATTCACTGTTTTATTATAGTTTTCTTTCCCTGTGTGTAATACTGACAAGGACATGTAGCTCCTCTGATGTGTTCTCTATATAGAAGAGCTTGGAAGTGATGGCACATTTCTAATAGTTTGGTGGTTTATTATTTTTTTTAATTAGCATGAATCAAGGTCAGGAATGAACCTGGTCAAGTTGTAGGTCCTCCGATGAAGTAACTAGCTTTACTCAGTAAGGCTTTACGTTTTCACAGTGAAGGCCCCAAGTTAGTCACTGAACGTTTGAAAATACATGTGTTCTTTCAGATAGCTGAGATTGTGTCTGCTTTGGGATGATCTCTTTTAAACTGGTCATTCGAACCAAACTTTTTAAATTAGGAAGGGGTTGGTGTCCAACTCTTGCTAATGTTCTCATAGAAGATTCAGTCTAAGTTATTGTACTTCTATCTATGACTATTTGAAACAATGTGAATTACAAATGACTGAGTATTTAGACAGAATGCGAGAAACAATCTATTTCCTAAATTGTTATAGCCCGAGTTGGGTGAGTTTTGATTCTGATAAACATACTGCTATTAGGAGCATGTTCTGAGAAATTGTGATATTGCTGTTGTGGTATTTAGTCAGAGGATTTCTACTGACACATTTGGTAGTACTTCATCCTTCATGACCATAGCATTTTAAACTTGTTTGAGTGGGGGCCAGTCGCAGATCCTGGTAGCTTGTCTGCATGAAGCACCTGGTCTTAGAATAAACCAAAACATAGGCGTGCTTTCCAGAGGTTGATGCTTTATTCAGGGATTTCTTCTTATTTGTATTGTTTTGTATGTGTGTGTGTTCATTTAATCATTCACTCCATCAAGTCATCTCCCCAGTGTTCAGTCATCTCACATTTTTTAAACCAACAGAAGCACGGATTTCAGTAGCAGAGTAGACCTGAATACAAAGGTTAACGCTCGTCTGGGTCGTCATTGGCTGCCTCAGAAGACCTCCACTTGCTTGGATGCGAGGGGAGGCTCAAGCTTGGCTTGGCTTAGCAAGGCCACCAGGAAGTGAACTGACAGTGGAGGTATTTATGTATACACAGAGATAATGGGATCTAATTGTTCTGCACACTCTAACGAATTAAGTGCACTGTTAATGAGGGTCTAGCTTATTGTGAATATGAGCACACGTAGGTATCCAATATTGCTGACAAGATGCTGATATTTAGATGATGGTTGATGAATTGCACTATACTATTGACGCAGTGCTACTAGGAAATTTACTGTGGAGGAGGAGTAGCTACTTCCTGGTCGATTACTGTGCATTTACTCACGTTTTCAAAAGGAACAAAAAATTATAAAACAGCCCCAAACCTGTGAAATAAAGTTAAATGTTTAATCAGTTTGAGATGCTTTGTCATTTCTTTCACACTTTTCATAAATCTGGTTCATGCTTGAGAATATGATTTGTGAAGTCCTTTGCTTAGAGGGTGTGTTGGTGCTAAATAGGTATCTCCTTGTGAGACAATAGTTCTGTAGGACTGTTCTGCCTGCTTGCTCTGTAGTGGTCCTTGCTCTCGGGTGTGGTCTCATCCGACAGCGAATAGTTGTCCAGCGATTTCTCCAGACCCTCATCGTCAGTACTGAATGTGTCACTCCTAGTCCCGACAATAACAGACAGCTTAATCAGTTAAGGTTGCTATGGTATTACATTTGCTCTCCTGAAAAGATGATTGACATTAATTAAAAAAAAAAAAAAAGATGATTATTTTATATATGGTTATTTCAAGTGATACGTGTTTAGAACTTGCCGGGAGTCAGTAGCACTGCTCTCATCATAGATTTTGACCAATGTCTCTGCCCGATCGTCCTTAACCTCCTTGGGCTCTTTTAGTCTGTTTAACAAGGATTTAAATGTATGCAACTTAAAAGGCATCCATGAGCACCTATAGGCATGGACATCAGTGGGGGGTTTAATGTGTTATATTAAACACCTTATACTGTATGTGTTATATTAAACACTTCAAGAAGATTGGTTATGCAGACTGAGAAGAACCTTGAATCGTATTTTTGTAAACAGCATCTTGAGATTATATGTATATATACACTGTATATAAGAGAGAGAGAGAGTAATTTGTTTGCTCTAAAGGCTGATTTATGGACAGAGCCCCTTGCGCGTCTTTTCACGTCTTGCGTGCGTCGGCCCCTTTTTCTAGACTTGCGCAATTTTACGCAAGCCTATTGTTCTGGCGGTGAATTGCTTGCGCTTACGTGCTTACACGTTGCGTCTGAAACTGAGCATATATCGGCCTTAAGTGGGGAAAAAACATGCAATATGACTAAAACTACCAGTGTAATCAGACTGTCTGGTACCTGGGCTCAAGACGTTCCTTGACCTTGGCAATAGACCGGATGTAGGGGCCAATCTGCCTGGCGATGGTAGTCAGGTAGGAGTTCTCTTGCCTCAGCTGAAGCAGGTCATGAAGCTGTGCTGGAGGCACAAAAGTAAACAGGTAAATCCTTTATTTGAATCATTTTAATTTAAACTTAAATTCAGATTTTTCTTCTCCTTCTACCTTCGTAGATTTCCTGTTCATTTGCTACTCTCTGAAAAGTCTCCTCCCAGATCTAGGAAAGGTACCAAATTGATTTACATGCAGTGAGTGCTTTACCACTGCTTGTTATACCATGCATATGCCATGTCTGGTCAGAGCTCTACAACGTCCTCACCTCTTCAAACATGGCTCTCATCTTTTCCACTGAGGATGTTTCTGTGGAAATATCTCGGTCCATGTGCACAGATTTCTCGAGGATGTCGTTCATGGTGTCTGTCTTGATAAGGGAGTGGTGCTTGGTCAGATCTCTGTGAACCTCCTGCACCTGGTCTTTCAGCATCTGGATTTCAGTCTGAAGGGTCTGGATACAACAGTGTGTGAAACCATATGAATCAGCATCTGGATTTCAGACTGTTCAAACTATAGAAAACTGTAAATGAAACCAATTTCAGAATTTCATGGTTTCTTTGCGTTCATCAGAGATAAACAAACTCTATCTGGAGTTGTCAACTGTCAGTTTTCACAAAGCATCTACGTTAGTAATGTGTGAGTTTCACGCTCATGAATTTACTGTCTTCAGTTTCTGGAGTCACCATTCTGAGGTAAAATACTAGGCTTATACACAACACATCTGTACAAATTGTACTAATCCGTAGAGTTTCATTCTCCTTAATCAGACCCGTAGAATGACAGAGCCCAGAGCACCTTTAACCCTGTAACTGCCCTTGTAGTTGCCTCTTTAACCCTGTAAATGCCCTTGTAGTTGCCTCTTTAACCCTGTGACTGCCCTGGCAGTTGCCTCTTTTACCCTGTAACTGGCCTCGCAGTTGCCTCTTTTACCCTGTAACTGGCCTCGCAGTTGCCTCTTTTACCTTGTAACTGCCCTCGTAGTTTCGGCAGTGCTCTGTGAAGGGCGTGTCCCCACCCTCAGCCAGCAGGACCTTGGTGCTGATGTAGCGGTGGGCGGTGGGCTTCCGCACCACGGAGGAGCTCAGGGACATGTCGCTGACAGCAGGACAGTGGCAGGGTGCACAGAGAGAAGACTGCAAGCTGAAGGGGTTAACATAACCAATAAACAAAGCAAGATTGGTTTGGATCTGTCGATAGGGACATTTTAAGAGCATACTTTCAAGTAGTGTTTTTTTCTAATATTCACATCAGCTTCATGCACATCAGGCTCTGTTCAGGAGGAACAGAGGAACTTTTCTAGACAGACAATTTAAAAACCATCACAGACATATAGAACCTGAAGAGGAGACTCACAGCCCACTGGAGTTGCCAAGGCACAATCCTGAGACACTGCCAGAGACGGAGCGACGCTGGCCAATCAGCAACAGAGGCTCCAGGCAGCGGGCGAACTCTGACCGGTACTCTGTGTTTATCTGCCCAAAGCATGAGTCATTTCTCTTCAATAATGCATTTCCAACACATTAAGTCATCACACAGACATTCATGAGTTGTGATTTGAGCATGATGCAGTATGTTTCTAATATCTTAATATTACATGTTATGTATTCTCCTGTGACATTTCAGAGAAATCATTTTGGGAGATAGAGGTAGTATATAATATGTATGTGCACAGATGAAATGAGAAATGTCCTACCTTACTGCCCTGAGTTGGCCTTAGTCTGTGAGGCAATTTTGCAATCTTTTTCAGCCTCTCCATCAGTTGCTGACGAAGAAGAGTAATTTAATTTGGAACTGCAGGAATCATCATATCTGTACTACTAGCCATCAAGAGGAACTGGCGTCAACATCACAAACGCTTCATTAATTGGAAAATGTGACCTTTTCTTCCTGTGTACTTACATAACCCATGTCCAGGAACTCAAATTTATTGGCAGAACAAAGGAAGGCAGAGCATGTCACAAGATGAACCTACACATAAGACAAACACATAGACTCTATCATTGATCGGAACAATTCTGATCATCTACCTTTATTGAACTTTGAAATTGTGGATGCTGTGGAGAATTTGTCAGAAACACCTTACAGTGAGTGAGTAGTAATTTTATGGACGTGTAAAGGAACATGTAAAATATCATCCATGAACATGTAAATGGACATGCAAATAGATCAAAAGAGTTCATACTTGGAGGGTAGGAAGCAGAGCTGCTAAATGGGACAACTGCTCTTTGAAAGCTCGCTCCTTGTCCTCGTGCTGACTGCATAACGAGAGTGACATTCAGTACTACTGCTGTTTTAACCAAAGACACATCCTCATTTTAAAGCACACACTCCTGCTAGTGAAAAAAAACAGCCTATTCTCTGCCATAGCCAAGACCCAGTGGCAGTTATGTCTGTTATGAAATATCACATTGTTTTACCATCATAGTTCATTAAATTATGGTTGCAGGAGTCCATCAGTACTTGTAGCTTAATGCACAGAATCTCATATTCTGCATATTATTATTTATTTAGAGTTGATCGGTATTCCACTCACACACTATGCCTTGAGTGCATGTTATGAGATGATTTCACTGGAGCATCTTTAAAAAGTAATATGATATGACTGCTTGTTGACATTAAATGGCTTATACTGGTGATGTACTGTGTGCAAGCACGGCCTCCGGCTACATAAATATATAAGCATAAGGTATTAGACCTGCATATGGTGAAAGTCTAAACAGATCTGTGGTGAACTATAGCTCCATGCAAATGTTCTACCTCATTTTTACTGATTTTACTGTCTGCAAGAAAGAAAGGCATATTCCACTCAGGATGATTTGCAATGCATGCTGTCTAAGCCAGAGGCTTATGTTGGGTTCTTGTGCCAGGTGGATTTCCTAGTCATGGATGTGAGAATAAAAAAGAGCATTCTCACCTTTTAGCAGCCTTGAGGAGAATCTTCTTCCTTTCTGCCAGTTTCTCCTTGAAATGAAAATGTGTGCGCAAGTTAGTTTCAGGGCCTCTTTTCTTTATATGTACTGCACGTGTTTCTGTACTTTTATTATTCACAGTTTGAGAGTTCACCACAGAGAATGAAAAGATACCGCTAATCCGCTCACACTAGCGAGTAACAAAAGATCATTTGATGACTGAGTAGTGCATCTTACCTGCATGCTGTTGAAGAGAGTGCCGATAGCATTTTCCTCCTCATCCACATTGGCCCTAACCTCTCCAATCATGGCCTTCAGCAGAATGATGGCTTCCCGGGCTGATGTCTGTAGCTCCTTCACTGCCTGTTGGGTTTCATAACATGTTGGAAGGGAGTGTATAGGCATGGGCCACTTCTCATAGGGAAAGGTCTAATAGAACAGCTTAATGAATAACATGTATCTGAGAAAAGATGATTCAAACTGGATATTACTTTGTTTTGATAAGGCATCATAAGGCATACATTGTCACATTTTGTTTGTAAATAAACTCTGCATATTGTAAAACCAGATACATAATACAGCACATTTATCTAGCATTTATCTTGAATGTGTGCCTGTGTAGTTCATAAAATGATCCTATGCCTGAAAGATGTGGAAACACAGAAGCCCTCAATGTTACACCACTCACTAGGACGGCATGGTCCAATCTTTCACAGCCTTGCATATATGCTGTCTCAATATCAATGCAGTGTGCTCTGCTCTCCCTACAAAAACCGAAAGAAACAAACACACACACACACGCGCACACACACACACACACACACACACACACACACACACACACACACACACACACACACACACACACACACACACACACACACACACACACACACACACATTAATGTTTGAAGATCGATCAGTAATTATATCTTTCAGATTAAAACAAGGCGCTTGTGATGTCAGTGCTGCAGTGTTTGACTTACACCTGCATGTCTCTGAAACAGTTGATGCACAGCATGGACTTCTTCTCAGTGGAGAACATGATGAAGAGCTCCTCATGGAGGGCTGGGGAGAGGCAATGCACCATAACACACAGACATCAAGCAACCACAACACACAGACATCCATTCATTGCACATCCTCAAGCAACCATTACACAGACATCCATTCAATGCACATCCTCAAGCAACCATAACACACAGACATCCATTCAAACAGGCTGAGATCGGGGGAACTTCAGGGCAACTTATGCTGCTCATGGTACAACACTGGACTCAATCTGGAACAAATCTAAGTAAGGATCAAGACCAGATTAAGGCCCCAGTCTGTTCTGGGGTCAATTGAAACCTGGGAACTCTGTAGTGTTTGTGACTTTGCATACCGCATTTTTTATGAGCCTCTTTGGTGCGCTTAGCCAAGGAGACGATCTCGTGACGGGAGAACATCTTGGCCTTATGGGTGCTGTCCTTGCAGTCTCCACACAGGGGCTGGCTACAAGTGTTGCAATAATACATTGCATCCACATCCTGTTATGATGCACAAGACATCACACAAAAGGTGAGCTCCTTTCAGTCAGAGGAAGTAGGAAGGTAGGTAAGTATGTAGGATGAGCGAGCAAAAGAGAGGAGGATGTGAGAGAGAGAGAGAGAGAGAGAGAGAGAGAGAGAGAGAGAGAGAGAGAGAGTGTCTGCTATAGGACCTGTTTTTTGCACTCCAAGTCACAGTTGGCACACTGCACTGTGTCTTCGCTGTCAGTAGAATTGTCCACAAGGAACTTAAGGAGACGGTCCTCGGGGGGAAGTGGGTTTATGCCTTTTACAACTGTCTGATGTCTAGTGCACATACAAACACACACATACAGACACACAGACGCACAGACACACAGACATACAGGCACGTCTGTCAAGATAACGTGAAAACGGGAACAGCAATATGGTACATGATAGCCTGTATGGCAAATGGAGGTTTCTGAAATGTAAGTTTGTGCACCAAAATGCAGAAGCAAATAGTGTTTAGGGTTGTGCAAAAAATATTGTTTTGTTGATTAATTGTTTTAAATAATTAGTTAGATTCAATATCGAACAGTAAACTTTCTGGATCGAACTCTTAGGCTAATTTGCTTTTTCTGTCTCTTTTTTTGTTATAGCCCATCATCATGTTGAGATGTTTTTGCACATATCTTAAAGTAACCTCATTGCTGTTAAATATGGCATGTAACGTTTGACTCACCAATTTTTATTTTTAGCAACCCTTTTTAGCCAAATACTTGCCTGTTTTTCTTCTGCTTTGAAAGAGACAGGTTGATTTCGTTTTTCAAAGCACCTATAGCCTTATGTGCCTCAAATAAAATCAATGTGCCTTTGGCCTTTTCTTCGGTCGTTTTCACAATTAGTCTTCATTTCCATCCATTTCCATTTGCATCTGTTTGTTTGTGTTCCCTTTAGAGCTTTATTTATAGTATTATATATCATGTCTCATTCTTATTGAAAAAATATATCGAATTAATATCAAATTATTATTGAACCGAATCGGAAGGAAACAAATCATTTTCTTGTGAATCCTAATCGAATTAAATCGGGCATTTGTGCCAGTACCCAGCACTTTTCTTCACTTTTCTTCAGCACCCAGCACATGTTCATCTGCTTAGACTTCAAAGGTCAACATTGACATTCCTATTGTCTAATCTAGCTTTAGCAACAATGCCACAAATAGCCAAAATAGCTATGCCTGGAATTCCTAGATAGGGGCTAACGGAGGCCAAGGTGACCAGGGCAGAAATAGTCTCATGGTCTGTAGCTTGTAACAGATCCAACACCTCACAGTGGCGAAAAGAATAGCAAAAGTTAGCAAAAGAGAGTCTCAAATGGTGCTGCTGTGTATAATGTACACTTTGGTAAACATGACACATTGTCACATCAGTAGTAATGTTTACACTTGCACCTTGTACAATTCATTTGCAATGTAAAAAACAATCTAAAAAAAAGGCACTAAGAGTTCTAGTTTACACTATGTTCCTATTTTGAAGTTACACACAAACCCCTCATTTAAGGCAGGCGAATATGATGAGGTGAGTTACTACAGACCACAGATATTACTTCATGACTACAATATGGCCGTCCATCACAGATTAATGCTTTGTATGACTATGAAAATAATATAAACTCCTACATAACGGCAAAAATGTATATGCAATGTTCATGTAAGTTAAGGTTTTAGATGCCAAACAGAGTCAAAAGCAACTTGTGTGCAAAAAGATACAAAATCTATCAACTTTAAAAGTTCTACAAACACAGGTGAAAAAGCAAATGAGTGACTAGGCAAGATTCATACTTCTTCATCAGCCCTCTGATTTTTGCAAAACCACTTGGTGCAAAAATCAGCTCCTACAAATACAAACAGTTGCATGAACTATACACTATGCCAAAAAATTACCCCCAGATCAACTATGTGTAAGGGTGTCTTGTATGTTTATTTGGCCTTTGGTACCACCATGGATTTAACATACTCAGGCGAACGCATCAGCAGGATTTACAGGATATCCCCCCCAGCACCTGCCTTCACCATTCCCTGTCCCTTCTCGGCGGGAGAGACAAACAGTGCCCTTACAGTACACCTCGCTCTATGAATAGAGTCCAAGATAAAGAACAACAATCCTCCTATGAAACCTGCCATGCTTCTGAAGTCTGATCATCACTATTTGTAAGCAGCATTAATGGAATAGAAACATAAGAGGTACTCTTATGTCACTGACTTGTTTTGGTGAAAAGTCTTTTTCTCTCTCTAGTGTCAGTGTTTTAGTAGGTATTACATAACTGGCCTCTGCGATGCAGTCTCAGATGCTTACCCACACAGGGGGCATGTTAGCCGACTGTCCACAGCCCTGCCTCGGAGGCAGCTAGCACAGAAGGTATGATAACAATCCAGCAGGCATGGGTGCTCATACTGCTCATGGCACAAGTGGCACACCAAGGGGTGGCAATTGGCACTGTCTGGGTCATAGAGGTTATCCAAAGGGGAGAAGATCCCACCAGACATCTGGAAATACAGGGAGATTGTTCAGCTCCTCTGTGTGACCGATGCCTTTTGCAGAGTTTTCCAAGAGTGAGCTATCAGACTGATTGAATACTGCTAATGAAATGTGTGAACAAATGTTTCCTGTAGTCCTTTTTAAAATTCCTTGAAACACCATATTTTGAAATAAATTCTGGTCTTTTAGCTCTAACTTACAGCAGACCAATAACAATCCATGCAATTAAATATACAAAAGAGTAAGCTCCCTTTGAACAATACAAAACAACACATTACATAACAAGAATCAGCCTTCAAATCCAAAATCAAACAGCATGCAAAACCACCACACAACTCAGAACGAAAGTGAAGTTCTAACATTACCCCCTGGTTTTCTCCCTGCCGTGTCTGCCTACTGATATGAATGACAGGCAAAGACTCTGGGAGACTTTGAGAGACGCTGCCTACGTCATGAGTGACATGGACTTGCCACAGTAGAGTGAAGTGAGTGGGTGGGTGATGTGGTGATGGGACAGTGAATGGTTCCTGATGACAAGAGAAACCAGATCCCTTCCATGTGTCAACAAGTGACATAAATATCTCTACCTCCAATCCCTCAGTGCTTTTCATAGAGCATTCTTTATTGGAGCAGTGCTGATGGCTGCCCTCTGACCCATCACATATCTCATGAAGTTGTTGTCAAACTAACTGGTTGCATAACAGTTGTCAGCCTCCCAGTGAGTGGTAGCTTTAAACAAACTCCTGCAGCTGTTTTAACATCCTCTGAACTGTAGTAATGTGTTTGAATCAATCATGGGGCATGGTTTTCAATAAATAACAAGTTGGCCATGGCTTGCCTTCTTCCAAGTCAAACAGAATCGAATTGTGATACAATGAATCAATCGATGATAACGGTGTTTGATTTGACAGGCTATTACTTCACGCATGCGCACCAATAATTTTTCCTTTCTGCAAATCTTCGCAATGGCTCCGCTGGTGCGTACAAATCATGGGGCTCAAGTTCTGGATATTGCCAATGTTTACAGACTTTTCAGAGGCTGATAAATTATCGGTGTTTGTCTTTAAACTCCGTTTACGTAATCAAGAATTTAAATCACAATCACCAACCCCAATTTTTAATTGTAGCCGTGTCTAGACCCTGTGGCCTCGTAGCAATTTCATGTAGCTAGCTAGCTATGTAGCAGGTAACACCATGCCGTCAGGCAGATCCAGTTGCTACTGATCCTGCGGTTCAATTACATCCACTCATTTAGTAACAGTAACTTCCGAGTAGTAGTTTCGCATGTGATTTAAATGGATATTCTAACCCAAACGCATGTATAGTGTTTGGAAATACCAGTTGTTCAGTCTGTATGTAGTTAGCTGGAAATAAGTATCAAATGGCTAACATTAGCTAGACCTGTACTGATGTTTCTCTCCAAGTAATGTTGCTTTATTTCCGAACACAGAAACTCAAAAAGCCAGCCGCCAAAGGTGGCAAGAAGAAGAAGCAGGTCCTGAAGTTCACCCTGGACTGCACCCACCCCGTTGAGGATGGCATTATGGATGCTGCCAACTTTGTACGTGAGAAATAGCACTTGTAGTTGTGTTGTAAATGACAAAAGTCAACTAGGAATTACTACTATCTTTTTCCTGTAATTCACATAGATGTGAACAATATTTTGTTACGCATTCGTAGCTTTAGGTTTACCATGCCCGTTGATGTCTATGCTTTGTAAATTAATACCAACTGGACCAGTTGACATCTTCCTATCTTTTGGTTTGCCCCACAACAGGAGCAGTTCCTGCAGGAGCGCATCAAAGTGAACGGGAAGGCTGGAAACCTGGGAGGTGGTGTGGTGAGCATTGAAAGGAGCAAGAGCAAGATAACAGTATCTTCTGAGGTGCCCTTCTCCAAGAGGTATAGTGGTGGAATGCTTTTGCCTTCAATTAAACTTTTGGTGCGTGCGTGTGTGTGCATTTTAAAGTTCTAACTTCTCCATTAATTGCATCCTCACAAGTCCCTGTGTCATTACTGAGATTTGCACAAATCGTGAGGACTGGGCCATGTCTGTGCCAGTGTGTGAGTGTTTTGCTATGCTGATATGGAAATAGAGGACTGTTCTTGCCCAGTTCTTCGGTCATCAAATTAGGGGGTCACTGTTTTGTGGTGTGCAGGGTGAAAGCATTGTACCCCCTCTTGCAATCTATTTTCTGTCACTGCTAGTTCGTATAGAGGGTAATTTGTCCTTTTGGGGTTCTTTATGCTACTATGTGTGGTTGACGAAAGAGCTGATGAATGGAAAGTATATCTGTTGGATGAGGTGGTCTGGAGTAGGCAATTACATGTAGCGGTTGACAGTGTTTGTTCATGATTCTGTCAGATAACTGTATAGTTCTTTTGAATAATCTCATCAAGGAGTCGGCCTACATCTATTTTTACAAGGATCAGCACTTCAATGACTAACTGGGCATACAGGTCATTGGGTAATGGAATTGAATTGACAAATGTGAAAACAATGAACATTACCTTGGTGGAATTTTACATCAGTATACTTTGAGTGTGAGATGGAAAAAGTATATATACTTTGTTAGTACCACAAAGCTTTACACTGTGGTTAGAGATGGATTTGAGAAGTAATTTGAATTTTACAGTAAAAGGAAAGTGTCATAAGAAGTTAAAAGTTCTTGGTACCCATTAGGATATTCTCAACGTAAAGTTGGCTGCTGCCGAAGCAGCTCTTTATAATGTAGCTAGTAACAGTGAAATGATATTGGTGTCACATTTCTGAAGGCTACAGTGTGTTATACTTTTTGATTTGAAGACAGACCAACTCCTCCCTACACTCTTTCTGGCTTGTCACCGGTGTTCTCAGATCTTCCTGACATGCTCAAGGCCCATTCTGAGATTGGTTTGTCTTAGGTCCTCATTAGGTTACTGTGGGGAGAGCTGTAGCTGAATGCAGTATTATGTTAAGTGGCCAGTCACACAGGGCTTGCAGTCATCTTAATTAATGACCACGCTATGACATTTATGAAACTTTTGTGCAAACCACAGTGATCATAAAGTAATGAAATGGATTGCTCAGGCTCAACTTTTGGTTAAAGCACATGTCAGACTTTGCTCTCCTGTGCTTCCTTGGCATACTGCTTTCTATAAATACTACACATTGCTGACTGTTGACAATGAAAGGGGTGCCGTGAACCTTTTAGATCTTATTTAAAAAGGACCTATTATGCTCATTTTCAATGTTTATCATTTTATTTTTGGGGTCTACTAGAATAGATTTACATGCTTCAATGTTAAAAAAAAGCTTTGTTTTGCTCCTACTGCACATCACCCTCTGTCTGAAAATCGTTTAGAGCTCCTGTGTACCCTCCAATGAGCCCAGTGTGATCTGATAGATCAGCTCGGAGGGCAATAAGGATTGTGTTAAGAGATTGCGTCATCTTGTAACAAAGGAAAAGGGCTGGAATTCTTACGAGGCATTTCAGGCTGCTGAGAAAAGTGGTTTCTGTGGGAGAGAGTTACTCCCTCTGCCGTCTACCTTGGGCTTTGTAACTTTGTAAGCTTTGTATGCATGTAAATGGTCTGCAAACACACTAAAAAAACTGAAAAGCATAATATGTCCTCAAATACATATTTGGAGTGTAGGGCTTGTTTTAGGACTGTGTGGTATATTAGTAATTTACTCATGTAAATATGTAGCTGAGATTATATATGACACAGTGCTTCTAAGATAGCTGTGTGTGTTTTGATAGAACTGAATATCGCTGCTTTCCTGATGTCACAGTTGAACTACTTGCATTATTTTGCATGATCTTACTCTGTAAGCCATGTTCCTGTTAATGTACTCTGTCCTTGTCTCAGTAAGAGCAGAGACCATAAGCATTCAAATGCTCAGTTGTATGAGAGGTGTTGAAGACAAACTTGTGTAGAAGTAGGTTTATATTGAAACGTGAAGTATTTGCCAAATATTTGTATTTAACTCCATCAAAACCGCATAGTACATCAGACGAATGCTGATCTGATGCGTTATGGCACGTAGCTATGGTTTAAAAATGATTGCACAACTTGGGGCAGAAAAAAAATGCCAGCCTGTTTCGATAGCGTTGTTGACCAACTCTTGGGGACAAGCTAGATATACAGTGGGCTTTATCAGTGCAGTGTTTGAGTGATCTAGATCATGGCATTGTTTTCTTCATGTGGTCCTTCACTGCAGTTTGTACCTGAATTCTTGTGATTTTTTTCTATGTTGAACACATTTTAGAAACATGGCTGAAACTCGTGCTTGTAATTTTTTATATTTTTGCTTTTAGTTTCTTTTGCTTAGACTCTAATTACATATCCAAATTGTTATTTTACTGCAGATACCTGAAATATCTGACGAAGAAGTACTTGAAGAAGAACAACCTCAGGGACTGGCTACGCGTTGTGGCTAACACCAAGGAAAGCTACGAGCTACGCTATTTCCAGATCAATCAGGATGAGGAGGAGGAAGAGGATGAGGATTAAATGTAACACCTTCCTCTGTTTTTTGTACATTCAATAAATCATTGTACTCTTATGATATTTCATATTCAGTTGACCATGGCTCTTTCTTTAGTTGTGTTGGTTTGAAACAGCGTATTCATTATTAGGCACACTATTTCTCTGTATATTTACTATTTTAATCTACTTGGCTATTCTCATGAAAGCATATCACTAAGCATAGCAGTCTGTACAGCATTAGAGACTTTAAAAGTAGGCTTTCAAAAAATCTTGGTACAGTGGACTGTCCTTGGAATTTCTGTCTTGCAAATAGGTACATTATCTCACTGTAGCATACTGTTGGGAATTGACTGAAATGATACTACTGACGGTGAACTCTTGTCTAAACGTTTGCTAATGTGTTTTGCTTGATATGATGAGTACTCATCCATCAGGATGCATGCACAGGCCAGGCCAGTGTCAGCCAGACCTCCCAACGTTGTGTTCCCCACTCATCTTTAACCAGCACTAAAGTTCCATCGACATACCTTCAGTCTATGCTATGGAAAGGTAGTCAATCTAAAACCATAATAACCCTTCAGTGTTTTCTTCATGCACCTCTATGTAATCAGTTATTCTTTAATTTGTCAGTGCCTACATCTTAAGAAATGCAAGAGAACATCTCCACAAACACTTATATCTTAACCCTAAACCAACACTTTTGTTATAGGCAAGGTGTGTAACAAGAGTTTTAAACCTAGCATAAAAGTGCAGAAACAAGGGCATACTTTAAGAGAATTGTGAATATCACTGTCTGAGAGAAATGAAATCACAGTAGCAGAATTGTAAGCAATTTACATTAATCTTTATTTGACATTTTCATGAAAAACAAGATGTTTTACAAATTGAAAAAGGAATGAGCATACTGAAATAACCCCAGGACATACACAAATGAATAACGATTTAATGGAAGCTAACAGTAAAACTGTACTTTATCCCTGGATTTTTTTTCAGAATATTCGTTCATTGGCCATCACCCATCAACTGTTACCTCAAACAAACCACTTAAATAACAGGTGTTAAATAACTGAGCAATGAGAGTTCAAACCCAGTTCAGACAGAGTTAGGGGGGATAGACAAAGGTGTCAAATCAAGCCTTCACCCAGACTGCACAAATTGATCAACAAGCCACAGGGACAATGTTTTGAAGCACAGGAAAACAAATAAATAACCAACAAACCATCATTGCCAACTGAATTTATTTCACCTTTAGTAAAACATTGTGTCTTTGGGACAACACAAACAGCCAGACCCTTAAATACATCACATAAAAGGCACAAATATGGAGTGTTGGTCTTTTGAGTGATCCCAGCTGAGGGCTTTTTGCCTCGTGACTGTCTTTACAATGTAGCACCGTGTGTTTGAAAAAGGGAGACACCGATTCAAAATTCAAAAAACTTTCAAGACTACACGTGACGGTAAAGGACCAAAAACAGAGGACGACAAAAACTAGAATGCAGTGTTTGGAATTCTATTAGGAATGTAGAAGAAGGGAATAAAAAGGGGGGGGGGGGGATCCACTGAGTATTAAGCGCTTGGAGGAAACCGGCTGGATTTCCCAGCGGTAGCCAGCGGCTTTACATACACACGAATGCTGGTAGGAAAAAACACCTCCGATACATGATGTCCAGTATATTTCATACCACTTATTGCAGCAATGCTTTCTCCAGATTTGAGTCAGACTGAAGCGGAAATCTAACCTTTTTGTTGCAAAAGTTTTGTAACTGTTGTCCTAACAAATAACCCTCCCTCCCTGTACCGACCCGATTATTAACTATACAAGTAACCAAGGGGTGCTGGCCCTTTGGTCAGAATCAACTGCTTCTGGGGGAGAAAAGAACCAAAAAAAAAAGAAGACACAAAATTGAGGTTGAGGGTGTCCACCTCATTCAGAGCGTGCGGGGGTTGTACTCTGGCAGCTTCTTCAGCTTCTCTTTCTCCTGCTCAGACTCCTGGCGGGCGATGATTAAGGTGTGTGCGTAGCCCATCACCACCTGAAGGACCAACATACCACTTTAACATCTGAAAGCCATACATGGGTCTATAGTTAAAGTGCTTTTACGCGCCTTTCTGCTTGGGCTGAGGCTACTTACCTGTTCTGAGTACACCCCATCCATGGTTTTCACCTCCTGGGCTGTGGTGGAAGACTTGGGCTTGTTGTCTCCATACCCCTAGAAGAAATTGACAGAAGTTACCAAATCATTCACAACTTCCTTTGGTCTTTTCATCTGATTTGTTTCAATGATTTCACACAAATAATGTTGTATTTAACCTACCAGTTCTCCAAAGGTAGGAGAGGGACCCCAACTAATGGTGCTTTCATCAGCAGCGATGACTATGCTGCTCTTCCTGAAGAGAATGAATGAGAGAATGCTTTTCAAAGAGGCAAGGGCAACATGGAAACAGAAGAGATCTAGACAAAACCTACATCTGCTCAGATGAGGGCAAAAGAGTCGAGCACTCACCCGCAGGCGAGGGTGCGTATCTTCCAGCCACACAGGTCCTGCACAGCTTTGGGGTACATGGTGGACTCTCTAGAGGTGTTGGTCACACCCCAGAAAAAGAGACCCCCTGGAAGACCCATTTAAAACAATTAAAACTTGAAATCATTTCTGTAATTACATAACCATTTACTATTAGTTTAAATTCAATGAATTATGAAGACACAGAAACCAGAAAACATGGCCCCCTCACTTACCCATCTCACTAACAGCAAAGGAACACTGATATCCGCTGAATATCTGAGCGGCCCCGCGGCCTGGGAAGTCAAAGAGCTTGACTAGACGTGGCACCATCTCATCCTTCTGCTCTGTGTGTCCCAGGCGTCCGTAGCCTCCGAAGCCCCAAGTGAACACTCGCTTCTGGGAGTCCAACACCAGCTGTGTGCACACAAACAAAACAACCAAAGCGGTCACTGTAAAGCCAGTAGAACAGATTCAGTGGATTGGGATTTCCACAGAACCACACATTTTGTCATTCACAACATCCCGGTCACAGGGACAGCAATGGATTGGCTCATAGATATGGAGTCATGGACATATTGCCACTTATGACAGGACCTCTTCCAACTACAAAAGCAGTTTATTAGCTACATGATTTGACTCAGCTGCCACAGCTGATGTGTCAGTATCTCCCACGCCAATGTCATCGGGTCCTACAGCAAGGTATTCAAATTCTATGGAAGACGGGCACTTATTTCCTATTTAAGCATTATTCTATGGCCCATAACTATTTAAACCCAGCAAGACTTGTCCAAGTAGGCTTATTGCATATTACACACACAGCATTATAGGCTCGATAATGTCATACATGTTACAATGACGGTCATGACAGACTCAGCTTTGATCCTTTTTTTTTTAACAAATACTGCCATATACCTTATGTCACGGGGAAATGTCAGGAAGGTATGACAGTATGAAGAAAATAATTTTAAAAAATACCGGCCAAGCCCACTGCAGTATTATTCTCGCTAACTTGAGGCCATCAGTTTATTTTGTGTTCAAAAACCTTGGCCAATATCTGCAGTTAACTCACCGTGTGATTGGAACCACAGACTACGTCCCGAATTACAACATTGGGCACAGGCAGCACCTGCCCGTCCTTTGTCTTCTCAATGAAGATGGCTACCCGCCGAGCGATGAGCTCACAGTCAAACTCGATGCGCTGAGCACGAGCAATGAACTTACCATCTGAATTGTGCCCTGTTGTACAGAGAGAGAGAGAATTTAGACAGTCTTGTCTGTGCCATATGTGTACCTGCTATATCAGTGAATGCGGACTGGACTTGTTGTTGACACATACCTAATTGGCCATACTCGGGGCATCCGAAGGAGTAGAGGTTGCCCTTGCAGTCCACAACCATGCTGAACTCTGCCCCACATGCCACTTTGACCAGGGGCTGCCCATTGTACTGCACCTGAAACACAGAAATGTAAACTTATGAAAAACTATGCTTCTAATAGAGATGAATATATATATATATATATATATATATATATATATATATATATATATATATATATATATATACACACACACACACACACATACATACACACACACACACACACACACATCATTTTAAATTAATAACAGGCAGACTTTTACTGGCATAAGATCAAGAACTGGCTTATACGCAGATTGTATGAATCTGCAATTACAGTACTGGTACAATAATGCAGGAATGTATTACCTATAAATTGCCTATAAAATCTGATTTGCCAACACTACTAGGTTTTGACACTGCATATTAAAAGTCTGTATATATTTTGGGGATGTACATGCAGAAGACCGAGGGAGACCGCTTACTGGGGCTGGGCTGAGAACTGCATCAGTCTGACTGCCCTGACCGAGTTGTCCAAGCTTGTTCTCTCCAAACGAGTAGCACGTACCATTTTCTGGTGAGGGGGAAAGAGTTTTGAGCACAGAGCTAACAGATACAACACACACACACACACACACACACACACACACACAATGTTCATATTCATCAGACTCGGTACCTACCTGTTAGAGCCAGAGTGTGGTTACGTCCACAGGCGGCAGCTACGATCACCTCCTTGGCGAGAGCCTCCACCAGTTTGGGAGAGTCCAAGCGTTTGGTGTCTCCATGTCCCAGCTGGCCTTTCTCATTACGACCTAAGACATCAACAGAGAGTTAAGAAACACAACTCTAAATGACTGCTGCTCTTTAAGGTACATTCCTTGGTGCTCTGCAGGCTTGTGCTCCGCCTCTTTACCCTTTTCATGCAACACCATTAGGGGATGTTCAAAGACATAAAGGTCATGAAGTCTACTTCTGAAACTGTTAAATCAGTCTCCCTTCCACTCAAATCACCTAAACAAAACAACCATTCAACTAATTTTAAATGCATGCCATGCCTATGCAAAGCTTAATCAAAGTAGCTTGGAAATGGCCTATCAGCATGCCCTAAATTCGCGTTCCTATTGTAATGTGCCATGGACTGTAATGTGACGGGGAACAGAGAATTGTAACAATGTGTGTGAGTGTGTGTTCTTTCAAAGCCCTTTAGGTATGGCGTGTTAGATGTAGACTCACCCCAGCTCCACAGTTTGCCCTCTGTGGTGATGAGGAGGCTGTGAGCCGCACAGGGCCCCGCCACAACACAGCTGACCTGCACGTCACTCAGACATCCATAGCGATGGGGCCCCCACAGGTTCTGGCCCAGGTGCCTGTAAGCAGCTGAGGCCCGACAACAAACACACAAAAACAAACATTTCAGTCCATTTGATTCATTGTGGTCCTTCTCATACATTTCATTCTTTATTTGATTGGTCTTTTAAAACACCTACAGACTTTGTATGCGTAATCTATTAAGTACGTCCTCCTCTTTGGCCGATCATTTTAAGATTGTGGATGATGTTTTTGGGCTTCCCTTTTGTAGAAATTAAACTATGCTCATATAACCTTTCCATGGCATGGGGGAAAACAAAACTGATTTAGCAGTTCTGCCACGTAGTTCATCTGCACATCAGTCTTGAACATGTATGAGCCTGTGGTCCTATAATGCACCAGTCACACACAAAAGCCCTCTGAAAGATCAATCCAGCATTGATCCGGCCAGACCACAGCTTGCGGGGCTCTGCAGCTCACACAAGACAAGCCAGGGAGGATGCTCTCAGGCTTAAACAAACAATGGTGCTAAAGCTACAGCGCATCTCTTCACATCTGGATCAGTTATGTATATGCATCCAAACCACACAGGTAAGAGTTTGTTCCATTTAAAAGCTCAATGTGGAAAACAATCACTGGTGCACATTACAAATGCATTGTATGCAAGATTAAAATTTAAATAAGGACATATTACTGGTCCAAAGGCCCTGCACACCTTGCGCTTTTGGCACCTCCTTTCTTCCAATCAGGTCCCAGTTGGTGGCTCCAAAAATGACCAGTTGACCTTTGGATTTGGGAAGTTCGAGGTTCTGAGGAACAGATGAGAACAGATTATAGGGAGTGTGCAAGGTCTGCTCATGTAATATTAATGCTGCTTAAAAATGACCACAGCGAGCCAAAACACAGACGTACAACTCACAATCTTTTCTTTTACGTCGTCGGCCACAGTGACTGGTTGCAGGCCCGACTTGGAGACAGTCCTGCCTGGTTTCTTTGTGTTCTCCTGGTCGTAGTCATCAAACTCATCATCACTGCTGAACTCCCTGTCTTTCTTACGACCTCCTGCTCTTTTCCTCTTTGTTCCTCCGTTCCCTGAGACATCGGTCACCTTCTTGCGGGGCATTTCAGCTTAGATTTTCTGTAACATGGGACAGTGGAGTATAAGGTTAACTGATAAAGCATTTAAACTATGAATGACCAAAAGACTATGCGCATACACCCAAGACTATGACTTACAATCACCCCTCTTTGAGTGATGGTGATGAAACACAAGTCAAATTCTAAAAATGCAAACAAATGGTAGAAAAAAGAGCGCATGTTTGTATGACCAGTCAACACAAAGCTAAAAATCCCCTCTAGTCTTGTAAGTGAATATGTGATGCTGAAAAGAACACAGTTTATTAATTATGTAGCTACACTGCCATATGCATTTTTCATATTCAAGCTCACAGGACAATCATTTTCTATACTGGCTAGGAGTCTAAACTGGCTTTCCTTACAAGCAATTCAGCCATGAACACCGGTACAACGGTTCAGCTTAGTGAAAGGCATTTTAATCTCAAAAACTGGGATGCTTATAGGAAGCCACTGCTTAGGAGTTGAACAGTGATACAGCTATACCACTACATGAATAAACTAACCTAGCAATATTCACGCTGTCGTGTCGACACCAAAGCTATTTAGATCAACATTTCTTTGTATAATCAGCACAATTTCTTGAGAGAACTTCACGAAATTGGCATCACAGCCTGGTCGTAGTGGCACAATCTCTCATTGGTTCGGAAAACGGAGGAACCAACCAGAGAATCTTTGGAAAATAAGTAGTTTATACATTCCAGAACGAATGTGTCGCTCATTCGACTAATTAACTTTCCATTCATCTGAAAATGACTAAACTCAATTAACGTTATTATGTAACTCCGCAAGAGAACATCACTTCCTTAAAAATGGACTACAGTTAATCTTTGAAGATTAGGTATGTAGTCCAAAATATAGCATAAAGCTTGTAATAATAGTATCTGTATACTATTTCCACGAATGAAAATGCTGATAACATAAATGCAGCTAAACAAAGGGGCAGCTGTAGCATACACTTGGATAGCGTGACGATGGGCTCACAGCATAGAGGGTCCGTTTAGTTCTTTGTTAGCTAGCAGCCTATATTTTGTACGCAGTTGGTTTCAAGATTAGCCGTCGGTATCTGACCAAACCAACTATAAGATTAGTAGCTAGCAACCTAGCCACAAAATTAAGCCGTGATGAGCTCAATGAAAACATTTCCATTACCAGTGCAAGGATTTAATAATTCGGCGCAGTGAAGGTTTTCACCATTTCTAGTATGTTGACAAGAGTAGGCTAATTACTCCTTGGTCAAAAATACTGCATATTGCAGAAAGATGGCTATTGTAAGCTAGACAGCTATTTTTGCGAGCTAACGACACCTAGCTAGCACAGCTGCGGTACATGCTAGCTAGGCTAGCATTAACACTTCTTTTTAAACAAAGCCATACAAACCTTGAACGCAATATGCTGATGGGAAAGTTTTTTTCTCCTCTGTAATAGGTATTCTAGCTAATAAGTTAAGTTAAAAGTTAAAGTAAACTTTATGATGCCGTAAATAAAGTTGGAATATGGTAAACGACCGAATGGTTTCCTGATTCTGATGCTTCTCTCGTGTCTGTCCGTCTTCCTCGTTTTTTGATTGATTTTGAACAAAAGAATCTGCAGTCTCCACGGTCAAACCACGTGGGTGCAGCCTTACATTCATTAAATTACAGTCAGTTGGGTAGACCGGAAAGTATCTGAACAGTTATCTGAGTCCAGATACCTTTACCTACTACTTTCACTCAAACTTTTACCTGCAAATTTCAAACCAGTGAAACTATTCCATATATTCGGACCTGTAACAAAATTGTACCCGTGTTAGTATTTAACTTACTTGAAGATGTATGCGGTTGCCCTGAAATAAGGGAGGTCTGTCTCACCATAAGCCCTCCCCTTCTGTCGTCCGTCTTTTTTGTTAAAATGTAAATATGCGCTGAGATGTGTCATAGCCTGCCTACAGAGCAGAAACACATGGGGGACTTTGAGACCTAGGAAATTTAAAAACTACACTTCTTCTGGAGTATGCTTATATGCAAGGGTCACAACGCCCTCTTGTGCTTGGGAGAAACAGACCGACTCGAAACATCTTTGAAAAGCTCTTTGTTAAACTAGTCTATTCCGATCGTTAGTCTTCATTACTACTACTGATATTCAGTTGAGGAGAACGAAAAGCCCACGCGGTTGTATTAAAATGCATACTATTTTGATCATATCGTAGCGTCTTTGGGGCTTTCTCAAGTGAGACGGCGCAATTTAGGGAAATCCGAGTAAAGGGACACGAGAGAGACTTATGGGGGGAAACACATTGATCTCTAAGGAATATGTCTTATGTAGGGGTAGGTGACAATGACATTGATGGACAAATGACTTCCGCAAAAGACTAACACCGGCATTAAACAGCACAACACAGACGAAATGATAACACTCACACAAGCTAACATTAGACACAAAAGGGACACATGAGCTGCATTATTCTGGAACAGAACATACAAACAATAAGTATCTTGCTCGCACAGCAGTTTCGCCACCCCTCCAATACGCTTCAGTAGGCCTAGCATAGTATTTGCAAAACCATTTGAGCCAGTCATCCAAAAATAATCACCATATCATCGAACCTTTTGAAGAAACATTCAGGAGAAGGCCATGAAGACTGGTGGCAAGTGTTACAACTAAATAAACAGAGATCAGATACATACTCAAATATTCTAAAGGCCAGGCTAGGAAACACAATCTCTAGGTGGTAGGAGAATATCCTGCATAGCTGACTTTGTTCCATAGTTAAAATCGACTTGTTACATATTATTTTCAATAATGTGGGTCAAAAACATTTGGAATTAAATTGATAATATATTAGAAAACATTAAGATGTCTTTAGTTCAAACTAGCCATTCCACTTGCAGGAGCATCAGGGTCCCAGTAGTGATTGTAAATATATTTCCCTTTCTCTTTTCCCGTCTGAGTCTTCCTGTGTTGAAAAGAACGTCCCAGGATTTACCCTGTTATGATTGGTGAAGACTTCTGCCCAGAGCCCCAGTATTGGCTGGTGGGGACTTCATTCATTTGCATGAGATTGTGTGGGCTGGCTGTCTAGTCTGTCCATGTGCAGTGCAGTGCGTGGTCAGTGGGAGGGATAGGAAGAGAAAAGGGAGGGATGGGTCAAAAAATACACGGAGAGGGGGAGAGTGCGAAAGAAAAAAAGAGAGAGAGAGGAGTTTCCTGTCCCTGAAAGAGCGCTGCCAGCCTTGTGGAGCTGGGCTCTTGTGAGAAAGTAAACAGCAGAAGCCTGTGGAACAGGATTTGAGCCCTGAGAGATTGTGCGCGTGTGTGTGTGAGAAGAAAGAGATTGGGTCATCTGGACCAGAGGCAGAGAGCGGCTGCACTGCGTAAAGATGGGTGCAGTTCTAGTGAGAAGACGCAGCTGACAGCTTTCTGACTTCCTGGGAGAACCTCTGGATTAAAGACTGGGTGGAGACGTAAGTGAATTCAATGTCAGTCGGTCGTACTGATGATTGATGGAAGGTGGGAGTCTATTGTCTTGTGTGCCCTCTGTCTGCCTATCTGCATCACCACACAGCAACAAAGCCTGGAGCCCACTGCAGGGGGTGGCACATTTTGGAGAGGGTCAGGGGCATGGAAGAAACAATTACTGCGCATGGTTTAATCTCTCTGTTGTTAGTCAGAGAAAGAACACCAGCAGACATACAGCAGAGACTGTGGCGGTGGTTTTTGCTACTGCTCATGGGAATTTGTTAGATTTGTCAGATTAATCTTCCCGGTGATGACCTCTAGATTTTGGGCTGTGAGGCGGCACACTTGACCGGCTTAAGGGGGACCTTAAGGGCATTTTAAAGCTAAGCTTTGTTTTCATGAACATGTGAAGTCTGAGCAGTTGATCTGGTGTCAGCAAAAAATGACGTATATATCGCTGAAATCATTTGAGATGATTTAAATCTGTTGCTTTCAAAATATTTAAAACGTTTGTCAGGCTGTCACAGCAGGATAACGTCATTTTTTCTGGTGGAGTTGGGAAATGTCTTTTAAGTTTGTGATTTGAAGCTAGTGAGTCCTGTGATAATTTCTGTTCAGTTATTTATAACGCTCTCAGTCATTTCTCTTTGTCAGTACCAGGTGCTAAGGTATATAACCATTCAATCATTAAGAAATGAGGGAACCCTTATTCACATATGAGAATTTAACTAACATTGAGTGAGCTAATTCTGTATGTTTTACTATTGACAGACAGACAAGGGTTAGGGTTATGTGTGGGGTAGAGGGGAGGGCTCAAGGAGTGAGAGTGGACCCGTGTGAGAAAGGAGTGGGCACTCAGGGCAAATCTCTGTGGATGTGCTGTAATCAGATGGCTCAGCCCAAAGGGTTACTCGTGCCAATTTGACCATATCCTTAATGTAAATGGTTTGATACACTTTTAGTAGCCCACGTGACTGTCTTGCCCTTTCTGTGTGAGGGCAGTGTACTGTGTGTTATGTTTCCTTACTTTAAAGAAGTGTACTGTGTGTCATGTTTCCTTACTTTAAAGAATTTGATACAGTTTCAGTCCTCTGGAGGACTGTTTTGCCTGTCCTGTGTGAAAGCCTTGGCTACCCGTACACTCAGTGTTTGCTTTGGGCAGGTCATGTTAGTTCAACAGCCACTGTGAGATACCTTATCACAAGGCAACTATTTAAAGTCAACTGACAGTGACCTATCAAGACCTATGAAAATTCATGCATTATTTTGCATAATACGAATTTAATTACTTCCTTCATAATATTTTGTCAATAAAAGCATCCCAATGTCCTTATTGGTCTGAATATAATGTAACCAGACGAGGAACCCCAGAGGCTTCACTCACGCTGAGGGACGTATCAGATGTGTGAGGGGTGACCTCATCCATCTGCTAAGTTCTGCACATGTAATTGTGCCTGTTAATGAGTCCTATAATCATCCCTCAGTGAAGGCCTGCTGCCGTGCCCCTGTCCAGTTTAGTGTGGTGAGGAGCAGTGCAGAGGGCTGGCCTGCTGTGCTGCTTCGTCAGTCGGAACAATCCCAGCGCTGTTCTCTCACTAACTGTACGCTCCTGCAGTCTGTTTGGGCTATTGTCTATTCACCAGCCTGTCTGTGTCCTGGGCCCTGTGAGCGGTCAGGGGCTGGCTCAAGACCACTGAATTATTCATGGCCTCTGTCATTCTGAAGAGGTAGGGGAGAGTCTGGGGGTCGAGGGCCACACATCAATTTGCTTCACTTATTGGACATTTTTGGGGGGAGTGTTATCAAATAATTATTACAGTAGCAGAGATGGATATATTTGGATATATTTATAATAACTCTTCTTAATTTCCAATGGTGTATAAGACGTCTTTACTTTCTGATTAATGGAACTCAGTTTTTTAGACAGAATGGGTTTTTTGAGTGGCAGATGAGCTGGTCTGTAGTAATCCTTTTAGGATTATTACTCTTGTTTTTGCTTAGTAGTTCTAACATTGGTCAACTAACCCTCAGGTTGTGGGTGTGCAGGGGCATGCCTGGATCTGCCCCATACTGCTGAGGAATTTCACAAGCTCACAGACTTCCCCTGACAACTGTGTCTGCCTGAGTTTCCCTCTGAATCAGCTTGGTTCTCTCTGAGACCTACAGAACTGCTTCCTGATCATATCCAGCATCAGCAAGGCAATATATAGTGAAGTGATGATAGCCTCTTTTTTCTGTCTTTTTTCTTCTTTGGCTCACATATTATTAAAAAAACTCATAACTACACTACTGTAATCTTATTTATATTCAAAATTCAATATATTCAATTCAAATTTCCATGCAATCATTTTGTCTTTACCAGAGACTGATGTGACAAGTCGAACAGATGGCCACCATTCAATCCCCTCCAGTCTCAGGTGAATATTCAGAGCACATGCCTTGTGGATTCTTTTTTATCTCATTCAATCAGTGTCGGGTCCAACCCAAGGATCAAACCTGATATAGTGTTATCATCTGGCTTCTCTGTCTCCAAACTTGAAATTGTTAATACTGGTGTCTGTGACCATCTTATGGTTGTATTTGAATCCACCTTGTCTTGACCCCTTCCCATTACATCAGCACTTACGTCGTGTCTCAGATGCCCCTTCCCTCCTGCACTGTCACTGAGGAGCTAGTCACTCTCTTCAACTTCTCCTGCTCTGACACTCTGGACTGTGCAGCTCCTTCAAAGCTAAAGAGACTCAAGGCTAACAGTAGCCCCTTATACATGCGTCAATGTAAAGCTGTTACATCGCGTCTGCACCGATACAAACTCGCGAACGTGTTACAATTGCCTCATGTATAAGGGGTCTAGATGTGAACTGTTCGTTTTTCCGCCGATCGTCTGAGCCTTTCGAGAGAGGTGGTTTACCACGATCGTTCGGCTCAGAAAAGGGCATGTCAAATCAGGCGTGTGTGTGTGTGTGTGTGTGTGTGTGTGTGTGTGTGTGTGTGATAGAGACAGAGAGGACTCAGTAAAACATCGGAAAACACCGTGTCTCGTAAGCCTTAAGCTATCAATCACCCCCACAATGAAATATGCCATTACAGTCGCGACAAACTTCTTGGCATTGTGGTGCGCCCAAAACGCAAGCTATAAACGTAGCCATCCTAATGTAACCAAAATATACCTCTGCTGATATGCCTAACCTTCGTTCTATTTAGAATTTGTCTTAGCACTATGCAGGAATAAAATAGCATCTACAGTGTCAGGATTCAGGCGAGAGCGCCTGGCTTTTATAACGCGCCCTGCTGCACTGAAGGAGCGCTCACTCGCAGCACTTGTTGCTGGAACGCATATAATTCGTTTTGCAAGGTGCTGTAGTCGTGGGAACGACTGGCCTGGTTTCTCCCAAAAGGAAAGTAGATTTTCCTCTGCTGATCCCGCGTCTATATGGAAGTTTGTAGAGAGAATGCGAGGGAGTAAAATCTAGTAAAAAAAACTAGACACGTTTGCAAAACTAGACGTTTGCAATGAAGTAGGTAAAACAACTTTCGCCAATATCTCCGTAAGGGAGATGGGTTGTGTGCTCAAATTTCCTGGGATCAAAGAAGACGTTAGTATTCATGTGCAAACTAAAAATCACGTCTCAGAATTGCTGCGCATGCAAGTTATTTCGGGTGTCTCAACTGTAACTAATTCCACTGTCAAATAATTATGAGTTCAGTAAAAGACGGAGCAAACACAGTTTTCTACCGTTGTTGAAACACATCCACGCTTAGACTCGTTTTCTTTCCATCTGGGAGTGGTTATTCAAAGAAAATATTAGGAACTATATGCTGATAGAAAGAAGGGAACTTTAAGCCACTACACTGCCTGTGCACAATGCGGATCCACGTTGATGTTGTTAGTAAACAAACCAGGTGGGAGCACATCTCCGTGGTCTTTGTGCATGCCCGAGGCAATGTAAACTGTTCTGATCGCAGTGGCACATGTATAAGGCCCTACTGTTGGTCCCCCCTGGCCCAATGACCTCTTGTGCTTTTAGACAAGCTTGTGAGAGGGCAGAGCTCAAATGGAAAAGACTAACTACAATTTTAATATAAAGTTTCACCAAAGCTCTGTTTAGACAAGTAAGGCACAATATTATGCTTAACTAATTAATAAGTTCCTGAATTTCCCTACAGGGATTAATACAAGTTTATCTTATCTTAGATATATGTTTAAAATAGGCCCTAAAATTGAATGCCCCATTGAATGCGAGCAGGGAATAAGAGCTTCCTGTTCTGACTGATAAGGTTATTTCTCTCAGGTATGGGGTAAGCCATTTTAACCCTGCACAGGGCACAACAACACACAGTTTTAACTACCAGTTACCTACTCTTTAGCTGTCTAGAATAGATGACATAAAATGCTGGTCTTTTTTCAACTTAATGATAACAAAGCCGAAGTAATTATATTTGTCCCTCCTAGCTCTGTCCTTAGCCTAAGCAATGTGCCTGCTGTCTTCTTGGACACTTCTTTGAATTTTAACAAACTAATCAGTAGTGTTGTGAAGGGGAGCTTTAATCAGCTAAGAACCATAGCCAAATGAAAGCTGTTTTTCTCTCAGTTCCCCACCCATGACTCGAAACCAAACATGACTGCGCTTGGTATAGTCTCCCGCCCCACATTAAGTCCTGTTCCACTGACTCACCACCACTGACAATTTGCAATCAAATTCAAAGACCCACCTTTTCTTCTCTTGCTTTTAGTTAAGTCTGAGGTTGCCCTATGGTTTTCTTTCACTCTTAATCTATTTTGAATGTTCTGTCACTGCGTTTTAATCTGTTGTAAGTTTTATTCAGTTTCTCTAAATTTCTTATTTTACTGCTTTGATTTTGATTTCATCATTTTATAAATTATCTGTTTTCCATTTTAATCTAGCCTTTTTGTATTATTCCTTAATAGGACTCATCTGTTTTAACTCAGCTCTACTTGAACTCTGAACTCTGAGTTGATGAACCCTGAGATGGGAAAGTTGGTTTCCAGTTTCAGAACAGCTGATCTGAGTTCAGTGCAGTTCAATCAATTTTAAGTATGTTCACTCTGAGTGGACACTTTGCATGCCCGATGACTAAAAAGCCAATGACTAAAAAGGAGCTCTGATACTATGAGTCACCATGGCAACTTGCGAGAAAACAAAGTCGTCCTACTTCACCCGACTGGAGTTAGAAGTTCTGATACATGCTTATGGCGAGTATGAGCACATGTTCTGGGGAAAAAAGCAACACAGCTTCAGATCTCTGTTGGTCCCCCATGCCATCATAAAATTAATAAAAGTATTGCTGTATTGCTGCCATAAAAAAAATCATAGTTTGTGCTGTTATGGGTTTAACTTTAACTTTACATTTTTTGGACAGTGACTTTAAAATCACTTCAACTCAAACCAGCACAAACAAACTGCAATAGTTTTTAAATTTGAATTTTCTGCTTGAGTCTATTAATTTAACATTTAAACACAGTTTCTTTTAATATTACAGATGAAAAGGTGGTGAAATATTATTGAACTTTTATTTTAATTAAAAAATGGTAATTGGATTAGGTAGTCATCATGAAATGATGGCACATCTATTCGGGGTCTCAAAATCTTCTCTGACATACAGTAAGTCTTTGCAAATTAATTTGGCTTAAACACTGACAGGTAAAAAAGGAAAGGACACCCCAAGTCCAATAGCTGCTCAACAGGAGGGAGGTGATAGGGAGAAACTCAGGGTCTTTTAAAGAAAACCTGCCAGCAAGCAGGTTAGGTTCATAGACTAATTCACCATGGTAACTGACCCTAAGTTTGAGTTACCTCTCTTTCTGGAATGGAAACCCCATAATTCCCCTCATCTCTGGGTAAACCAAATCAGAGTTTTAACAAAACCCACTTTCTGGAATACTCCCATGTTCTTGTGCTTTTATTTTTCTTATGTGTGTTCTCTTAGTCCTGCTTTTAACTCTCACTCCTCTTCTTCATGAATACTTATATTGTAAATCCATCTGCCTCGAATGGAAAGCACTTTGGGTCAACTCCTGTTGTTTCTAAATGTGCTATATAAATAAAAGCGACTTGACTTGACATCATCATCACCACCTCGTTCATCATCAACAGCAGCACTACCGATAGAAATAAGAACAGCATCATCTTTTTTTTTTTTTTTTATCCATTGAACTTAAAATCCCCTCACACAAAGGTTCTCATGAAAATTGTCCTTTTAAGTTTGGTCACAGGCAGTTATATATACTGGGGACTAAAACAGGGTCCTAGCAGCACTTCCAAGAGAGGTTAGAAGAATCTGACCTCCAGTGTCCTGAATACAAACAAGCATGGCTACTGTAAGCCACATATACCTAGTGTCTGAATCTAGGTCTCCCAGAAGCGTGTTTGTCCAGGTCAGCCTCCTGTCCAAGTATTCCTGCACAGCCTGACTGCTCGCAGCGCTTTTCAACCGTTTAATCCCAGCCGAGCTGAGAACGGTCATTGGACCACTCGGCCAGTGGACCATATGTTGGGTGTCAGAGTGAGTTTGCCCCTGCACCATATGCTGTTATTCTTTGGCATGCACTCACGCAGTGAGCAGGAAGACTGGAGGTGTGCAGGTTATGCTTGGGACAAACATGACTCAGATGAAAATTCACCCCACTAAAACAGACTTCTTGTCATTCTTTTGTTTCAATGACACCAAAGAGGACCACAAGCGAGGTAAATACCAGAATTTGTTTGACTTTTTGTTTTAGGTCAACTGCTCGCTGAGTGTGCCAGTCACAGAGAGAGGGGGGTGAATTAGCATCACTTACCCTAGTTTACTAGGACCTTGATCCCACGTTTAGTCTCACCTGCAGCTGAGCAATCATTTTTATATGAGGAAAGGTTACTTATTTATCACCGCCATGCTGAGTAGTTCGGCAGAAAGGAGGGAAAACATTTACCCAGATCAAGTGCATGGAGAGTGGAGGCTACTTTCCAAAGGCCATATGGTCACATGCTTAAGTGTGTGTAATCCATTTCATCACCTGTTACCTTAGCCGCAGCACTACTGAGGAAGTCCCAATGCCATCTGCTTATTATTTTAGCTATTAGAAGAGAAAGCTGATGGGTAAAGTATGTGAACGAATGGTTATCAAGGGCAGTATATGGAGTGAAATATAGGTTATATCCTGTTTCAGTAGATATTTAGCAGGTGTTCAGTTGTAATGAAGGATGATGATTGCTGATGTCAAACTCTGTCAATTGTTTCCATTTTTTAAATCAATCAATCAATCAATCAATCAAGTAATTTGTCAGAACCATTTTTTTATATATTTATCAGGTTTTTATACCTTTTTTCAAATATTCAAGTTTTTTATACTTCTGAACCTTGTTTTTCCCACTTGCTTCAACAAAACAATACACAAGCTCTGTGTGATAAAGTAATCTCCTCAGCTCCGTAAATGAAACATTACTTTGTGGCATGATGGGGACTGCGAGTACAATTCCTGTTGTTCTGCACTCATTGTTTCAGAGTACTTTGTTCTGCACCGAAATGCTCTCTCTTTTCTATGTGATTCATTTTTGAATTTTTTGTTTTTCATTGTTAGCTTTTTCTATTACTTTGTTGTGGTTAACCCATCAATGTGGGAACATTATCAGCTTTTAGGAGGATTCCTGATTTGAAGTCTATGAAGGTATATATGTTATAGCATATATGAAGTATGAAGTTGTATAAATGAAGATGATGTTTAAAAAATGAAGAAGAGAGCAAACAACAGAACTGTCATGTATTTTTTCTAGACTCCATGCCAACTAGGATACCCCCAATGCATCAGCATCAACTTGAAATAGACGAAGAGGAAGAGGAAGAGTTGGGAGAGAAATTTGAGTTTGATGACTCTGATGAAGACAGTGCTCCGGCCAAGACGTCTGAGGGGGATGGAGGATTCTACTCTGAGGTGGACGAAGGACTCAACAATAGAGCCTCCCAGCAAGCAGTGGTCCTTTCCACATTTCAAAGCCCGGTGCTACCAGCTCCCGGAGACAACACGGTGCTCCCACCTCCCGGGGTCAACACGGTGCTCCCACCTCCCGGGGTCAACACGGTACTCCCACCTCCCGGGGACAACACGGTGCTCCCACCTCCTGGGGACAACAGTCACAAAGTCAGTGACAACGTGACTCCTACAGGTCAGGACAACCAGAGTACCAGCCCAGGTAGGATATCTAATGATAAACTAATCTAATGGTAGTTTCCTCCTTTCTATGTGACCTGATGGTATACGTGTGCTATACCTCTGCCTTGGAACAGTAAGGTGCTTTGTAAGACAGGTGTCTTTTATGGTGTGAGCTTTCCAGTCAAAGTTGTTGAAAATACTGCAGTCTTATCACAGATGTTCTTTAAGGCTGCTTTGTGTCCATTCAGTGTCATTTGTTTTCTGTAGCTTGGTGTCCCTGCACTTTCAAAACCTTTGTCACTTTGTGACAGCGAAAGCATGCACTGTCATCTGTCGAAATGCAAAATAACACATTGCTCAAGCTCACAGCTAAACTTGAAAGACTGGAAACACATGTAGACCTGAAACATGTTGGCCTCAAGTGCATCAGCCAATTACATAGCTCTGTGTTTTGTTGGAGCCAGACTTAAGTATGTGAAACCCAATAAATGAATTACGTTTGTACTGCAGCTGCCCAGTTTTGTTTAGAAGTTTTCTCTTCCCTCTTTTGCCACTGTCAACTCAAGCACTCATAAAATAGAGGCTGCCATCTTAGTCAGACAAGGCAGCCTACTACTTCCAGGGTATGAATGAGAGTACGGGTGTGCATTTACACCTCCCCAGACACAGCTGGAGAATTGAGACACCATCCTCCCACCCACATATTTGGAACGTGTCCAGTTACGCAGATATGCAATGGGAGGATATTGGGTCTCTCTGTTTTGTCAGTTCTTGTCAACACCTCGGCAACGCAATGCACCTAAACACATTTTTTTTTGTCTCACAGATATGGTGGCCAGAGAGTCTCCTGATGGGTAGGCCTCTTGTTACACATTTTATCCTGAATTCCTCTTCATGATTACCAGGCTTCCTCTGAATGAGAGTGTCTATGTTTGTGGGGGGTGGGAGCAGAGATTGCTGTTATCTAACCCTCTGTATGATCACATACTGTTGAGAAAGGACATGAGGAATGGCAAATGTGTTGTGAAAGTATAGAAGAGGACAGCATGCCTGTTGTGTTATAACATAACTATGACAACGGTGATGGCTTCATGTTCCCAGGAATAGGGTCTCACTTAGCTTGAATGGTATCTAATTTAGACAATTGAAGAAGGCCTTTGTTGAGGCTTGATTTTAGCTGTGAAATATGATCTTTTTACTTTGTCCCTGATACAGCAGCTCACTGGGGCCCAGAGTGTCTGAAGAGACAGAGGCTACCTGGATGGCAAACAATGTCTATGAAGGTACAGTACACTCCGCTACTACAGCTACTATTAAAGGTGTACTCCTATCAGGGCAAAACTCTCTAATGGGGATACACACATATCTTAGTATGTAGATATTGTGAAAAAAGGTCAGTTTCTTTAATGCAACACTTTAAGTGGTAACTGTTGTTGATGTTATTTTCTGTGATTGTTGTTCGTATGACTAGTGCTTCCTCACCTGTGTCCCTCCCTGTATTACTGACAGATACACAGTATTGTATCTCTGGGCAACACCTTATTGCATCATTTCATCTGCTCTGCTGTAATGCACACTGTTTCCATTGAAAGTATATTTCCTCAAGTGCTGGAAGTACGCTTTTCAGGTCATCCCAATTCCCAACTTTCAGCTAACACAGCATTCTCTCCCTGGCCTAAGATCAGCTGCTAAAGATGTCCAGCCAGTCTGCGCCTGTGTTCATGTCCCACTCTGTGTTGTGTCGTGTTGTGTTGTGTTTTGTGTGTCGTGACGCTCGCAGGTCTAAAGTCTGAGTGTTACTACACCCCTGTCGTAAAAAAGTGTGACCGCACTCAAGCTCTGACAGGTTTGTGGCTTGGTGGTGGAGCTCGACGTCTCTCCCTTTCTCCCTCATACTCTTCTCTCCCTCTCAGTCTTTTTGTTCTTTTTTTCTTTCCCTCCCTCTCTCTGTCTCTCTCTCTCTCTCTCTCTCTCTCTCTCTCGTAATCACACTGAGGGACATCTTCCTGGAAATGTGTAGTTTCTGACTCACAGAAAGAGCACTTGTGAAATCACACTCGGTCAAATCAGCATGGTTACAGCAAATCCAAACACTCTACACAGGCTAATCAAAGACAGACATTGTATTACCTCATTGAAAGGAAACGCTGACCCCATCTAGAGCGAGGGATTGTGTGGAAGGCTCCGCCCGAGCCTGAGTTTAATATGCTTTTCTTGGAGAGAAACATTTCCGTCAGTAACTAGAACTAGCAGTCATGTCAAGTCAGTTACACCTTTCAATGAGGTCTCATTCTGTGTATGGATATGCCTGAAAATACTGCATCTACTCCGACCATGGAAGAGGCCATGATAAATGATAATCTGTCTGAAATATAAATGGATTCTTTTTCTTTCCTTCACTGTTGATTTGGGTGAATCATACACCATTCATTTGGGATGATGTGTTTTCTCCATGGCTGTAATTAGTTTGAACGAACATTAAACCAAAACAATCACCAGAATGTTTTGAGACAGGAACACCCACAAAATATTCTTCAATCTCGGCACGAGGGCCTCATTTCAAAATTGGCTCCATAGGTGTACAGCAGGTACTCAATGTGTGTGTGTGTGTGTGTCTGTATGTTCAGCCCAGACACCTGCTCGCTCCCGGGAATGGTTCAGTGTTGTCTCAGAACTCACACTGCGGCTGCACAAAGGTACAGGTCCCCAATAGGAGAGGAGTGTAAGAGTGACTAGCCTCGTTGTGCTACTGTCCCAGGCCCCCACTACTGCTTCTCCCATCTGTATCCCCTAGTCTCCCATGACCGTCCCATACTCTTCCTTACTTATGGGCCCAGATCCCTTAGATGCAATAGTAGAGTAAGTTCTTAGTATACTGTCTTTACCTTACTATACTTACTTGGCTTTAAATGTATAATCTATATTTACCATGCCTGAGGCATGTGGAGAGAGTCCACTTTTCAACAGTCCAAGTGTCATTTAGTTGGTCTGAACAATGAGAGCATATTTCTCTGGGATCACTTCAAAGACCAAGAGGTCCAAACACATCTGGGAAGCCCATGAGTAATAGCCCTGAGCAGATTAGCATTCTTCTACTCTGAGTTATGGGCTAAACCTTACGAAACTCTGCCATCATCCCCCTAGAATGGGAGGCATGAGGCCATGGGCCAGCCTTTGATTCCTCCGCTTCACCTCATGGTCATGCACACAGACTCTTTAAACCAGTAGTTAGAGGTATTGATTAGTAGCCTCCCTGTCTAGCGCAGCACAATGAACAGTGGTGACAGTGTGTCCTTCATGGCACCATGACAAAATGGGGCCATTGGACATGATGTTGTGCTCTTTCTGTTCATGGCAAGATTAATATCAAAATGAGACCTATTCGGCTGTCCAGTAAGATTTGAAAATAGCAATCACCTATTTTATACAATGTGACGTGAGTATATATGGAGACTACCATCTTGAGGGGACTATTTGCTTGGTAAATCAACCCATGGATGTTATAAAGCCCTGAAATCAGCATGAGAACAAACACCATCACAATGTCTGCTACAATGGATCTTATGGAGTTGTGAAAGAAAGACACATCTAACATCTAGACACCACATGGTATTTAACCAAGACCAGTCCTCATCAGTAGGGTTTTCACTGACATAAACTCTCCTCCAGGTCGACCTTCAGCTGCTCCTGAGCCAACCCAGGAAGCGCCCCCCGTCCGTACGGATGTCATTTATGATGACGTGCCATGTGAGAGCACGCTGTCTCTCAACGCAGGTTAGTCTCAGGTCCATTCTCTGTTCATCTTGGTTGTTTATAGGCAATATTCCCTAGAAACCCCTCAACTAAAACAAATAAGGCTCTCAGCAAATAAAATGTCATGAGTTTTAGACACAGAGACAACACATTTTTTGTCAGTTTCATGATGTACCTTTGGTTAAAAGGAATTGGACCTGCCATGTACTGTCCTGAAAATGCCGATGGCGATTGCAGAAGGTAGATGGTTATGTGGTAACTTTTCATTCTAATGTGTCCAAACATCTGTTTTTCAGAGGACGACCAGGTGTATGAGGACGTGCAGAGGCCTGACCAGCTGCAGAGGAACGAGGATTGCTGGAGCTCGAGTGAATTTGAGAGCTACGATGAGCACTCAGATGAGGAGGCTAAACCACCGGCTCGTAGCAAGGTAATATGATGTGGCTGGGTGTTATTTTTGAAAAAGATCAGTGAGGACACTGGAGTTTATGTGTGTAAAATGCCTGTTAGCATACAGGGCACTGTCTCTGAAATGCCTGTTAGAATACAGGGCACTGTCTCTGAAATGCCTGTTAGGATACAGGGCACTGTCTCTGAAATGCCTGTTAGGATACAGGGCACTGTCTCTGAAATGCCTGTTAGCATACAGGGCACTGTCTCTGAAATGCCTGTTAGGATACAGGGCACTGTCTCTGAAATGCCTGTTAGGATACAGGGCACTGTCTCTGAAATGCCTGTTAGAATACAGGGCACTGTCTCTGAAATGCCTGTTAGCATACAGGGCACTGTCTCTGAAATGCCTGTTAGGATACAGGGCACTGTCTCTGAAATGCCTGTTAGGATACAGAGGACTGCCTCTGAAATGTGCAACTTTGCAGACAGTGAAATGAAGGTGTACATAGGACTGTTTTTACTGATCTAAGTGCTCTGAACGCCCAAGATAGCAGCAAGGATTCTATCCACAAGAAAATGAGTGAAGGGAACGTATCATGAAAATGTCACTTTTTCAGTGCTTCTGCACATAGATTTGGGTGTGTGTCGTGCCTACCAACCCAAAAACGCTGACATGAGACAACCCAGTCAGTTTGTTATGGGCTGTCTTTGTATGTATCCGAAAAGATGTGATTCAGTGAGCCCTTCAGATTTTCTCCTCACTGTGACATCCCAGGTGACGTTCCTTAGGATTAGACCACCTCAGAGCCATGTAGGAAGTCTCTCTACATGGCCTTGGACCACCCCCATCTCACCCGATACACCCACAGGATGAGAACTACTTACTTAGCCCTCATTTTTCTTGCCAGCATTGGATACACTAGCTAGCTCAATGAAGGGAGCCTCAAACTATGTTACAGACAGTTCATTAAGACCCCAAGGAACCATGTCATAATGGGCATACGATGACTCCTTTAAATGGAACTGAAAGTATGAATTTTAGTAGATTGAACCTTATCTATTATGCAGTGACAATAGTTTCCACAAGGTGGCAACGTTTCCCCATACAAGTACAACAAAGCAGTACAGTTGCATTTCAACAGGATTTCAACCACAAGCCTTTAATAGAGGTTGTACGGGTCTCCTAGTTTCTTTTTGATTCAGAAAGAGGTGCTTTTAAATCTCAGATTTAAAAAATGCAGGTCATGTCTGCATGAAACCTGTACGATGTACGCTTTGACCTCTATTGTTTTAGAGCTAAGAGTCCAAAAGATACACAGCAGAATGTAAGTTAAGGAAAAGTGCCCCCCCCCCCCCCCCCCCCCCCCTCCCAAAGGCTACCAGTCTCTCTCAGTTCTTCTTCTTGTTAAGTGCTTCCCCTCACATAACCGTTGCCTACTGAATGTGCCTTTTTTTTGCATGTGTGTGTGTGTGCTTCTGTGTGTATGTGTGTGTATGTGTGTGTATGCGTGTATGTGCACACGTTCTTGAGAGAGCTTAGTCCACGATTAGTTCACAGCTATGTTAGAGCTGTCAGACACCACAAGCACTCCTTGCTGTCACCAGAGTTGTCAGGTAAATCCAGGTTTACTTTCCAAACTCTCATTCTTGGATATTAGTGTTTTTTTTGAATATACAATTGTTGTGTCAGCATTTTATACGCCTGTGTATCTCCTTGTCGTTTAGCCTCACATATTACATATTTTCTCTATAAATAGAGGTGTGTGACTAGTGAGGAATGCATTTGGGATCTGCACTGTGGTGGTGGTGGTGTTTGGTGTGGGCTCATATTCTTTGAGGTTTTTGCTGCAGCACTTTTTTCTGATTACCAGCAGCATTATTTCTTTGCTCACTTTCTTCTTCCACTGTCTTGCTTCCAAAACAGACTTTTCTGTGCGTGCTTGGCCTCTCTAGTGACTGTCTTTGAAGTTCTGTCTGCTGGACTGAATTGTTTTGCCTCTTCCTCTCTGTTCCTTTCTGTTTCTTCTGCCCTCATCCTTCCTTTCCCTGACCTTTGCCCTCCCTCCTTCTGCCTGCTGCCTCGGAACACTGTTATGTTTCCAAAAATTGATTTGGGGTCGTCGTCATGGCGCTGGCGTGTAGGCCTCTGCGGATGTGAGGGGACTGAAGGAGCGATGTGTCAAGACCAAGCGGGAGCTCGCCGTGCGCTTAGCCGGGCGGGACTTCCCCAAGATCAAACAGAGCTATGACACAAAGGTACATCTCCGCATGTTAAATAACCAGAGAGTGTGTGAAATGAATACAATGCAAGTCCTTGACCTGATGACGAGACGACCGCTCTGCTTTGTCAATCAGACTTTTCCTCTTTTCCTCTCTCTGCTTCTCAAACAGAACAAAGTGCCTCAAACACAATATGCATAAAAAATGTATCATATTATAAACTGCATTAGTTGCAGTGATATTTATCATATTGTATGAGCTGTCAAGGCTGCCACGGTAGCCTGCTTTGAAAGCTATTTGCAGCTACTTGACTCGCAGAAGCACGTTTCTACATGTTGGGATTAAGTGTTACCACATTACGTAACTCTCGCTCGACTTTTTTTCACTTCAGGGACACTCAGGAGTTTAATTTCATACTAAACTGAAACTGAGAACCACAAAAATAAATACATAAAGACAAAAACAAAAACAGAAACTAGCGGGGTTTCCTCTCCACAGGGTCTGAGAGTCTCCCAGTTCAGACGTCTTCGTCTCACTGCTCTCACCCCACCCCACCTGTGCGCTCCCAGGGCTGTCTCATCTGCCGTCAACCTCACAGCCTCTCCCTCTCTCTCAGTCTGTGTGTGTCTCTGTCTCCCTGTCCCTCTCCCGTCTCTGATCTCAGGTCCAACAGCTCATGAAGGCTGCCAGAGCTGGGACCAAAGATGGGCTGGAGAAGACCAAAATAGCCATGATGAGGAAGGTCTCCTTCCTGAACAAAAAAGAACTCACGGGTTGGTAATTTTTTATTCTTTTTTTCCCTTTGTTTGTTTCAAGGTCTTATTTATCAGAACGATATTAGAAATGTAATTGTGGTACTCTGAGGAGAAACTAATATTGTTTTTTAATTTACCTTATGGTGTTTTGTTTATAATGAATGCACAGCTTGCAGTGGCTTATGCACCTCTGTGTAATAGCTGCATTGTTTTGGGTCTTGTTGTGCTGGAGGATCATGTGATTAATCATGTCAGAATGAGATAGCCTGGGAGGGAAACTGAGAAGGAGGAGGTTTGGAGGCTAAACCGTGTGTGTGTGTGTCTGTGTGTATGTGTGTGTGTGTGTGTGTCTGTGTGTTGGACTCTACAGAGGACGCAGAGGATGAGTCTGGCTATCTGGACGTGACTTTATCTGAGGTGAAACACCCGCCCCCACAGCTGAGTCCGATGCCAGAAGGCCTAAGCAACCAGCAGGTGTGTGTGTGTTTGTGTGTGTGTGTCTGTGTGTGTGTGTGTGTGTGTGTGTGTGTGGGTGTGGGTGTGGGTGTGGGTGTGGGTGGGTGTGTGTGTGTGTGTGTGTGTGTGTGTGTGTGTGTGTGTGTGTGTGTGTGTGTGTGTGTGTGTGTGTGTGTTTGTGTGTGTGTGTGTTTGTTTGTGTTCGTGTCTGTGTGTGTGTCTGTGGTGTGCATAAAACAGATTTTAATCTGGCTGTGATCTTCCATCGATCCTTAGAATGCTGTGGGTAAACAGCACTGACAGTAGTGAAGAGCTGACACACATGCTCGGAGGCTACCCTTAATCCAATAGACGAGGCCATGCAAATAAGCTTTGAATTCACATGGATGAATGGATGGCTCCGCTACAAAGTCACAGCATGTTATGAGCCCCCAAATCACTGATCTTTTTACATCACAATTTTTCTAAATTAAGATCATGGGGATCCATCCACAAAAGAAGGTTTGGCTTTTGCCCTTGTACAGAATGTCTTCTGATCGCCATTCTGAAATGATTTGCTGGTCTGGTGTGTTTGCTTTTCAGATTGTGAGACGTCATATTCTTGGTTCCATAATCGACAGTGAGAGAAGCTACCTCGAATCCCTTAAGAGAATACTAGAGGTAAAGACGTGTTAGCTGCACTTATTTTTTTATGGTAATTTATGCACGTGCATTTATCTCTACAAGCAAGAGGCAGAGCATGTATGATACTGGATCTGCTTGGCTAATACATAATTGGATAAATTGGGTGTCACCAAAATGAGGCCAAATGGATCAAGAAAAAAAAAAGAGATAAAATAACTATGGGCCTCATTCTCGACAGCAGTTGGGAAGACTTTCCGAAGGATTTCAGAAGGAACTCCACTTCGGAAACATTTATGAAAACATTTGCATTCTCGTTAGTTTTTTCTTCTGTGCTTTCTTCTGAACTTCAGACAACTTTCAGAACTCGAAATAGCAGTCGTAACTCTACCGGAATCTTCTCAAATGGGATTCCACGGGCCATCTTGTGGTTATTTGAGGAATCGCGTTGAGGAATGACATTTGAAAAAACTCCGTATTACAGTAAAAGGGTTAACGGTTGAATTTGTGAGAACCCGTTGGTGATTGCGTTCACGTCAGCTCTACAGACATCCTCGGATTAAAATAATTATGATAATAATAAATACGAGAATATTTGTATCATTAACAATTACGTTTCACATTTATAGTCATAATTATACGAGGTAGTATTTATTGTCACACTAGGTCTACATGGCTCGTAGCTTGACTGTTCTCTCCCTTGTACGTCACTTTGGACAAAGGCCGCGTCTGCTAAGTGACTGAATGTGAATGACATGAACACTGCAAATGTAAGTGAATAAATAAATAAACACTAAACCCAATCTGCAATCACAGACATATGAATTCATTGCAATTTATACTCCTACTAGGGACCGGTCTTCACACCTATGGTGACTATTTTTCGATTAAAAAAAAAAAAGTGACTAATTAAATGTGTTTTACGGACTTCGGACGTTCAACGTAATACAATATCTCCACCTTATTAATGAACACCTGTTACGAGGTGGATTCGGGAGATTGCGACAGCACACGTTTCTAAAATTGCGTCTCCTAATAAGGAGCTGGCAGGGCGTTTATGTATGCAAATCCACTTTCACGAGAACGCGCATCAACCTAAGAAACTAATCGGAAGGAAACCAGCTGAGAAGACTTCGGCTGCTTAGGAACACATTTTCAAGCGTGCGGGAATGCAGCGGAAGCGTTTCTCTTACGTTGTTTTTGCGAAGTCGTGTAAGAAACATTTCTGAAGAATTACAGAAAAAGGTCGAGAATGAGGCCCTATGTCTGTAACCACACACTACTGCTGGCAATATGGAAACACCACCATAACTTGGAAAATATGCATTTAAAAAATAGACTAAAATAAAATAATAATGTTGATGTTTCAGGAATACCACAAACCCTTACTGGAAGCCGAGCCAAAGATTGTGAACCCTAAGAAGTTCCAGCCCATCTTTTACCGACTCAAAGAGATCACACAGTGCCACTCCATGTTCCAGATCGCGCTGGCCTCTCGCGTGGCCGAGTGGGACGCCACGGAGATGATAGGCGACCTGTTTGTGGCCTCAGTAAGTCTCAGCCAAGTTACAGTACATTAACCCCTGGGGGTCAGTTCCAATTCCATGTGCCAGTGCTTGGTCAAGTGTACTTCTTAAAGATTTTATATGGTTCCCTGTGTGAACTGCCACATGCTAGTGGCCTTAGTTGTGTTAAAGAAGTGTACATCGGGATATGGTGATGTGGTGCTATGGTGCTATGGTGATATGGTGATATGGTGCTATGGCTTGTTTTGAGAAATGGGGCTGAAAGCATGAGTGCACTTGTGCCCAAGCGTTAAAGTGTGGATCAAGTGTGCATGGCGGAGTAGACTTACAGTGTAGTGAAGGAAGCATTTAGCCTGTGTTTGTACTCCCAGGGAGTTGAGCCCAGGATGTTTGTGTTGGTAGTGCCCTACCTGTGTATCTACAGAGGTACAGAGAGTGATTATTCAGTTTTAAATAATGCTGCTATATTCCGTGATTATGGAATGTGTAAGTAATGTTTGTGTTTGTGTTTCTGCATTCCCGGTCATAACGTAGGCAACTGTTTTAATACTTACTACCTGAGCTGAGTCATAAGTGTCTGAATGAATTGCGTTTAATGGCATGCCATGAGTTATCCTTTGAAAATGAAGTGACTGTGTTATTAAATGTCTTCCTAAATGAGGGAGTGAATCTGACAATGACTGCTGAGAAAGTTCTCCTCATTCACTCCTTGAAAGAACAAATAATGACCTAAGTTTGATTAAGTTGTGTGCTTATTCAAAGTTGTTTGTCCCAAACTTCCGACTGCTAATGCATTCATCCTCCTATGGTGACTTAATAGTGTTAAGGAGTAGCACCACAGCCTTAGATTAATGCTTATAATTAGGTTTCCGCCCAAGCCTCGCTGTACTGTTGATGATGGGAATGAACCTGTCTGATTCTCTCTGGGTCATTCATTTTCTTTGACTTGCTTTTGGCTTTCTGTGACGCCTCTAAACAGACCATTTCCTCCAGCCAAGCCTATTTTCAGATAGTTCTGTTCCTTTGTTGCAGACACTCTGAGCCAGGGAGTGGTGGTGGTGGTGGTGGTGGAGGAAAAGAGGACGTGTTGCTATACTCAGCATTTCTATTTAAGCTTTGTTCATTCATTTCCTGTGTTGCCCCAAACTGCTGTTGGCATCTGGAGTGCACGCAGTGAGATAGTGAGGTTAATCAAAAGGAAAAGAAAAGCCGGCTCCTCTTTTTTTTTGAACTAGCAGGAGGCCAGTGGCGAGGGCTCCCACTGTGAAATCAAGACCACTGGCGTTTCTCCCGACTCCAAGTTATTCTTCTCGGAGTCGCAATACTTGCCCAGAACTCTAATAGGGAGGCATTTTCTGGAACTTTCTTGTGCATCAGCTCATCCCCTCTTGTGACTGGTGCAAGCTTCTTTCTCTTGTAGAAAAAAGTGTATTACGCTGCCTCTCTCATTCAGTCGAGAAATAGGCTACAGCTTCTTCTTTAATTTAATCGAAATTAGCTTTTTCTTCATGTTGCTTTTTTTTCTGGTCAGAAAAAAAGCTGTCTCGCATTTCAGAGTTCCTTTGTGATTTTCTTCCCCTGCAGTTCTCCAAGTCTATGGTGCTGGATGTGTACAGCGAATATGTCAACAACTTTACCAACGCCATGGCTCTCATCAAGAAGGCGTGCATGTCCAAACCAGCTTTTCTGGAGTTCCTCAAGGTGAATGCTGTAGTTTGATTTTGCATGTAAGCGTAAGCAGGAGTTGTTCCTCAGGCAGTACTTGACAGAATACATTGTTGTATTCATATATATGTTTGATTGAAACAAGAAATCAGCCTATGATGATAACAAACATAACAAGACCAAACACTGTACAGAGAGACTAAATGATCTATGACCAATTAAATACCCTCATCCTATTTAACCCCAGATTACTCATGAACCTAAACCATAGCCATTACAATGAGTGCATTACTCAAATTGTAAGTCTGGTAGGCTTTTTCACAGTCAAAAGAGTGCCGTTTGTGGCCTAAAAGGGAAATGAAAATAGAATGGAACCTCAAACTGGCCGCAAACTGCAGTTTCGTGATGATAAGAAGTTTCCGGTTATTTCCCTGTTCTGTGAGAAGTATTTTGGGATGTTCGGACACAGCTGAGCAGTAAGGCTTTGCTGTCATGGCAACAGCCTTTGACCCGCCATACTCTGTTCTCATTTTCCCAGAGGAAGCAGGCGTCCAGCACTGACAGGATCACTCTGTACGGACTGATGGTCAAGCCCATCCAGCGCTTCCCGCAGTTCATCCTCCTGCTGCAGGTCAGTAGCGGTGTCCGCCTGGGCACACTGACTGAGCACCTCCAGCACAGTTACACAACAGGGCAAAGCACAAAGGTCACCCTCTGCTGAAGTGTGAACCGGCAGGTGGATGTGATCGATGGTGTCACCACAGGGGTGCGTGAGGTTTTTATGGATCACCTGAAACCTGAAGCAAGTTCTAAAAACAAATGAAATTAGTCACTGACAAAACTGCAGAGGTGAAACACGCTGGGTTGGAGAATTATATAAACAACAGAGGGCTGGGGAGCAGGGGGCAGGATGAGTTATATGAAGCCATCTGGGACTAAATGTTTTTTTTTCTCTCAATCCCTCTTGAGTTGGTTTTTATAGTCGCAATGATCGGTAGGTAGTGTCAAAACAGTGCTTCATTATGGTAGATGTTCCTTTGAGTGGTTTATGAAGGGAAGTGAAACGGAGTGGATATGCCCGTGCAGTGGTTAGACCCATGACAGTCATGTACATGAGTCAGCATGGGCATTTTAACAGTGTTAGCAAAGAGAGAAATCAAGTCAAGTATAAACAACTACGCACATTGGGAAAAGGGAAATAGGCAGTAAAGAAAAAAACAAGTTGTTTAAAAGAGATAAATCATCAAGCCGAAAGACAAAAGTGGAAAGAAATTAATGACACACGATTTGAACTCATGGACTGATTTTCATCCTACTTCTTTTTAATAAACTCCCTCCTGATGCAAGAAGATGCAACCAGACTCAATGTCATGTTGACATCTCCGCATCCTTGTCTGTCTATCTTCCCCTCTCTCACTCTCTCTCTCTCTCTCCCTCTCTCTCGCTCTCTCTCTGTCTCTCTCTCCTGGAATAGGACATGCTGAAGAACACTCCGGTGGGCCATCAGGACCGGCTGCCTCTGCAGCTGGCTTTGACTGAGCTGGAGACGCTGGCGGAGCAGCTCAACGAGCAGAAGCGCATGGCCGACCAGATCGCCGAGATCCAGCAGCTTGCCCGCAGCGTCAACGACCGCAACCTCAGCAGGGTGGGAGAGGTCGTCTCAACAATCACATATAACAAACAAACAAACAAACAAACCGTCAGTCACTCACTCAGACATTCAAACAAAGAAATTAACAAAGAAGAATGCCATTGATTTTGACCTCTACCCTAGTTGTTCCTGCTCTCTCTGTAGCTTGTCCTCTGCAGGCATCTCTGTGCCTAAACTACCACACATTGTCTGTGTTGTAAAAAAAATAAACAAAAAAACAACACACACATTTATATCAACAGGCAAATATAGCCCAACTGTTGAAATAGATTGTGAGCTGTGCCAATTTGGGAATATGTATTTGGGGCTCATTATTCAAGCTGGGTTGCATTCAGACGCGGGACTGCTGCCGTAGCACGTCTGCCGTTTGTGCCAGGCGAGGCGGGAGAAATGAGATTGCCCTGCTTCAGAATGGCTCTTTGACAATTCGTCACGTTCACTAGAGGGTGCTCTAATCTCTGCTCTCCCGTGTTGTGATCTCGCCGCCAGCATTCAACTGCAAAAAAACAGCCCCTCCCCTTTTTTCTACAGCTCCCCGTAGTCAAAATAATGCCCCCCTTTGATATAAGAGACGCTTTAGTATGCAAAACAGAGACACTGCCAGTTCTATACTGTTCGGAGGTTTGTTTTGGCCCCCACTGTGTGGAGATATTACGACAATGAGTATAAAGATGCAAACAATGTGCATCATTGCGAGTCAGGTTTACCTACCTACACATATACAAAAAGCTTTACTGATGTATGAAATCAGCATGTGCCTTTTCTCCCACTGGTTTTCAATGTCCCCGGCATACATAAGCATGAGGTGTCCTACCTGTTTGGCCATGGGCTCTGGCATGAAAGCGTCATCATGTATAACTCTGTGTCCTTGTGTGGGTGTTTCTCCTGCAGCAGCTGAACTCTGACCAGCGGCAGCTTATTTTGTGCGAGACGCTCATAGAAACCGTCTACGGCGAGAAGGGCCAGGTGCTCAAATCGAAGGAGCGCAAGGTCTTCCTCCTGAACGACTCCCTTGTGTGCGCAAACCTCAACCTCAAGTGAGTGAATGCTTTGAATGGACATGTTAATGGATTCATTATTTTTCTCTTTTCTGCACATTCTGAATAAATTTACTGATACTATACGTGCATTCACTGGAGGAGCACTACTATGGAACCTTGGAAGTGAAGTAGTATTTGCCAAAGGCACACATACTGTCACAGAGGGCTCTATTCCCTCTGTTTGAGCTGGTTTACTTTTGACAGATGGCTTGCACTTGTGACAAAACCCTAACAATGATTCATAATGAAGGCCCCACTCTTCCTCTCTGTCCTTCACCTAAGCAGTAACTCTGAGAGCGGCATTGATAACATCATTCACGAAAGATGGTAACTTTTGCAAGTTTTTTGGGGTACTTTGCTGTGCCTCCTAATGCTGCCTCGGTCATTTGATTCTCAGGGCATGTTGATTAGGCCGATCAGTTTGCATTTCACAGGGAATTTAGACGGGTGAAGGTCCTAGCACTCAGAAAAGCCTCACCAAACTAATCACAATGCTGATCATGCATAATGCACGAATACATGAATAGGGATGACCTTAAATCGCAGAGGGGTGCATTTCATGCCCTGCAAATTCAATTGATCATAAGCTTGCTAATTGCATTAGTTATTCCTTAAATTCTTTCATGACAATTCAAAGAGCCTTAGATCCTTTTTTTGTTTTACAACTGATCTTGGTTGAGACGGTGTGCAAGCCACCAGAAAAGTCCCTTAAGGAGTGTCTGGCTGTCTGTCTCCTGTCAGGGGTCCTCCGGATATCAGCAGTCTGGTTCCAGTGGGACCAAAGTACACAGTGAAGTGGACCGCCCCATTGCTGCAAGTGCAGGCAGTGGAGGTCGGGCAAGAAGGCTCGCCAAGCAAGGAGAACCTCTACCAGCCCAGCAACAACAAACGCCACAGCACTAGCACTCCAGGTAAACCACAAAGCAACTCCAGATTAGCCACAGTACTAGCACTGCACGTTAGCCATATTACTAGTTCTCCAAAATTAGCCATAGTACTAGCACTGCAGGTTAGTAATATTACTAGTTCTCCAGATTAGCCACAGTACTAGCACTGAGATGAGAATGTATGGCGTGGTGTAGAGAACCAAGCAATTGAGATCTGTTTGAGCGATGTTGTTAAACATAAAACAAGAATCCAAATTTGATAAGAAATAGTTAGGTCAGCGCTTTTAATGTTTTTTTTTGGATATGTTGTATGTGTTCATTTAGAAATGGATGGCAACCATCACCACCACCAAATTGTATAGATTTAATTCCTGTAATTATCTGTGCTCTTGTCGTGTCTTATTCGGTGAAATTACATAACATTACTATGGGCTTGACCCCAAAATAAGGCTTTTGGGGGCCCTGACAGCAAATTACCCTGAGCTGAGGTTGCTTAACATCAATTTTTTATGGCCCAATCTATGGGCTAATACAAAATAATGCTGATAAAAAGGCAGCGAAAAACATCCTGAGTGCTGGGCCTGTTTATTGGCCTGTCTATCGAACTCCAGGTAAGCCACAGCACTAGAACTCCAGGTTAGCCACAGCACTAGAACTCCAGGTTAGCCACAGCACTAGAACTCCAGGTTAGCCACAGCACTAGAACTCCAGGTTAGCCACAGCACTAGAACTCAACGCTAGCCGGAGCACTAGAACCAGGGGCGGAGTGGCCATCGGGAGCACCGGGATTTTTCCCGGTCGGCCGGTAAGCCAATAATCTCTCGAGAACCAGCCTGCAGGCCGGCCTTCGCAGCCGTCGCATCAAATTCATGAGCGGCCCATTTGAATATACGTGAAATCCTGGTCCCGGGAAAATCTCTAAATTCTCCGAGAGCTAGAAGATGGAGCAGTCCAACCACTATTTATAGCACTATTTGTCTCTGTACATCACACCTATGGTGTGTGTCAAACTCACTCCCATCAATCCAACCTTTTGATTTTTGTTTAGCCTCATATATTGATGTAATTCTTTTTATTCAGACGCTCCATTACTTTCATGACCACAAATATAAATTGGCCAGCGATTTAATTCGTTTTTTTTTTTGTTGAATGTAGAATAGTCGATGCAAAGCATCATGGGAAATGCGTATCGTTCTGCCTTTATCAAGTGAACCTAGGGAGATAAATTAGCGGCTATCAGGGAGAGATAGCAGGTGAAGCGGGCCTGATGGAGGGACATAAGAGAAAGGAGAAAGGAGGGGGCAAAAAGGCCAGACTGAAAAAGAGGCGGATGCTGGAGGAAAGTGCATCAAAATGTACAAGAATTACGGATTTATTCAACCAGCCGTCAACTAGGTGCGAGTGAGTTGACATGACACATTGTTGCGAATTAGCATAACATTTGAGCCAATACGGGACGCAATTTGTTCCGTATTTCCATAAGTATATACAAATACACTGTCACTGTCATGTCTGTCACCCACACATCAACTATAAATCTAACAATAATGATCAAAAGCCGCCCGTTTGTTTCTGTAGTTGATATATGGGAGGTGGAGGGGATGCGGGTTGGGCCAGTTGTGGGCACGTTGTGGGCAGGTTATGGGCCGGTGGTGGGCCGGTGCAGTCAGAATTGTCCCGGTGGATTTTTGTGTCCCACTCCGCCCCTGCCCCCCAGTGTTTTACACAACATTGCCATGAATCATGGATGTGTCAATGACATAAATGAGGATAGATTAGAGGACTTTAGAAGACGTGAGGTTGAACTGCATGTGCCGATAGGTGCAATATTATTACCATGCATACATAAACTAGTGATTCAGTGAGGGTGAACCCAAAACATCGGAAAGTATGTTTTTGTGACTTTTATTTCAAATATGTTGCCACCAAAAAACGAATGCTAGTGACTGAAAAAATACAAACGAGAAATGAAAAGTAGAACCATTTCTCCAAACAAGCATGGGAAAATATTGCCGTGATTGTTTCTGGTAACACACGTTCTGGTGGCCTCACGTCTTCCTCCCGCTTTGCAATATGCGCTCCTCGCTCTTAAAGGGAATGTGAGATGACGCTCTGATTGGTTTATTGTATATTACGCCCAAACCACACCTATGGCTGAGTAACCTCCTTTGGACCAACCCTTTTGACACTTGCGCTGGACGCAAGTGTGTTTTTTCCGCCGTTAAAATAGCAACTGCGCCATAGAGCCGCCCACACAGCTTATGCGTTTGGCGCCGTCCTACGCGTTTCTGATCGGCAAGATAGGGCCCATAATGTTGGACAAACCTGGGAATTAAAAAAAAATATATTTTTACAAAACACCTGGTCACATTACTAAGACAGATATGTACACATACAACAGCTACAGCTATCAAGAAACATGACCTGTTTTAGCAACAGTGCTATGTTATTTCTGTAAATGCTGCAAATGCAGCTGTTGAAAAGCTAAGGAGGCCTCTGGACACTTGTTATAATAAGCAGAGTAATCACAAACTGATGGACAATATAGTTTTACCCTAGGGCTCAGCCAGTTATGGAGCAAGGAATGGCGTAAAATACATCAGTTGATAAGATACAGCAAACTAACTGCACAGCTGAGTATATTCGGTCCCTTTTCCTTTTAATTAAAGCCACCAGTACAGAGTACAGAGTCAAATTAATCAATTATCAACAGTATGATTTTCTGATGGAACCAGTTGTACTTGCAGCTGAATATTCAATAACTGAACTGCACCACCTAATGCTCTGACTAAACATGTCTATTACATCAACAGTGAATCAAAGATCAATCTGACTGACAAAGATATGCCAGGCCTGTGTAACAAAATGTTAACAGACACATTAGAGGACTATGGATTTAGTTGCAAAACAAAATTGAAATGATTTAACGAATTTAACGAATTTAACTCAAAAAGATGTCAAGCTCAGTTGTCAGTTAAGCCACAGAAACCAATACGATACCAACACAGGATGCACATGTTAACCCTTTTAACAGCTATGTCTGATGAATCCTAAAAAAACTGTCACTGTAAAAGAAAAATAACCCTGATAGGTCTACTAATGTCAGATGCCATAAAAAACAATGTCACATGGTTTGTCACAGCATCGAATGTCAAAGCCGGGCTATTGCTGATAATGGTTATGTGCTATAACACACATACACACACACACACGGACACACACTCACACACACGCATGCACACACAAAATGCATGTTCTATAATCACACAGCAAGAAAGCTCTCCTGTCCCAGACACCAAAAAATCTAAATACAGCCCAACTGAAAGTGTAGTAGCCCCACCAAATACCCTCCTCAACATACACAAGCACACACACAGACACGCACAAGCACGCACACAGACAAACACACGCATGCATGCACGCACACGCACACACACTAAATGCCCTCCCCCAACAGCCATCTGGCTTTTTATCTGCACCTGCTACCTATGTTGATAAAACAAAGGAGCAGGTGTTTAGGTGTGTAAAGGCTAGACTTGCCGTCTTTCTCTTACTTTAAACCAACAGTGGGATATGTGCCACAGCAGATATTCTACTCAAGATTAAGTTCTCAAGTTATTTATTCTTTGGGCGAACTAGTGCGAAAAGTCATTAAAAGAAGCGTTGGGTCATGGGAAAAGGGCAGACACGATTAGCACAACCTTGGGAATATAAAGGAGTGCAGCCCTGCTTATCCTGTGGCTCAATCCATGCTTAAAAGCATTATGAAAAAAAAATGTGTTTACATACAAAATATAAGGGGTGTCACATCTGGGGTTGTGTGTCAAACCTGTGGAGGTTAACTCAGAGTAAGTTAGTTGTACAATTCAACATGATGTGTCACTTGCACTTGCATTTACTTCTACTTCTAACAAGTATGCAGGTCCTAGTAAATAAAGGTTAGGCCAGTATTTTGAAATTTGTCTTGTTCATTTACAGGGTAAAGTTGTACACTTCTACCAAAAGTTAAACAGTTGCTCAACAGTTGATAATGTCTTGTTTTTCAGGATAACCACAAGAGCTTGAAATTCTCTCTAAGATAGCCTCAGAATGTACCATTTAAGTCCACATCCTAAAAATAACGTGGGGTGACAGGTTGGTCCCTCACAGGTACCCTGTAGACCTGGGTTCAAGGTCGAGTGGGGTGACTGCTCTCTCCCTTTGCTACAGCGAGGCAAGGCCTTCAAGAACTGATACATTGAAATGTGACAAGAACAGAAACATAAAATAGCCCGTCAAGAAAGCTGTAGATGAACGGTATGGATCAGAAAGTAAAGATATCTACAGTATATAAAGTATGCATGTTTGCATATGCAAAGGCTATTTATTTATAAAAAGGCAAATACAGACTGTGAGTGACCGCCACGGCCAGCCCACTAGTCGGGATGTGAACTTGGAGAAGGAGGTACAAAATAATTGCCAGAGCAGTGGTTTACGTTTTAAATGCAACATTATTTATTTGTTTTCAAGGTTGTGGATTTAACAATTGCAATACAAAAATTACAAAACAAAATACTTCAATCAAAAACCAAGAGTAAATCTCAAGATGTAGCGTAACAGTGTTACCTCAAGAAACAACTCATCGCAGCAGGAAATCTGTCCTTTTCCCTCAACCGCCAAAAAGAACTGAGCTAGCCTCTTTAAAAGACCTAGCCATTACCATTCATTGGCTGACCACAAATATGGGGAAGCATAGCACATTGTGCATACTATTAACAAAACATTTAATAACATATGTCCATATAATCAGACAAACACCAATTTAACCCAACAGCAAAAAACCCACAATGTATAGTTATTAAAAATGTGAACAAAGCAAACACCCGGACTGGCCATCGGGCATACCGGGCGTTTGCCCGCTGGGCCGGGGTGCAATATGGGCCGATGGTCCCGAATTTTAATTTTTAATTTTTTTCCCCATATAATGGTCTGACCGGCTGGCCCACGAAATTAGTTCATCAGCGGCCCTACTGACACTGGGCTGGCCCAATCACATCCCCTGGGCTGACCCAACACAAACCCCTTTCGATTTGGACCTGCCTACATAATGCATTAGGACGGTAAACAGCGTGGCCCATGGCCTTGACATGCTTGACACGCGCACGCTAGTCTGCGGCCCATTGGCCGTCTTCTTGAGTGACTAGGGTCTCGTCCAATCATATCAGCATTCAGCAAACACCTTCTACCTTTAGCTAAACTTTGCCATCAGCTCCCGTGGATGACAGTGCTGGTGGCTACAGCCAGGGAGATACGATACAACGACCTAAGGTAAGCTTACTGATCATGAATTAAAACGTCTCTAAAATATGTTTGACTTAGAACCTATGTTCTATGGCCAAGTTCGTTTGCATAGCTAAATACAAGACAAGTCTGTAGCTGTTGCTAGCCCTCAGCCTACTGTAGCCTACTCTGAAACAGCCAGCCGTTAGCCTACACTCTATGTTGTGTGTTTGAGTGGTGCGCGGTGCCATGTCAATTGTTCCGAAAGCCCAGTATTCCCAAACCCTGGTATTCCGAAAATATGCCAATTTGTCCAGATACCGAATTATGATAGCCCGTTATACGCTCCAGTTTTCCCGTCCCCCCCGAAGTTCAGGGGCGTAGTTCAAACGTTAATGCCACCTCATCAAACGCGTTTCCTACAGGAGGAAATAGACTCCCTTCTAGAAAAGGGAGCAATACAGCCTGTCCTCTCGGAGACGAGAACAGGGGGTTCTTCAGTCGCTATTTTCATGGAAAATATCGACCGATCTTATACCTCCGTATTCTGAACAAAGCTTTAAAGTGTATCGTGTGTATTGCATTTAGATTAATTAAGACCACCACCTTAACACACAAACTCTTGTTGAACTCATACAGTAGTAGGTTCAGTGACGTGCGGTGAGACAGCTGTCTTCTGGAGCTTCTGCGAGCCCGTGAATCAATGTTTCGTTGGAATCATGATGTAACGTTGTTGTAGCGGGAATACAGCAATGCTATTTGTATTTTCTAATTGGCAGGTCATATGTATGATTCTAGACTTCGCTAAGCACTGAAGCGACTGAAACGGTGAATTTTGATCACATTCAGCGAAGTTAACAGGTAAAACGGGAGAAAAATACGGCGTCTTTAGGCCGTCCTGCCTAAAAGTAGGGCGTCCCGTTTCTTCTTATTTTTTAGTAGACTATAGGGCAGACGCCCTGCTAGCTATAAGCCTGGTTGGTGTAGACATTCGAGATTAAAAAGGTGTGTTATCGAATTTAGTGGGCCGGTCTGGTTCAAAATGCCCGGGCCGATTTTTTGTCCCAGTCCGCCCCTGACTAGAACTCAACGCTAGCCACAGTACTAGAACTCCAGGTTAGCATAGTCGGGGGGAAATGGAAATAGGGACAGTTTATTGGGACATGGAATTGTTCAACTGAACATGGAATTTTGTATCTCTCACATTTCTATGAGTCTGTATTTCTATGGCCAATCTTGACCTGTTACCTGATTGGAATCATGTGACTGTTCTGATAACAGCAGGTATGGTGTCCGACTGCTTAAGAATGGTTAGAAATTGTAGGCACTGAATGTAAGATGGGACTGGTAGGCTGTGTTGAAGAGACAAAAGTAATCGCTCAATATAAATTGTGTGTCTGTGTTGGAACGTTGGTTTGGATCCCTGCAAGTCTGGTGTAAATAATTTACCTTTCAAGATATTCCAAAAAAATCTGAAGGCAGAGATGAAAGGATGCATTTTATGAGGTAAAAATAATCCATCATATTCAGAGGACTTCAAGGGAACTAACACACACAATTTGCTTTGGTGACAAAGCATGAATGTTGTGAATGAGTTATATTAACTAACTGTAAATGGTGGCTGGCCTACTTTCAAATGACCTGTAAGAGGTTGTGCCTATCTTTTCGGACTAAAGTAATCACAGGGCTGCTGCTCCCAGTGTCTATTCCTACTCATCATGTTTCCTGCTCTGTAGTCTCAAACATGCTGATATTATGTTGTTCTCTAGGGAGTCTAAAAGCAATCAGTCATCTCATCAGTTCTTGCAGTGAGTGCTGCCGGTACAATTCTGGTTTCGGATTTGTGTGCTTTTGGAAGTTTTGAAAAACAGAATGTAATCCTGAGGGGGTTTTGACACATGTAGGAGGCAAAGCTCATTAATTTAAAAAAAACACATCACCTAAACATACATGAATGGATTCATGCACACCATACAAGACAAAGGGAAATATACTATTACAGAAAGGAGTAAATACTACAAATACAATTGATAAAGCAAGAAGAATGCCATTGATTTTGACCTCTACCCTAGTTTTCCCTGCTCTCTCTGTAGCTTGTCCTCTGCAGGCATCTCTGTGCCTAAACTCAAGTAATAAATAAAAATAAATAAAGTCATTAAAATGCTCCTGTTGGAGAGGGCAAGGCTTTTGGCCCGTGATGAAGAGGCGGTTGTGTTGCGTGTTACAGGGAAGGTGTTTCTCGGACCTCCTCGGCTTTACCAGGAGCTTCAGGAGCTCCAACACGACCTGTCTGTGGTGGAGGAGGTCACTCTGCTTGTGGGGACACTACAAGGAGAATACCAGGTGAGCAATGACTACATACAGTACATTACTCATTGCTTTCCCCATTTAGTACCAGCTCCCTTTCTAAATGGGAAGAGGACTGTCCCTGATTTGGGGAGGGGGGTCTTCCAGAACTGTAAAATCAGTTGCTAACTGGGCCATCGAGGTCCTCAGCAAAGTAGGTTTGAAGTTCTGTACACAGATGAACGTCACTCATGTGTGTTCTACGCCTTCCAACGGTATGGACACCACATACAGAATAGAGAACTTCGGCAATACATGTCCCAGTGTGGGTGATCGTTAAGATGTAATGCAATAGTTAATTGTGAAGTGAAACCCAGCTCTTTCCTGTGCACAGAACCTGAACACCACCGTGGGACAAGACTGGTGTCTGGCTCTCCAGAGACTCATCCGCATCAAGGAGGAACAGATCCAGTGTGCCAACAAATGCCGCCTGCGACTGATGGTGCCAGGCAAACCAGACAAGTGAGTCATGCCCAAAACAAGCTGTTTTTGTCCCAGCCATCTGGAGATGCTCCCAATAGAATAGAACAGAAACGCCTTTATTGTCATTGTATTTGTGTACAACTAAATTTGGAGTGCTGCTCCTGTTAGTGCGACGAGGGACAACATATAACACAACATTAGTACAAGTAGCTAGAAAAAGTACAAATATCTAAACAAAAATACCTCCCTGAGGGCCTTTACAATAAATGCAATAACATTTAGTTTATACACATGTGTAAGGTGACTGATAGGGCATAAGAGACTTGAATTGACTTGAATAAAGTGATTGGTGCAGTAATATTGCACAATGAAATTCCTCGTTTAGTGCATGTTTGTGTTCAGTGTTCTGATGGAGTCGGGAAAAAACTGTCCTATAGACGCGTGGTCCTTGCTCTGGAGGACCTGTCCCGTCTGCCCGAGGGCAGGATAGTTAACAGGTGATGTTATTGGCCTTGCCGAGGTAGCGAGAGCCGGAAATGATTTCCAGGGAGGGCATTGAGCAGCCAGTGATTTTTTTTAGGCTGTGTTGATGACTCTTTGGAGGGCTTGCTTGTCTGCCGCAGTGCAACCGGAGACCCATGCCGAGATGCAGTTGGTCAGTACACTTTTAATGGTGGCCTTCCACTATCGAAAGTGTACAGACCAACTGCATCTCGGCATGGTACTCCGGTTCACACCTGGTTGTTTCCTGATTACTCTCAGTCTCGTGCCCAGTCCACGAAGCAGGAGGTGAAAGACCTACTGAGAGTAAAATAAATGCTGTTTGTGTGAATCCAAACCATGGTTGGAACTTCACCATGGATTTAGAAGAGCTCCATGGGCCAGAATCATGTTGAGCTGTGGGTGGCGGTTACGTGTTCATCCCTTTGAATGGATGAGCAAAAATTGTAAAAGAGGGGGTGGTGTCTGGATTTACTCACGCTGTGGCTAACAGAACAGCCTGTAGGCTATGCTTGGACTCTTTGGCATTGTTGTGGCTGTTGGATGAGCTGGTCTCAGGTCAGCTGAAACATGGGATTCCTGTTCAATCTTTGAGCCTGATGTTGTCCTGTTACAGACTATGTCCATGGATCATATCGTGGCATGGTGTTCCTTTTCAGCTGTGATTGAATTCTTCAGTGTGGAGAATGGAATGCTTAGTGACCTGTAGAATATAAACAGCGGGTCAGATGAGTCCACTGGGCGAGACATTGTAGAATTATATATAAATATATATATATGTGTCGTACAGCTACAACAATAGTCCAGTTGGATTTATCTTACAGCTACAAAAAGGCTGACATTGGATTTGTGTGTCTCTCTTTCTCTGCCTGTGTGTGTGTTTGTGTGTTTGTGTGTTTGTGTGTGTGTGTGTTTGTGTGTGTGTGTGTGTGTGTGTGTGTGTGTGTGTGTGTGTGTGTGTGTGTGTGTGTGTGTGTGTGTGTGTGTGTGTCTAGGTCTGGGCGTCCAGTCAGTTTCATGGTGGTGTTCAACACTCCCAATTCACTCAGCAAAATCTCTTGGGTCAACCGCCTGCACCTGGCCAAGATTGCACTAAGTACGTAGATGGAGCCACATATACGTTGATAGTTACTCATTTAAACATTTCCATGATAGGAGCTAGTAGATTTGTTTTGCAGTTACAGCTAGCAGTTGCGGATTTCTTTGTTTGTTTGTTTTTATTGAAAAGATAATTATTTGATCAATGGAAATGTTCTGTGCAAAGAATCATCCCTTGATAACGGAAAGTGGAAAAAGTCTGAAAATCTTTAAATTTCTTTTGTGGTGTCAGTTTAGGACTTCGCTTTGTGCCTCTCCATCTTTTCACAATCCTGTTTTTTTGTCTGAGGTATGTGACCGAATCTGACTCACTGCATCTCTGTTTGTGTAGGGGAGGAGAACATGCCCGGGTGGGTGTTTGCAGATGACGATAATAAAACCAAGCCTCCATTCTGGTGCCCGCTGCTCGCCTGTCGAATGCCAGCATTCACCATAAAGTCTAAAGACTTGAAGGTCAGAAATGACAACATTCTTTTCATGGTTTTGAAATAAGGAAGAGACATTATACTAAAAGCTGAGGAAGGAGAATGACCTGGCATTTTAGAGTTTCATTCCAATTTCAGATCTAATTGTAAAAACAGAACATAAAGCCAAATTCTCACTTTGAAATGATGCAGTGTCCACAACAACCTTTCACTTTCAAGTATCCACAGATTATGAAAGATACATATTGTCAATGGATATATACTAGAATTAAACTTTACACTCATAAAAGAATGATACCTCAGGCCATTTCATTAACTGTTATAAAGCAAGTGTATTAACTCCAAGCAGGTTGGAATCCAGGAAAGTTCTTTTTCTACTGCATTTTATGAAATTACTTTTCCTCCTCCTAATTGTGTCCTTTCAACCAATATCCTGCCCAATATCTTTACCGGCTGGCTTGCAGGCTAAACTAAACTATATGAAAGCCAATATATATCATCAGCAGGGTAGATTAAATGGAAGGTGGTGGAATGGGAGCTACTTAGGGATGAAAATGAGCTTTAAAGCCCTTGAGAGGACCTGAGTGTGGAGGGCACCTCGGACTTGGTTTGGACTTCAGGGAGGAGACGCGTGAGTAGAGACGCTTGGAGGTGCGCTGAGCGCTCAAGCAGGGAATAATGGCCCCTGCATCGCTCTAACCCTTCTTAAGGCCATGGGGATTTTCACCATGAGATGTATTTGATCAGTACTGATTTGGGGACCTTAACCCTCTGAGTGGAGCTCACCACACTAATCCCCCCTCCACACACAAACACATACACACACACACACACACACACACACACACACACACACACACACACACACACACACACACACACACACACACACACACACACAGACGTATACACACCTTCCCCATCTGACCCCAACACCCATCCCAATCTACTAAAGATTTCCGATTCTTCAAAAGAACCACATTTTCTGTTGATGAAAGATAAGAAAGGAATCAAACTGCAACTGGTGAGAGAGAGTGAGTGAGAGACTCAGACAGACAGAGAGAGAGAGAACGAGAGAAAGAGAGAAAGAACAGGCAGATGTTTATCTAGGGTATCCTGCAAAAAAAATCCCCCAAGGGACAAAATCTGTCTGACACCGAGGCCCTTTCCACTTGTTTAATTTAGTCTTTCATCTCCACACACTGCATAATGATGAAATGCTGCACATTAACAAGTTCAGTAGACACACACAAAAAATGTAGCTGTAAGACGATATGACGACAACTGTAAATCATAGTCAAGTAATGTAGCCGATCAGACATCACAATTATTCAGAACTCAATGTGTCCCCGGCTACATTTTGAAAAGAAAATGGCTCGCCTGACAAAAGATAAGGAATTGAGTATTTCCAAAGCGCTGAGTTATGTACATATTAAAAAGCTTCCTTATGTCTGCGAGGCGCCAGGGGGAAATTGGGCCGGCTGCAGAATAACAGGCATGGTTTTAATGGATATTCCACTTTAAAAAGACTAACATCTCCCCCAAAATATCCTCTGTGGGTTCTGCATTTCTGTATTTAATGCAGATTGCACAACGCCCCCCCGCAATCCTGGTCTACGTTTCTCTAAAACAGATTTATTCACCTTCAAAAAGGACATCCCTGTTGTCCCTGTATTTACCAGTAATTACACAACATGTTGCATAATGTTCTATTGTCTCTGGCAATTAGTCTGTGTAGCATGGTTTTAAGCGCCAGACCGATAGAATTAAATTAGAATATCAACCAACACTCTAATAGGGTGTTTTTCTCGGTAACCAGCTTTGTTCGTTAACAAGAAGAGCGGCAGAATCGGCTTCTCAGGCAAAGCAAGGGCAATGGATGCATAATGGCATAATGTTGCAACTCGCATAATGCTAAGAAGGGGAAGATCAGATGGAGATAATTGTGAGCTATGAATGCTAACCACATTAAAATCATTATTGGAGCCACTGATGATGTCCTCCCAACTCTGCACAGCCCTGGTCAGTGGAAGACGGAAATTGAATTTGCAAGCTGTGTATGGGCTCATTTTAACGTATTCTGTCTGGTTGTAAAACTAGCTTGACCTAGGGCTGATACATGTGGAGACATAATCAGGTTTTTAAATAATTGCTTTCAGTGTTTGTTTCAGAATTAATGAGTTTTCATTGTAATTGCCGATTAATGACAGTGATCAGGGAGATTTTCTTTTGTGTGAGAGGGGCAGATAAGTTGACACTAGGTGCCTACAAACAGTCCTGACAAATGGAGCAAAGCACGCAACTGGAGATAGCTGGCTGAGGCCAGAAGGCAACTTCAAGTTCCATAATGTATTGTTGCGACTTCTATGAGAGTTAACGATTCCCTTTAAAGATGCGATGGAGGAAACCTTTGAAAGGAAGTAGCTAGAGGGTGCAGAACTGGTAGTGGAAACGAGGGAACGAATGGAATGGGTTGGCAAACACACATAAGACCAGAGGAAATAGGTGATTTGTAGCTAAATCGATCATTTCTGTTGGATTTAGATTTTTGAGGACGGCCACTCAAAAGAGCTTTAAAGGAATTGTCTTAGGCTGCTAAAAAGGCGAGCCAGCGGTTCTGGCTGACTACTTGGGGAAATGTGAATTAACATTGTCGCAAGTTGTTCTGGAAGATGGCGTGCCGACATATTTGTATACTTTGATCTTCTGGATTTTGGTATACCGGGGGATGGATAGAGCAGAAAAGTCCATACTCTCTCACATCATTGTTGTGGGGTGTCTCAGCGGTGCTTAATATATAAATCTTGAGGTGTATCTGTTGTTGTGTCTGGTATTGACATGTGTCCTAATCCATCACAAGTATGGAGGGGGGTGGGTATGGGATGCCAGACACAACTGTTGAGCCTGCTGTAGGAGTCGTGGGCCGAAATCAACAAAACACTGACGAAGGGAGGTGCATTCTTGACAACCAGTGAAATACTCACAAAGTCATCTTTGTTATTGTTGTTGTTAAGCATGGTTTAGTATTGGGATGATGGTTGTAGTGCTCCCTGTTGTGTTAAAATACTTAGGCTAGGATGTAGGGTATTAGTACTTGCATGTCCCCAACCAAAAGCACAAGGTATGTAACGACTTTTCCTGTGTATAACTCAAATCTGAGGTCCATGGACTTATTCCACCCTTTTCTGAAATGGTAAGAGCTAGGGCAGGTTTCAGGCGGCTCCTCGATGAGCTGTCAGGGTAACTAGGCTGACATTTGGGCTCTCGCATCATGTGTCATGAAAAAGCTTTCAAGACGTTCGCTGCTTGACCATGAAAAATGCCCTTCTGAAAAAGTCAACCTGCCATCATTTTGTCTTCCTCTGAGAGGCTTTGTAACAGCAGTCAGAATGTATTTCTGATGCCCCCCTCTCTGTGTCAGTGGGAAACAAACTTCCTCTTATATGAAAGACCAAAGAGCCAAAGAGCGTTTCGTGCACTTGCGTTTCTACTTCTACGCATGTCTACAGTATAAAAAGTAATGCTGTTCCGATTCCATGTCAATAGCATACTTTCTGAAGAACGGATGTAGAGTAAGTGAGTGAAACCAAGGTGCTCATTAAAGTAGTCAGTTGTAATCCAGTGGTAAAACTGGACTTAATCCCATGGTTTTTGCCTTACACACCACACTATGACTTTAGAATATTTTGAATGTGTTTACTTACATTATAAAAATGAGAGTCTAATATCATAACTAACTGAACACTTTATGCAAATCACATGTCTTCAATGCTGCCTTTCACGGCACACAAACTTTTTTGCGCCTGAAGTTACACGTCAAAGTTCCACAAGTTTGCCCTATTTCACAAGATGCCTTCTACCCTACTACCTTTCATTGCATGTAAACTTGTCTGACCCGTGTTGTGACCTCATGGTGAACGAGCGTGGCTTAATTCATCATTCATGTCTCTTTCTATGTGCTCAGCTGGAGACCGCTCTTCACAACCCAGTCCAGTGTGCTCTACTCGGCTTCTCAGCCGCCAGTACGTCGCTGCCTCAGGGCTACCTGTGGGTAAGTGTCTTCCCATTCGACCTCAAACTCACACACCTCTGTTTTATGTTGAGCTCTGCTGCATATACATCTCTGTGCTTGTGTGGTTGTTGTGTGTTATGTTCAGTACCCAGTTTGAACCCAGCGAGGAGGGGGGCGAGGAGTTGACTGACCCAAGTTTACTTTAAAAGCACGCAACTTTAAATTGTTCAATGAGCTGTGATCTCTCTAGACCGATTAACCGACTGATTCCTCACTGAGGAATATGTATATGTATAACTTACCTGTTAAAGTTCTCAGAGCAGTAGAACGTCAGTTTGACCTGCAATATATTTTATTTAGCTAGTTCCCCAGACCAACGGCTTTAAGATTTTTTCCTCATCTAAAAGAGCATAAAAGCTTCGACTATTTTAAAGTATGAGGTGAAAATTAGATTTTACCAGATCTAAGATTTACTTTTTTTGTAGAATATTTAGCGATTTGGGAATAGGGAGTGAAAGCCATGGCTTCTTTAAAGCCAAGTCTTCAGACATACTGTATATATCACGAACTGAACATCAAAAAGACTCGGTCATGAATAGTTTATGCTTGTAGCTATATTTTTGCACCCTCTTGTTGGCAGGCCCCCTCACTCCTTGAACTCTCCCAGGGTGTTTTTAGTGAGAAGAACCCCTCAGACTTCCGCCTCCACCCCCACCCCTCTCTCATGCCTCCTCTCCTCTCTCGTTCCCTGCGTAGGTGGGCAGCAGGGAGGACGACTCCCGCGGGCAGGTGGATATCTTCTCCCTGAACAGAGCCACTCCGCGCTTGGTCAAGTCCTTCCCAGTGGGGGCGCCGGCGCTGTGCCTGGAGTATGTGACCAGGCCGGAGCGCCGCGACTCTGAGGAGGACGGAGGGGACGCGGAGGGCCCGGCTAAAATAGGCAACACCATCTGTGTAGGGTTGAGCGATGGGAGGTGAGTGTGAGCGCGGTGGGAGCTCCTGCGTGCGTGGAGCATGAATGACAATCGGCATAACAGGTCTACATAGAATATGGGATCTTCATAAATGCTTTGTTCATGTACAGCAGTTTATAAGGAACAGAAAAGGCATTAGATTTGCTTTGAAAGAGGAGCTGATCTGGTGTGACTGCAAGGTTAGCTCAAATCCAGACCTAACCCTGAGTCATTTGCTAACTAGGTCAGTACGTGTGCTCAGGAAGAAGTGCATCCATGATGTGATATGTGATATGTGTTTCTCAGAAATGGGTACCTTTCTTTTTCAGCATTCTAGTTTATGGTAGCGTGGACACCACCACCCAGTGCCTGCAGACCTTCCAGACCCCTGAAGGTATTCCAGTTCTGTGCCTGCAACATTCTGCCAACTTCCTGTTTGCTGGGCTGACGAATGGAGATGTGATGCTATATAACCGGAGGAGTGAAGGTAAGAATATTTTTAGATGTGTAAGTACTGAATTATTTTCTCTCAATGAGAAATTGCCTCTGTGCCATATTATAAATATCCTGTCGAAAAAAATGTGGTCTAATTTTTCTCAGTGTGATGTAATCAATACTATGTTCTATTCTACTGCCCAACTGTGATGTTTAAAAAGTCTACATTAATAATTCAGTTGCTACAGATTAAATCGCAAACAAGTGTCTGAAACATTGCATCAGGCATTCTTCTGTACACTGTGTCCTTCAGTTCGTTCGTGTCTGAGTTATGTAAGCGGCTGCATGGTTTGCTGGCTGTGTTTACAGATGGCCTTTGGGACCCGACCTCCAGCCGGCAGGTGACAGTTGGCTCGGCTGCCGTGAACACTCTGCTGGGAGTGGAGGCCTCCGTCTGGGCCTGCTGTGCCAACCAAATCACGGTGATCGAGGGCTCCACCCTTCACACGCAAGTACGTCGGTTCAGCCATGTTTCACCCTAGTGTGGAGAGAGTCAACACTGTATTAGCTAAATATGCTAACTGAGGCAAAGAAAAACAAACAAACTAACAAACAAAAAAACAAGGATGAGCCTATGAATTCTCACAGTGGGAGCTGCCAAATCAAATGAATTGGTAATTTAGGGGCAAAGACCGGCCACCAAACATCAAGGATACGTTTTATCTCAAACACTTTAGCTGCAGCTTATTTGCAGCAGCTGATTTCATGCACACACCGCTGTCATGGTCCCCAGAGAGTCCTCATGAGTGTGTGCGCAGGTTACACACACCTGCGATGGATAAAACTCTTCCTTGTTCTTAAACATCCGTTTATCCATTTATTTATTTCATTAGTTATTCGTTTTTTCGCAGCACAGTGTTGTTTATGATACTCTGCCCTTTCCTCACGCGTGCAGCAATATGACAGAAAAAGCTCGAGCGAGCACATAAAAGGTATCTTCCCCGTCGAAGCCAAACAGCATGTTAGCTTGGTACCCTTTGATCACTTCTGACAGCTGAGCCAACCTCTCCATTTTGCCGCGAGGCAAGCACCCCTCCCCCTCCACTTCCCCAAACTGCCTTCCACCCACCCCCCCCCCTCTTTCCTCTGCAATGCTTAATAGCAGAAATAAATTTGTCTTTCTTCATTATAAATCTCTGGAAATTGGAAGAGGAAGAGCGCTGTGGGGCCACTTGAGGACAGGCGGGTGTGCAGAGCTTGGAGATAAATTACGGTCATCTCAAAGTGTTTTGCACTCATTGTTGAATGCAGAGTGCTGTTTCAGGCTTACTTCTTTGGCTCTGTGTTTCATATTTGTTGGTGATTTCTCAAGCTACTGGGGACTGCTACTCCTCCCCTCACTGCGTTTTAATTTATGAGCGGAATGGTGATCTAAGGATGTTTACGCCTACGTTTGAAAAACACCTATTCCTTGTTTTTTGTTTTAGCCTGTAGGTACAGCTGACGCATTAAAAGTGATGATGCCAAAACATGCTGGATGTGCTTGAAGTAAAGGCCTTTAGCAGCCTTGAAAGTATGCCTTTTAACTTCATCCAGAGACACAAACATCCTTTCGAGTGGAAAGCCTCAGAATTATGTGGCAATGGCTGCGATGCTAGACTGATCTGGGCTCAGTATTTGGTAGCGTTGCGCCTGCCTTGCCTGGCTGTGTAATCACAGCCCTTTGTGAATGTAAAATGGGGCCAGTGCCTCACTATGGTCTGATCTGCTGGATTGTACACACAAGGTCTTTCACACGCATTCACTGACGTTCTACTCCTCTCTCTCACTCCTCCATCCTGCCCCCCCCCTTTTTGTCATCTCCGATCTTCTTCTCCTTTTCTCTCTTTCACTTTCCTCCTTTCCTTTCCACTGTTCTCCCCTCAACTCCTTTCCTCTCTTCCCCCATCGGATCTTTTATCTCTTCTTTTTTCCTGTGCTTTCCTCTTGTCTCCCCACTCCTCCTCTCCTCTCCCCCCTCTGTGTTTGTCCCCTCAGAGTTTTGAAGCTCACCCGGACCCTGCGGTGAGTGTGACACACATGGTGCGTGCTGGAGGCGGTGTGTGGATGGCCTTCTCCGAGGGCTCGTCTCTGCGCCTGTTCCACACGGAGACGCTGGAGCACCTCCAGGAAATCAACGTCTCAACGCGGCCAGCCTACCTGGATCCAGGCAAGTCTTGTTGTTTTCAGCCCATCTGGTTGGAACAGATGTAGCCTTCAATCTGAAACTAGAATCAGCTCCCGAAATATTCGGCTTATTCTGGTCTATGCCACTGTGGAGGAGGTGCCATCACATTCTGTAGTCCTTTAAAACTCCCAAGGATAAATGAAATCATCATGCTCATATTGAACAAACTGAAAGATATGTTTTCATTACTCACCAAATCTTCCTCTTGTGACCTTCGCATGAATGTCATCACACATATTTCCATATTTTTTCTCCCCAGTCAAGTTTGCGGTTCGTGTGCGGTTTGTCTTCACTTGGTTACGTTTGGGGTTGAGAGCAGAGTGGATATCTAAATGTTCCATTCTGAAGTTTAACCTGAGGGTTTGGGAGGTAGATCAAGGCCAGGTGATATAGAGGGATGTTGAAAGGGGCCGGGATGTGAGCTCATCCTCCAGGTGATGTAGGGGGATGTTGAAAGGGGCAGGGATGTGAGCTCATCCTCCAGGTGATGTAGGGGGATGTTGAAAGGGGCAGGGATGTGAGCTCATCCTCCAGGTGGTGTAGGGGGATGTTGAAAGGGGCAGGGATGTGAGCTCATCCTCGAGCTCTCTGGTGGAAATGTCTTTGTGCCGGGATGTGCATTTTTCTCTCTGCTGTAGTGGAAGAGGTCAGGTGTCCTGCTGTCTTAGATGTCTGATCTCATCTGCAGATAAACTCTAGACTCTAAGTAGAAGCTGCCTGCTAGCTTGTTGGCTCAATCTTTTTCCTTCACTTGCAGTCATTCTCAACCAATGCAATCCAACAAATTGACACTTTTTGAGGATTGAGGCAACGAGTTTTGATATTATGTTTAGATGAATTTGAATGATATATGATATAAACACACCTCCTGTCATTCCTGCTTTGCACTATGCAGTTCTGTGGTCTGGGTCACATTAAGCAGTCATGGTGGTGTGTGCAAGGTTTCTGGATGCCTTTCGCTTGTTACATTTAGACCAAAACTCTTTACTGTTGCCAAAAATCTTACTGATCCGTTTTCATTCAGCAGGTCAGAAGGCGATCTGTGTCACCAGCTTACTCATCTGTCAGGGGTTGCTGTGGGTCGGAACTGCCCAGGGCATCATCGTCACGTTCCCAGTTCCAAAATTGGAGGGCATTCCCAAAATAACTGGTGAGATGTAAAACTTGTACTAATAGAGTAGAACATCTACAGTGGGCTGTACAGAAGTGTAAAGAAAAGTGAAGAATTATCTGGAAGATGATGAAATGATTGTTTTATATTAAACAAGTAAACCACATATGATATCAAGTAAGGGGTCTTTGGTCACAGAGGGGACAGTACGATACTATCACGATATTTAAGGTTAAGATTGTCACGATAATCGAGAAACACACATTATCAAGAAACATAATACTCGTTAATCATGATATCTTTTTTTTTTTATTATCGCTTTTATCGAGATATCGAAATTATGGCATAGTTAAGGTCTCATGCCAGTTAACCTAGCTATCCTAGCTTTTTTTAAAGTTGGGTTTGTTATGAACTCATTACGTTATAATAGGAGATTTTTAACATGAACATAACTCGGCTTTCCTAACGCTGGGCGAAATGAATGGGATTAGGTTTTTAGAAAAACAATATCTTGTTCCAATCCACATCGTCAGTGGATTAGTTTCCATGACATATGCTTGGAGATACCCTTTATTGAGTCTTTATTTAGACTGACATCCTTCATATGTTATTAGGCTTCTTTTTGCAAATCACTATTGGCATGATTTTATATAGATTAAAAGAGAAGGCTGTTTGGCTTTCTGATCTTTTGAGGTCAAAACACCTTTGATGCCCACAGACTGACATCATTCATATGTTAGAAGATTTTCTTTTTTATGAATCTTTTCATTTTACGATATAGCAAGTATTCGATGCCATGATACATGATTTATTTCTCCCATATATAATGTTTTGTATACTGGGAGCCTCTGCAGCCATCTTGGTGCTGTACATATGTTCTTGACTTTGACTTCCTTTCCTATTGTGAGGAAGAGAAGAACAAGGTCATACATCATCTTGTGGACTTCAGAAGCAATGTTATCAGAGTAGACGAATACCAAAATAAAATGAAAATCATAATATTAAATAAATATCGAAACTTGTTGCTGCTGTATAATATTGTACCAAGACTACACTGTCAATTACGAGACTACACTATCGATCACAAGACTACACTGTCGATCACAATACTATACTGTCGATCACAATACTACACTGTATCGATTTCTTTCTCCCACTTCTGGTATTTACTAGTTTATTTTGGGTTCTTCCAGGTAAGGCCATGACCTCTCTGAATGCTCACAGTGGTCCTGTGGACTTCCTGGTGGCCACTTCAAGCATGTTATCCCCGGACTTGCTGAAACGGGACTCCGTTAGCGACAGGCTGGACTCGCCTACCACCGGTGATGCGGCGGCAGCAGCAAGGGAGGAGAAGAAGAGGAGCTCCTCACAGGAGTCCCTCCAGCAGGCTGGCGGCTCCCCTCAACCTGAGAGGAGGCCCAAGGGGGTGCTGCTTCAGTACCGCCTGCGCTCCACCTCCCAGCTCCCGGGCAAGCTGCTGTCGGCCGAGCCCGGGGGCCCCAGTGCCTCCCCTGCCCCCTTCCTCCAGGATTGGTCTGAGCACGGCCCCGAGGACGGCTCCATCTACGAGCTGAGCGACGACCCAGAGATCTGGGTGCGTGGACGCACCGTGCTGAGAGAGGGCTTTCAGAAAGAGCGGGTCGCCTCAGCTGCCGTGGTCTCCGGGGGCAGGGGCTTCCGTCGGCTCAACGGGGCCGGCTTGGCAGACTGTGGCTCCTCGGGGGCATCTCCACACGAGAGCACACTCATGGTCTGGCAGCTCCCGCTCACCGTCTGAGCTTCTGACTATTCCACTGAACATCTGGCTGACAGGAGAGTTTCGCCTGGAGCTAAGTGTAGGCATATCCTGTCCATGATATGTCAGAAGACTGTAACCGCCTTGTCAAGGCTGTACTGATTGTGTCTGAGGAATTATTATGTGTTTAATATCCAAAACCTCCTTCCTCAGGTTCAGTGAGTTTACATGTGGAGGATCGGTGGTAGAGATGTGTCATAACATAAGGCTAAAGGGATCATGAGGTGCAATTTTTAATGTAGCATGGATGATATTCATTTTGTCTTGGTGTAGTGTTTAATATTCCTACCGGGTTGAAGAGAGGTCTGTTCATCATTTCATGGTTAGGTCATAGAGTACGGAGGGTACTTCAGTGTGAAGGTGGGTGCTTCAGTGCTAACGCTACTCTGTCAGACCGTGTGTCCCACCGCTTGGGCAGTTCCTGTGTCACAGTTTGCAGGAAACACTGCGATGCTTGCCAGGTGATCAGCCATTATCCTTCAGTAAGCTGAGGTGGAAATGGTTCAACCGTATGAAGTAGTCTGCGAAAGACAGAGAACTCAAATATGCCATACATTCTTATACTCCACTCTTCCATGCTCCGAAGATTTTGGGGAAACTAAATGTTTCCTGAGCTATTTGGCATGGGAAGAACACGTTTCCAACACAAGTTTCAAACACATTAGTGTGTTGCTTTCCCACCCAACAGTGAAAACCATGTAAACGGTGTTATGACAAATCGATGACTTGTCTAAGCAGCTGAGAGTCAATTGGTTCATGTGTCTGAGCCTCTGTGGTTACATTTCTTGTGAAGTCCCTGTTCTGCTTTGAAGAAAGCTGTGATGGATGCCTTGTTTATTAGCCAGCTGATTGCAACAAAATACATTGTTTTGTTCCAAGTGAAGCGTTGTCCTAATTTCATCCCTGGAATATGCACTGAATAAGTAAGGCTTACATCCCATTTTCCCATTCTCCTACTTTCTATGTTCTGTTTCCTTTATTTTCGCAATTTTGCTTCCACTCAATTTATTATAAATGCTTGAATTTTAAAATGGTGGTTTTGTTTTGTAGCTTGACCAATCTGTAGTGATCTGTCTGTGAGAACTATTAGACTCCAGTTTAGACACACTATAATGCATACTAGAGTGAGAACTAAAACAACTCGTGCCAGTTTCTTGCAATAAAAAGTTTCTAGAAAGGACCTTCTTTGTTTAAATTGAAGGTGTCCCAATGGGGAGTTGTCTTTGGAGACTCGTAAGGGACTTACACCTGAAGCATAAATTGGCTGCTCTTAATTGGAAGACAATGCATGGAGAGTATATGATGGAGAGGGGTGTTTAAGAAAAATCTTATTATTGTCTTATCTTGTTATTCCTCTTAACATTGTCTGATCTGGTAACTGACTACTGTCTGTAATGGGGTAAGTTCCTTGTACCTTGGACTCTTTAGGAGTGTTCTACCCATCTGAGCATGTCCGTCGGGGGCTATAAGTGTCCAGTTGTAAGGGTCTCATTACCCAGTCTATAATGTGAAAGAAAGGAATGTTAGAAAGGGGAAATGCTTAGGTACTTATTTGTTTGGGTACTTATTTTACACTTTGTCACTTTCCATACAAATAAAGCAATTTCATCAAAACTCCGAGGCCTGTTCATGTCAATGAAAGAAATATAACTGGGCTCAAATGTTCATGTCATCAAGCCACACAGATAGAGATTTCACAACCTTTTTGTCAGCTAGCTAGTAAGCCCAGATTTCAAAGAATGGAGGGTTACAAGCAGGTAATTACATAGATAATAGAGACTAGAGCGAGATGCAGATAAGGCATTTACACACCAGACGGAGCAGGGATTCTAAGCTCATATCAGATGTGTGTAGACATGATGTTCAGCAGCTGACTGACACTCCCTGAAAGGATAACCCAATGGGAAGAGGAAAGGGGAGAATTCTGATCTGTTGTGAGGGGTCTTTTTTGTGACAGGAGGATATATCTGGGTGAAAAGCTGTAGACTGTGCAAACATCAATCAGGCTTTGCCTCCAAGGCTCAAAGTACACATGCATCTTGTGATTAACACACAAAACTAACACACTGTATCAGAATTACAAAGACTAAAGCACACAGATGGATCAGATGCTGCAGGCTTTCACAGACAATAAAGGTATTAGAGGTATTCAATCCAGCATTAAGGTTGGATTAAAGTTTTACAATTCCGTTGGGAAAATCTAGTTGATGGCTCAAGGGGAAAAAAAACACAGTGTCCCTCTTAAGCCAGCATGTGAGATCAGGAACAAAGTGAGATTTCAATTTTAATACACAAAACAATCAGGCTCACTTGAGGTAATATCTGTATTAGCACAATGTAGTAACCGCTGCAATGCATCAGTTTTCAAGGGCAGTGTTTTAACACTCAAAGGCTACCAAAGACCAGTCAAAAGAACAGTATTTTTTAAAGATGTGTTTTTTGGTGCAAATGCTTTGGGACTAGGAGAAGTTTGATCCTACAACATGTACCTGTTCCTCATTTCTGGTGTGGTCTTTCCAACACTGGAAATTGGTTCACACAGATAAAGAATTGATCATTTTAATGAATTTAATTTGGTCAAATAATGAATTAGGAGATTGCCCTTGGTTTAGAAATCTAATATGATAGGCTGGTAGAGCTTCGTTTCAACATGAGACAAGGAAGGCATTTCCATGCTAGTTAAGACAGCTTTTCTTCAGCATTAATGGAGCCTTATCCATTCAAAAAGATGTATCGATAAAAAAAATCTTATATTTAACAATATATGACCTCTGCTTGGTGAGAGACTGATATTTACAGTGAAATGAAAGACAATAAATAGGGGAACGTTTCTCTCCTGTTGTCCTCTCTACTCCTGTGACAGCTGGTGGTGGACGCGTTTAGGATTACAGTGTTGACAACCTGAGTAGATACGTGTTTGGTCTCTCTCACTCCGCGGAACTGGCTGCATGCGTGCAGGCGGCAGATCACTTGCTGTACCTCAGGCGGCACTTTGATACTCGACGGTGAGATAAGAGCTTGTGCGCGCCTGCGAGGGGTGACAGAATTAATTCAAATCTGTTGGCAATTTAATCCTCGTATATGATGTAATTCCGAGTGCATCTATAAGAAACACAGTAACGGGCGTTTGTTTGTCTTGAGTGAAGTTGGATACCCTTTGCCGTGGCTCTGAAGAAGAGCATGGATTATTTCGGCCAGCCACCCGATCTCGTGCCATTAGCATGGTGGATGACACACATTCGTTTCGAGAGACTGTAACACAGATGGACTCAGACGTTCTGGAAAAAATATGCCGAAGATGACCGTTGCCGTTTTATTGTGCTTCCTATTGTGCACAGATCTGTTGGATTTTGTCTTGGGTAAGTCGCAGTTATCTGCGCTTTATGTAGTTACTCTGCATAAAGTTGGCAACAAATGAAAATTATTCCTGTTGCATTGGGTGGATCATATTGTAGAGCTACAAGTAGTTTTACGTTTGTCAGCGTATCATTGCATCAAAGTAAGCCTTACAGTTAGTGTATGAAGCCTTTTGAATGTATCCTAAAAACAATGGAAATCACATTATTTTGGTAGGAGGGTCTTTTCCTTTGACATTCTAGCAAAAGCATCGCTTTGTGTCTATTTCACAATTTATGTCGTGACCGTGTTTCATATTTGTTAGGCATGTTAAAAGACATGATGATTTGTTCTTCCACTTTGGTCAGTTGCAACCCTTACTCAGGTAAGACTGATGTGGTTCCGTTCCTAACAATCAGAAGAATGTTTTTTGCCCCAATTAGGCAGGCATAATGACTTTGGCGTTAGATTTGTTTTTAGACAAACGCCTAATCTTGTACCCTGACCCATTTAAGGGGTAATCTCCACTCTAAAATAATTAAAGGTCATTACAGTTCACTAAGATAGCACCAGGGTCCTATGTGTGGCGAGCTGCTGGCAGGAGAACGCCGGTGATAAGGGAGGATGCTACATCACTAGAGTGGTTACAGAGTAATTTAGTAAAAACTATGACCTGTGATGCAATATGTCATAGTGCAAGTCTCTCAGACAGGGAGTGAGCGTTTCAATCAGAGGGAGAGAGAGAGAGAGAATGATTAAATATGGCCTGCACCTTTTTCACCGAGATAAGATGTTAGCGTTTATTTAGTGGAGTAATCTTTCATGGCAGCGTGACGACCACAGGCTCACAGAACCTCATACCCAGTTACGTAATTGAGTTAATGTTGTCATGATGCTTCTGATGTTCTGCTTTGAGTAAGCAAACACATTGGAAAGCATTGCATTGTATAGCTGTTCTTCTAGTCTGACGGATTTAATAGAAAAGGAGCTGTTAATGTTGGATCACTGGATACTCTTAGACAAAGTCATATTACTGCCACATGCAGTACTGCATAATATAGTCTACATAAATAGCCTATGTTTTTATATATATATAAAACCAAAGCAGTTACAGCCAATATAGATTTTAAGAAAGATGTTCTTCATTATCAAGTCATATCACTAGTAGCTGTGGCCCACATTAACCATTGATGTGTTATTGGAATGACTCTGCACTCTGCTGACAGATAAGTAATATACAGAATTGTGTGGCAGGCCTAAACCTATTTATCGTGGCTGACTGCTCGGCTGCCATTCAAGAAGCCCTGTTTGACCAATGGATCACCTGTCATTAGACTGCAGTGTCACAAGCGACACCTCTCTGAAAATCTCTCTATTAATGGAGATGACCTCTCACGCCTTCTTGCCTCTCTATGTGCATGAATGTTATCACAGAGAGCTTTGGCATTTCCTTTACATGTTGTCTATGTAGCATGATGTCGAATCACTTCGCTGATGGAAGAAAAGCTCAGGGATTAGGAGGTGGAAAAAACATGGAAAAAAATAATCCATGCCCTGACGTCACAGCCGAAGGACCAATACCATAGGAGGTGGGGGGATTTTGTAGGTCACTGAATTTGTGACAGATTATATTGCTTCCCACACTGGTGTCTCAGCTCTGCATTTCAATTGTTCTAGGGGGATTGCAGTGACACCCATATGATGATATTTTATACACATTCACAAAATTCAACAAGGTCAAGAAAATACCAGGAGAGGTGGCTGAAATGTTATCTCGAAAAGGTTGAATTTTATCCATGGATTTGGCGGTCACTTCTTGCAATTGTATTATCACCACATTGGGTGGATGGACAACCACATCCACAGGGCCTCTGTACTTCAGTGACGTATAGTGGAACACATCCTCAGATGTTTTATGACATTACAAGTTATCATATCTCAGAAAGTTACTATCAATCAATGATAATTACAGCTATCACATCCTCTGAATACATTTGTTTCTATGCTTTTGAAATGTAATATTCTGAGTATTCTGTCAATGCCCTTCAATGACTACAGAATATTGGATCATGATTATTTCAGGGAGAACAGGGACAAAAAAAGAACATTTTCATAACACAGACAGTAAAAGCTTTAAAAGGTCCTTATGCCTTTGCCTTTTATTGCTGTGCTGAAAGATATTGCAGCTCCATTCCATTTATTGCTATGATTATCTCCTCAGAATAAATATTGGTTTTGTGGGCCAAGTCGTGTTCGCTCCACTCTCTGCAGTCCGAGGCACGCACAATCTTCCCTTGGCCTACATCCAATTTCTTTGGAATTAAATTATTCTCCTGACATATAACTGATATAATTACTCTGTGATGAATAATTGAAATCAATACTTGAAACAAAAGACCTCAGCTTTTTAGCTGAAACATGTGCTGTTATCGATGTACACGTGTCTGTTGTATTTGATTTTCATGCACAGTACAAATGGCTTAATATGCATCTGTGAACAAGCGAAGCATGAAAGAGTTTAGCATTTGTATTTGTTAGCATAACTGCTCGTTTAGACTGACACCACGTTGTTCCTCATAGGCTATTTAACCGTGGCCATTGAGCCCCTGCCACCTGTGGTGATGGGAGATACTGTGACACTGAAGTGCAATTTCAGGACTGACGGCAACTTGCGAGAGATCGTGTGGTTTCGGGTGAGTATGCCGTGGCCTATGCGTCTGTCATTCATGAGTTATTGATATGTCTGTGTTTGCTTGAGCGAGTCATGTTAACTTATTTGAAAAGGTCTTTACTGAAGTGGTGCCATCTTCTTCTGTATATCTACCTGGTCTCTTGAAAGGAAAATAATTCCCCTCAAAAAAGAGACTCTCCAAAGTGATCTTCAGGATTAACAGAAAGCTGTATGAAAAGACTACCCACTTGCTAATGAAGAAAGTCTCAGTTGCTGCATAATTCAAATGGATTGGATTTAACATCTTAAAACTGGCAGAATTAGAATACCTGAGATTTAAACCCTGGGCTGTTGGGAGATAATTACTCATGTTATCTTTATCTATGAGGTTCCTAACAGTTCTGCACATCAGTTGAAACATACAGAAATGATTTAATAAAGGTTTAGTTTGTATTTTTTACATTTAGGTTTTTGCTGTTTCTCCTCTAGGTATTGGACGGTGGCAGCTCCAAACAGAAGATATTCACTTACGATGCCATGTACAATACCAATTTCTCCCACTTGGAGGATTCCCGTAAAAAAGAAGATCTTGTTTACCAGTCAACTGTAAGGTAAATGTTTTAGCCATATATTCAAGCTGTCGTTGGCCTTTATATCATTTGCCTTTTGAGAGCTGTGGACAATGGACAATTTCTGCAATTATTGAAAACAGACAACAAACATTCATAGACATCTGATTGTATTTACTGACATTTAATTCTATGGTGATTTTCCTCAACGACGTCTGACTATTCTTACTGGCATTTCCTACTGTGGAGACTTTCCTCATAGACATCTGAGTATACTTACTGACATGTTACTACTATGGTGATTTTCATCATAGACATCTGAATGTAGTCACTGACATTTAATGACTTAATAATTTAAAAATAGGGTGATTTTCCTCACAGACATCTGAATGTACTTCCTGGTATTTAACACTGTAGTGATTCTCACCATAGACATCTGAATGTACTTCCTGGTATTTAACACTGTAGTGATTCTCCTCTCTGCCTCAGACTTCCTGAAGTCCAAATGGAAGACAGCGGGCCGTATGAGTGCCATGTGGGTATCTATGACAGAGCATCCAGAGAGAAGGTGGTCTTAGCCTCAGCAAGCATAACTCTCATTGTAATGTGTAGGTTCATGTCATATTTACCCTCATCACCAATACTCAATAACACATTTCTCTGCACCATGGTCTTTCCTTGAGTAGCATTAAGGAGGTGGCGGGAGTATTTATTTTTTAACATTTTCTTTTTAAGCTGGAGTATTTCAATCTGCTAGGGCTGAATATGTGGTAATTGGTACATTTGCATCCCATAATTTGCTGATATTTAGCTGATAGTATTCATCCTGAGTGACTCAGAGTGTTGTGGATGCCCACTTACTAGCTCTAGTTGAGCTCCCCAAGCAATTAGACCTGTGACCTTGCTGATGCTTACAGCAGGCTCAAGATGGATCACCCAAAGTACCAGCCTAATATGATGTACATTTTCTCATTTATCTTGCACTGCAGAGGCGTGTGTGTGTGTGTGTGTGTGTGTGTGTGTGTGTGTGTGTGTGTGTGTGTGTGTGTGTGTGTGTGTGTGTGTGTGTGTGTGTGTGTGTGTGTGTGTGTGCCGCCAGAGCCACAGTAATGTTTTTGTGCTCAGCTGATGGGGAGGATGGCAAGGGATTTGGGCACTCTAGTTTAAGCTGTTGCATTATAGATACAACTGTGCGCACATTAATGAGAATAAAAGATTGCCGAGGAGCATCTGCTAACTAAGATCAGTATAACAAAGTTGGGTCGATCACTTGTCTATCGGCACAGTGGAGAGGTTGTTTATGTTTTGTTTTTGAAGTTTTATAACTTGTTTCAAATCCTCTCTTCTAGCACCTCCAAAATCGATATCGGTTGTGGCTGCTGACCCGTATGCGCGGTTCAACCGCTACGAAGCGCAGAACTTCACTCTGGTGTGCATTGTTAAAGGCGGAAAGCCTGCACCCATGGTAAATAAGAGCAAGTATCCACTCTCTCTCTGCATCTATGTTTTATTTCTGGCACACTGTATGAAAACCTGAGTTTAGCATGAAGGACATAACAGGAAGTTCACATCCCCAGTTGACGTTCCCAGCTCACTGTCATAATTACCCATCTTCACATACAGCAGCACATATAGAGATTCATATAGCATACGTTTTCACCATGGAACCTGAAAATACAGTGTATGTATGTTGTCAGAACTAGAACCATTGGTTGGTTGTGAAATGGCTGCCAACGGGAGCATTTGATGTTCATCCATTCCCCCCTCAGGTGTACTTTAAGAGGGACGGTGAGTTGATCCAGGTGGTTCCGGAGAGCAGAGGCCTGCAGGCAGCCCGAGCCCCTGCATCAGGCCCACGTCCAGCCCCTACTCCAGGCGGAGCCTCAGATACGGCTCTTAGACCTCTCATCAGCAGAGACATGGACGACACCAAGATCCAGAAGTCTCTGTCCCTCCTGGATCAGAACGCGGGGCCTGTGCATGTGGACATGGACGGCCCCCGGCGCGGCGTCACCCCAGGGGACCCGGGCTTGGAGGCTGGCCCCACCGTGGAGGTCATCCCAGAGACGGTGATCAGCCGCGAGTTCCCGCGCTGGATGCAGAGCACGGACCCACTGTACTACTTCAACCACTCGCGCGTGGAGCGCAGCGACGGCACCATGGAGGTGTACGCCATGCTGACCTGGAGCCTCAACCCCCAGCTGGACAACGACGCACTGTTCAGCTGTGAGGTCAAGCACCCGGCTCTCTCCATGCCCATGCAGGCTGAGGTCACCCTCGGTGAGTACAGAGACGAGTCACTGTCATCCCAAAGACACAGGTTTAAAAGGTTAGACTGTAAACATTCATCCATGATCTTTAACAGCCAACACAGGAGATAGAATGTATCTCAAACTGGACTATACACCTGTTCCCAGAATATATTGTGTGTAACTCAGCTTTTACCTATCCTCCAACACATCCTTTAATACTGGTGAAAAGCATGTTTCACAGAGGTGTGATTCTGTTATTGTCCTATTTAGCCGCTCCAAAGGGGCCAAAGTTGTCCATGACGCCCAGTAAGGCAAAAGTAGGAGACACTGTACGTATGAATGTGGAGGGCTTCCAGATAGCCACCAAAGGGGTAAGTCTTCAGCTGAGAGATTCATATAATTGACATGATTTGTGCCTTTTGGCTTGGCGTATACACATTTGTGTTTCTGAGCATTTCACACCAATAACCAGCATCTTTGTGCTGTGGAAAATTGGATACAAAATCTTTTGTTTGGTCTGAAGCCATGGTTTCATTTTGGAGTGAATAATCAAACGGTGTAATTGGATTATGGACTTATCAAAGCACCATGTGGAGTTGATACCATGTGGCATAATACACAGTGTATTCAAATGGAATTCTACAATGCTGTATGAGAGTCATGACTTTAATCTCTAAATGCAAACACCCCCATTGCCTGTGGATAACCTGTTTTCATTTCCCCTGTGTTTGCTAAACAGCACTTAGCATTAGTTATGCTTAATATTAATAGTATTTCCCAAACATGCATTTTGCTTGGGGCTTACATCTGCTGGTAATAATGTTATTCATTAGTAGATCTTATTAGTAGAAGTAATTAGTATTAGTAATATTCCTTATTAGTATTATTAGTATATGTTCATGTATTATACAGCATTACTCACTCATAGTAATCACTCTGTCTGCTACGTGGCTTTTTTTCAAATCAGCCTTCATACATAATGAAAAAAAAAAGAATTAAATAAAAACTGCACTGTTTGTAGCAGTAACTATCTCAGCAAAAGGGTTTCTGATAAATGACCAAATGCAATACAATGACTCTCATACGTACAGTAAGTATACCTTATACTAACTTTGTAAATAGAATGTGCTTTTAGTACACTGCTCAAAGTGCACTGTATAATTTCATGTCTGGGATTCATGTAAAACCCTTTGTGTTTGATCCCCACAGAAGGAGGTCTTCCCAGAGCCTCTGTTCACATGGACACGGATCGGCGGCCTTCTGCTGGATGGCAGTGAGGAGCGGATTGGGAAGGGGTTAGTGCTTGAGCGGGTCACGGCTGAGCTCAATGGCTCCATGTACCGCTGCACGGCCCAGAATCCTCTAGGCTCCACCAACACTCACTTACGACTCATAGTGTTTGGTAAGAACAGGTGCATGGTGACGAAGAAAGGAAGGAGTAAGAGGAGGAGGATATTGAAACAGTGACACATTGCTCGTAGTATATTCTCACAGGAACATTCTAGAATAATTGATCAGCCAATCTAGAGTCATGAGGAAGACAATGTAAAGGGGCAGTAGTCAAGCTAATTCATGTTTTATCTCAATTACAAGACTCTATATGAGGTTGCTGTATTATATGCTTTTGAGGTGCTCTGATTGAATCTTAGAATAGCCTCAGAATCTCAGCTCTCAATAATTGACTGAATATCTACTCTAACAACCGGATCTTTTATGGATTTAACCATCTCTTTGTTTTAACAGAGAACCCAAGAATTAAGAAAGGAATAGAACAACTAACTGGTATGTACTTAAAAAATGTGCACACATTTGTTGTGGAAATTGTAGATTTTTTGTCTTATCAGTCGTATCACAAAATTGTACACAGTGAAATAAAATATTAAAATGCAATTTGGAATGCCATCAAGTATGATTTAAAGAAGTTTACTTTTTTTCAGATGCTGCCTCTTGCGCTAAATGGCTTGGCTCGCTAATGATGTTGCTGGTTACCGTAGCCCTGGGGCTGACGTGATTGGCCGAGGAGGAGGCGACAGCAGTGACAGTCACGCTCTTCCTCTTACCTCATCAGCTCTGCTGTCATCTCATCCTCTGCCTGAGGGCAGCGCCATCATCTGAGAGATCACCACTCTTTTTTCTCTGTCTTCTTTTTCTAGCTTTCTTTAAAAGTCATAGAACAAGAGGAGAGGCTAACAAGAAAAAGAGGTCACTAACCAGAATATCACGTCCCTTCCTCTTGTCTTATTATCAGGGTTTGGCTGTCTGTTTTCACTGGTATTGACAGACTTTTCAAAAACAGCTTGTTATGAGGGACTTGTGCAAGTATGTTTTGTTAAAATCAATGACTGTAAAAAAAATCAGTCATTTAAAATATGTTGTTGATGCACACTGAGAGTTTTCTTCCATAGCCCTTGTGCTTTAGCCTACTGTAGCCTACTGTATTGTGGTGCTGGACATACTGTCCAGTAGTACTGCTTTTGAGCACAGCACTTGTTTAAATAGAGCCACAGTACATTTTACAAAATGTGTATCATCTATATTTAATCCAAGGGAAGAAATGTGCCACTGGTGTACACAGCGCATCCATCTGAGTCTGATCAGAATGTCTATTTTACATACGTACTGTAGATGGCAGTGTAGACTTCTGTGTTTGAAGTCGCGCTGCACCTGAAGCAAACTGTAAATTATCGGTGTGTAGCAGATTCGCTTGAATGTATGAGTGTGGAAAGAGTTGAATATTTTCTTTTAGAGAGAATTAGAGATAGAATTATAGAATTCGCGCAGCCTGAAATGCAGAATATCTGGTCTGCAGTTTCCCACCTCTTTAAAACATCAGTTTATTTTAAACAGTCTTATTTTTGTCATTACTATAAATAATTGAAGAATAAACTAAATAATACAGATCCAACAGAAAAAAAGTTGTTTGTCATTATTTTTCACCAGAAGCAGAGATACGAGTAATTCTATAGCCTCCTGAATCCATATTGTTTTGGTAATCTGACGCCGGTGATTTCCTAGATTGGTATAGCCACGGGAATTGGTCGATGAGCAACATCTTCAAATGAAGTATTGTAAAATGTGACAACCGTCTGCGGTGCTTAGGGGGATAGAGAAATCGTAGACGAAAATAACTGCTGACATTTCTACAGCAGTGCAAGTGCAATATTCTCAAACATTTAAAGCTGTCAATCAGAATTAATGGGCTTTAAAAGCTCGCACAAGAGGGAATGGGGGACAGACTGGCGAAAGCTATAAAGCGCATCGGTATTTTAGGAGCAAGGAGGCTGTGGCAGTATACTGGACATCGCATTCATTCTAACCACAGCGAGTAGCTGCTTCGAGTGCGTCATGTGTGTTATCAAGAGAAAGCGTGTTTGAAAAAAAGACGCGTGGACACCCCCGTGAAAGTTGCCTTAAAAAAAACTTTTCTGAGACAGTCAAACGGAGAGGCTTCAAGTATTTTGGTCATTTCCAGAAGGTTCACGCACTGCTTCTTTCAAAGGGACAGCAGTTTGATGACACTTCTCTTTTTTCAAGGACTTAAAGCAGCGCGCCAAAAAGGGAACTGCGAGATTTGTAAATCACAAAATCAAAAGCTTCTGCACAAGTGACAGTAAGCTATTCTTGACTTGTACGGACATTTGTATTTTCGAGCATTTCGACTGTTGACATAAAGTCTACAACAGGTAACAGAAGGATACAATGGATCTAAAAAATATATGCAGGGCTGTGCTTTTCCCAGTTCAAATGCTGTGCAGTATACTCAAAGCAGGCATGAGCCTGTTGCTTCCCTGTAAACGCAGGGACTTGAGTGGGGATGTTGTACTGATAACCGGCGGTGGAAGGGGCATTGGTCGTCACCTTGCGCACGAGTTTGCGAAACAAGGGGCGAAAAAGGTAAGCTACACTTTCCTCTCTACGCCCCAGGGTTTGATTTACTATAGTGTCTATATTATTGAACTGGAATAATAACTATTGCAGTGTAGGCTAACTGTAATGCTGCTGCTGCTCATCATATTTTCTTCAATTGTAGCTTACTGACACGTCGTAGTGAGCTATAGCTAGGAAGTCACAGCTCCAGCCAAAAAGAGCGTTGTCTTCGTCATCTCACACGGGTGTTTTAGACTAATTCAGTGACATTAATACAATTACCCATAACCTGTTCTTATGGAAGTGCAATTATCTCTGTCTTGAGAGTGTTTATACAACTCTGATCCAGCGACGGAAACAACCTTGTGTTGTGACAGGCTTAGATTACAAGGTCAGCCGCAGAAATCCTGTCTTCACTATAATATACAAACACTGAGGTGAAAGTCAGGTAACGCCTTAAATAGGTCACCCACCGTGCCACTTACATGACTGTGCGGAATGTCAGTAGATTTGGTGAGGCCAGATACATTTAACGGACCTTGTAAGGCTATTGTGGTTTATCACGCTGAAAAGGATTTGGACTATTTTGTGGCTTTGGTGAGAGCAATGTTTCCATCATTGCCTTGCTGGCCCGGTTTCCATTTGCTCAACTCTTGAACTCTGTGCATGTAAGACAGACTGCCCTACTTCTGACATTGGAATATGAACTCAGCAGAGCGCTTGTCATCGGTTATGAACACACGCTGTGTATTTTCACTTCCAAAAAAGCACACACGCAAACACAGGTGTTTCCTCCGCCATCATGTCTTTTCAAATGGCCAACAATGGGGTGCTGACAAGCGTGATCTGTCGGATTGTATTGACATGAGACTCTGTAGCCTCCCTGGTCATGTCTGTCGGTCCCTGGTGGCTGGGATTGTTTCGAGGGCGGCCAGATGTGTTTAGAATTAATGCATGGTTACAGCCTGCAGGTCACGGCACCGCTAGTCCCATTAAACACACCGGAGGGGAAAGAACACATCGCAGTTAGTTCCTTAAGTGATGTACAGGATGGGTACGTGCCAGTGGGGAAGAGGGTTGCACGGGCGAGGACGTGTCTCCCATTACTGCATGTTTAAAGTGTGAGAATAGATGGCAGCGTGGCGTTGAGCACCTTGCGATTGGTTAACCGACACAGGTTCATTTGCAGGTCAGCCAGCTTCGTGGTGCAAAGGGTGATGATGTCATTAGTGTTATTGCGCGGACTCTTCCCCCCAGTGGGAAGTTGTGTTTCGTAAAAGAAAACCCAGTCGTCCTTTGAATTCGTGAGATGTAGGCTTATGTGCGTGTGACTGGAGGGCCAAAACAGAGCCAAGTAGACATGGGTCACGTCGGCTACGCTTGGCAGAGTATTCCTCTACTGTCTAGCCCATTGAAAAGGGAGATGCGTGTCTGTCCAAGGTAGATATGCCTGGAAGTTTCACTGGCAAGCCTGCCGTGAGTGCGCTCGAGCCCCGTTTACTGTTCGGTCGGGAATATCCCAGTCATCGTTTCCTGGCCTTGCATAAGCGGCTGGCCTGAAAACGGCACCAGACAACACCGGTTGCTTTTCAGGGTGGGTTAGGCCCCGCTATAAACGCAAGCAGTACCAAAACAAGGTCTGTTCCCATTGATAAGAAAATGTGAGAGTATTTCGTGTCCTTTGAATGTAGCTTCATGTTTTGCTTGAACAGCGTGGTCCGAGACTGATAGCAACTCCATAAGGAAGTATTATGTAAATGAGAACGAGCGAAGGGGGGCGGAGGGAGGGGGCTAGCTGGAGTTGGAGCTGCGGCAGAGAGAGGCTGTTTCTCTGTTCCCAGCTGGGCATTGCCCTGTTCCTGACCCCTCGGTCTGTGTGCTAATGGGACGGCGGCAGGCGACTGCCTCCTGAACTCCCTGTGCCTCTCTCTCCCCCTCACCGCCCCCTTCCCTTCGCTGTGTATCCCCTCCCTTTGCCCTCCTCAGGGCCTCTGTGGCTTGAACTTTTCCTGATAACGGGACACTCTCCATGTCTTGTTTGTGACAGTAGTTAGACACAAGTCAGCAGGCGAGTCACTCAGCAGATGTGAGAGAGGGTGAGGATAGCCTACATCTGCATCCAGCCTGGGGAGTTCCAAGCCTGCTGCATACCTGTTGCTGGTGTCAGTTGTTTATGCTAGAAACTAGGCTCTCTTTAGAAGATCAGAACAATTAGATGAATTAATTGCACAAGTATGCAATTAGGGTGCTTAATAGTGAACGATGATATTGTTTACATCCTGATTGTATACACATTTCATAAATGAGGCTTAGCATTTCCAAATAACAATGTAGTGGAGGTATGAAAAAAGTTTAAATTGGATTTGTACTGTCCTGTTGTGTCTGTTGTCTGTCTCGCAGTGGTCCATAAAATAATCATCAAAGGTCACTCATTTTAAATGCTCAAGCAATGCTGGGCCAGTCTCCACATGGCCCTGTGTGTCAGCACAAAGATAGCTCCTGATGAGTGGAGCCCTCCCTGTGCCCCACACACACGTACTGTTTGAGAGTCCGTGACCAGAAAATTGTGGGGCTCACCGGCCGACTGAGCCGTGTAATCTCTTTGAGAGAGTGTGAGAGAGATGAGGGCAGGGAGGAGGGGCGGGGGGTGGGAGAGGGGGAGCAGGAGAAAGGGGTTCACGCTTGTGTTCATTACCTCTCCCTGACCCCTCAAGAATGGCAGATCTAATCGCCAAGGCCTGAACCGCACTTTACCGACTGACCCGTCGGCTCTGTCACTCTCTCCTGGCCGGCTCATTCATGTTGAAAGTCCCTCTGCATAGCACTGAGAGAGAGAGAGAGAGAGCGAGAGAGCGAGAAATAGGGGAGAGAGAGAGGGAGACCGGGAATAAATCTGTGTATGGCTTTTCTTGGAAGAACACATTGGTCTTGGATTGCATAGCCGTTCCATCCTGTGTGATGAATGGTGTGGTTTTAACCTAAGTGTTTGCTGTGCCTAATCACATTTTTCTTTACGCCCCCCCCCCCTCCATCCTCATTTGTCTTCATGTCTCCCAGGCTGGGCTGTTGACAGAGGAATGTGACAATGACTGTGTCTCTCTTTCTCGCTCTCTCTCTTTCTCTCTCTGTCTCTGTCTCTCTCTCTCTCTTTCTCCTCCCCTGTGGCAGGTGATTCTGTGGGGCCGCACAGAGAAGTGTCTTAAGGAGACCAGTGAAGAGATCACACTGTTGGGAACAGAGTGCCACTACTTTGTGTGTGACGTGGGCAACCGAGAGGAAGTGTACCAGCAGGCCAAGATCCTTAGGGAGAAGGTAGAGTCGGAATTTAGAATTCTGAAATTTAGGAATATTTTTTGAAGTTTACTGCTGTAAGGAATAAGAAATTGGAATAGGACATTTTACAATTACTGATGTAATTGTGATGCTATAAGTGTGTTTCGGAATGTGAATTTCTGTCTGTATCTATATATATCCAGGTGGGTGATGTCACTATTCTGGTGAATAATGCGGCTGTGGTTCATGGAAAGAGTCTGATGAACAGCGATGACGACGCTCTTCTGAAAACGCAGCACATCAACACACTAGGCCAATTCTGGGTGAGAAGCCAAATAATGTTCTCATTTTGATATCCTAACATGAACCCTAAGATGTATATATATATATTATGGATCTGAATGACATTCTTGTCAGTTCGCTTATTTTAGTTCACAGACTGTGTGCTCCATGGTTATAGGGAGTGTTTGCCAAAAAATCAGAGGTCAGCACTAAACAGTGCATTCCTCTCGTGAAGTAAGCAGAACCTCTGGTGAAGTTTCTTAAACAAACCCAGTCACTGGACATACTTCAAAGCAACCCCTAAGAATCCTTGTTTTCAATAAAATAACAAAGTTGTGAAACAGCAGAGCGATGGTGAAACAGACACACTGAATTTGAAGACCAAATGACTGGCGAAAGACAAGCGCGATAATGATCCATCCTTCGATTCATAACAGTCCCTGCATTCTCCATTAGTCTGGGCTCTCCCCAGGGGACGTGGGTGATAGAACAGTGAATGACAGAGGCAGAGTTCTATGCATTAAGAGTGGCGCCCAGCCATTCATCATCTGAGTGAAGATCAAACGTGCGTGCCTGTCCGCGGGATGAACGCTGGGGGGAAACGCAGACATCTGCGAAAGGAATCAAAACCTGCAGTTGGCCATAGGTTTAGGTTTTTCCTGATGGCCGGGATTGTAAGCAGCCCCCACCACATCATACTACCCCCACCCCCCCCCCCCCCCCCCCCCCCCCACACACACACACACACGCACACACACACACTGTGTCCTTTTAGTCTGAAATCTCACTCTCTCTTGTTGCTGTTGGAAACTCCTCTGTCTCAAGAGGAGGAGCTGGAAGGAATATCCAAAATGCATGACAACACGAAAAAAAAGTGTTGAGTCGCTCTCTTTCTGACCCCCTTCCTCTCTTCTCTCTCCACCCCCCAGACCACAAAGGCCTTTTTGCCCCGGATGCTGGAGCTGTGCAACGGCCACGTGGTGTGCATGAACTCCATCCTCTCCATATCGGCCATCCCCGGGGCTATAGACTACTGCACCTCCAAGGCCTCCTCGCTGGCCTTCATGGAGAGCCTGACGCTGGGCCTGCTGGACTGCCCCGGCGTGGGCTGCACCACCGTCCTGCCCTTCCACACCAACACAGAGATGTTCCAGGGCATGAGAGTCAGGTACGGCACAGGGTTTTTTTTTTTTTTTTTAACAAACATGCAGAATGACACAAAATAGAGTCAAAGAGAGATGCATTGTGTGTTGCTATGTAGGGCAATGACAGAAGAAATAAAGATGGATTTTGTAAGCCTTAATCAAGGAGTGTGACAAGACTGGAGAAGGTGTGATTGGAAGAAAGACTGTCGGATTTTTTGAGTCGATTTACAGAGCTCCAGTTGTGAAAGTAAAGTCATGTCGTGGTTTAGTTTAGATCCTTTCCTGCTTGTCTTCTAATCTGACTCCTTTCTCCCAGGTTCCCACAGCTCTTCCCTCCTCTGAAGCCGGAGACGGTGTCCCAGCGCACTGTGGAGGCCGTCAGAAGTAATACAGCCTTCGTCCATCTGCCTTGGACTATGCATATCCTCATCATCCTCAAGAAGTGGGTTTACTCAGCAGATATCTATCAACTTTGTTTTCACACAAAATTTGATTGATCATCTTCTTGAACTCATTAATCATGTAGTTCATTAGCCGTCAGAAGTGGAGATACATAATAGTGGCAGAAAAAAGAAAACAAGCCATCCATCAATTCTCTCCTTAGAAATCCCAAACTAATATCCTCCCTCTCTGTAGTTCGCCATCAATCTGCAAGCTGTCAGGATGGGACTAACCTCCACAGTGTAACATCATAGCCAACAGACTCAATATGAATCCATCTTCATCAATCTAATATCCCCCCGTCTTTGTTGATTTTGGGCTGTGGTCAGACTGACTAAGCATCTGTTCTTTATTGCCTCAACAGCCTCTTGCCTCTGTCCGCATTGGAGGAAATCCAGAGATTCGCGGGGAGCTACACCTGCATGAACACATTCAAGGGGAGGACTTAGAGGGTGCTCAGCGGCGATAGGCAATCAAAGGAAACAAGACATCATGAGCATGTGTGCACTGCAAGAAAAAAATAAACAATAAAAAGCCCACAGAGTACACACACACTCACGTTTGAGCTCCACGTCGGCTCTGGCAGCCGAGGCCTTAACATCACCAGAGCTGTTTTACCATATTCAACCATATTGTGTATGTTAAAAGGGGTTCATGATCTTAGTTGCTATCACCAGGAACTCTGAAGCTCTAGACTGAATCCCCTTGGTCCACATTTGAACTCCAATGTGACATCCTGCTTCAGTCTGGGATACTGTATGGATTGGCGGGTTATCAAGAAAAGGTTGCGCCCACTAGACACCTGTGTCTGGGGTGGCTTGGGTTATATGTTGTAGATTTTTAACACATTTTAATCATTTTATAATAAAATGCATCTGAACGTGTTTGTTTATTTGCACATAAGTAAATACATCTCATTTATCAATATTGATGCTAATATTGAATAAATACGGTATTTAATCCTGACACAGTGCAGTGAGTCGCTATGTGTGTGCTTGTTTATGGGGTAGAGAGAGCTCGTTCTGGGTCGCTGCCTCTCTGTGTGTGGTTGTTTCTGTCCTGGCCAACATCAGACGGCTTTCATGGTCAACATTCCTTTGTTACAGCCTGGCCAATCATGAGCTCACAATGCTTTAGTTAGGAGTTGTCATAACATTGGGCTCTCTACGGCAACGTATGCTGGAGAAGGTAGTCCTTTTGGGAGGCAAGCCTGGGAGGTGGGTTTGGGGGGTTAGGGGGTCCTAGAACGTTAGAGGAGTCTGTCCACCCTCTCCCACAAGCAGTTTTACCTCCCCTCCCAGCATTAATCCCATTCTGTCACCAACTCCTAGGTCTGGAGAGAGAGCGATAGAATGAGAGAATTCCTCTGTTCTGTTTTTGATAACGCACGAGGCAGACCTCTAGCCCATCAAGTGAGACCCACGTTCAAGTTACTTGCAGCTGTTCACTGTCTCTGTGATAACATAGTTTATGTGTCTGTGCTGCTTTATGAATTAGCCCGTTTTCACTATAAAAACAGAAACGAAGTAAAAAGGGGGATTATTAATGAGGCTGGCATAGGAATTACCAACAGGTTAGGTGAAATCAAGGGAATGTTTCACATTAAAAGGTGCAAGATGGATGCAGGATAAATTAAGAAGAGTATGAGTAGATTTTAAGACATGTGAAAGACTTTGTTACTTTGTAGACTTTTTGTGGTTTGTTGAATGTGTTGTAGTCACCTAAGAAAGAAAAGGAAGGGCAATACAGAGAAATGTCCACTGAATGGGGAAGCAACTGGACTCAACATCTACTAAGGTCGATCACTAGGGGCTTGTCAAATATCCTCAGCCAGCAATTCCCTTCCTAGACTCATTTCTCCATAAGATTGGTTTTACATAAACATTTTCAGCTCCATTCTTTTCTGTTTACAGAGAATTCGCACAGTACGGTAGCTCATACCGATGTTGCCTGAGGGAATAGGTTTTCTGGGAAGCAGCCATTGGAGTTTAGACAGCTTCAGAATAGGGAAAGGGGTCAGGGAACTGCACTGCGGAGTGCATGTGTGTTGGAAAAGACAGCTCAAATCTCAGGGGGTGAGTTCAGAGCAAGGTTAGCCAAATAGTAGATAAATTTGAGGAGTATGTTGGACAGACAGCTCACCCTGGGCTGAACTCTTTACCCAGGCAATCAGGCAGTTTCATGAGCTCGGCAACAGGTGGAAAAGAAGAAGAAGGGCCCAACAGCAGTTGAGGGCATTTGCAGGACATATGTTATGGCTCCATTTGACAAATTGGCCTTGAATGTGTTTTAATAGAATACCTCACCCTTCATGGTAGCATGTTTATTGTTATAGATGTTCATGTGAGGCGATTCTGAGGGGAAAAAGAGCCTTTTATGCCACAATGGGCAATTCATAGCCAGCTTTTATGACCTTCATAAATTCCCATTTTGGGAGTCCTTTGAGGCTACGTAAAACCAGTCAACCAGTGCATTGCACAGGCACTCCTGCAGGTCCATTTATTTATAAACATCAGTTCATAGACCATCTGGACATGAATGAAGGTAAATAAACAGCTTAGGTGAACGGCTCTTGTAGTGAAACACACATCCGCACCCCCCCCCCCGACTGGCACAGGGGCTGTTCTTGGGCAAAAGCAAAAAGAAAGCCGCCATCCAACTCTCCTGAATTAGCCAGCCCAGTGCACTCTCCCAGGCCTTCTGATGTTGGCACACTGAGCGTGCTCTGGGAAGAGAGACAAACGCACCCAGGGCCATTCTCCCGGTCAGGGGCAGACCTCTGAGCCGCCATTAGCCTGCCAATCAGGAAGAAGAATTAAGGTTAGCGCACTGGAATGTAAGACTGTTGAACTCTAGGGAGCCCACCCACCCCCCTTTCACACACACACACACACACACACACACACACACACACACACACACACACACACACACACACACACACACACACACGCACACACACACACACACACACACACGCCAATGTGCTTTCTAAAATTAGTGCTTGTCAAAATCTTTTGAAGCATTCATGACTTTTTTTGAGTAGTTTCTGAACATAACACTCCCAGCTGCGAGGCAAAACTTATTTTTTTTGTTTCCTCTAGATTTGGGACCTGAAACATACTTGGAAAAGAATATTACACAAAAACAAATGGGTGAAACAAAATCCTTGTAGGTCTTCATATCTGGATAAAACCAAGTCACATTTCGGACAACTTCAGACTGTCATGCATAGACACCTTTTGGTAGTATGTGGATAAAGCAGAGATCTACCTTGAGCATGAACAAAACACCACTTGACCCCATTCCAGTGACCAAATATTTTAGTTAGTTTTATTATCAACCTTTACAGTATGTACATTTTGGAAAACACACATTTTCTCACACTGTATGATCACATAAACTAGCTGTAGTGAGAATGTTTTCAGTGTGACAGAAATAAAAAAAAAGAATGAATGAAAGTGCCACTATCTACAATGAGCACTAAAGTAGTCAGTGAGCTCCAATGCCCTTTCACACAGAGACAGAGAAGGTCTGTATGGAAAACAAAAAAATGGAATACCTTCTCAAGGTCTGTTACTACTTGACCTGTGTATCAGTAACATGTAAAATGTGAAGGATAAACAAATTAGCTCAAGAGGATACATTTCCAGTGAGTTTTTCCTTTTTCACTGGCAAGGGTTTAAGGATTTTTGGGGAAGATCTTGGGAAATAAACATCAAAAGGCCCCCTAAAGCAGCACTTAAGTGTTCGTGTTGGTTAATGGGTCCGAACAGGACTGAGTGCTGGGGGTCATAAAACAATCCCCAGGTCACTGGCGATCGCCACTTCCTGTCTGTAGTCGTCTGTGGAGGGAGATTGTTAGGGAAGACTTATCTCACGTGGAGTTTTTCATAAAACACCTCGTATAAGACTCGTAGTAAGCCAAGGATCAAGGATTTTAAAATTAAATGTACTAAGTAAAGTAAATAAAACTGATATGGTTGCATTTTAACAGCTGAATTTCCACAGTCACCTAATAGCATATTGAAATAATTCAAACTGGACTGCAAAGCCAGTATAATACTCTCTCTCTGTCTCTCTCTCTTTTCAGTGCTACACATTCCTATTAATGCCCTTCATGGAACATGGTGTATGCAGCTACATGTGTTTCCTAGGAGTTAACCCTTTAATGACATCTCCAGTGTTTTATGAGGCAGACCTGATGATTAACCTGCGAACACCTTGGAGGAGTCAGCAGATAAAAAGAGGGTCTCCTGATAAATCAACTGCATTCAAGCTGGGAGGATGATTTCAACAGGAGGGGGCCACAGTACATGCTGATGGAGGAATAGAAGAAGCCTACATGGTCAGAGTTGGGTACATGCTGATGGAGGAATAGAAGAAGCCTACATGGTCAGAGTTGGGTACATGCTGATGGAGGAATAGAAGAAGCCTACATGGTCAGAGTTGGGTACATGCTGATGGAGGAATAGAAGAAGCCTACATGGTCAGAGTTGGGTACATGCTGATGGAGGAATAGAAGAAGCCTACATGGTCAGAGTTCTGATGGAGGAATAGCTGGACATTGTGGGCTATGAGCTGTTTTGGAAATGGAGAAATTAAGAAAGACGACGCTGACCCTGGGATTTGTGGAACAGACTGAAGAACAATTATTACATTTGGAAAACCCAAAACACGTCCAGTAACTTCAATAAAAGGCACAGAACGTCAGTCTGAAATACTGCTGAGCAGTGGTGCTTTATTAGAAGGAGAAAATGAGAGAGAGAGAGAGAGAGAGAAAGTTGAAGTTGAATAGTTACGCACTTCACATCAAGGTCAGTTTATTAAGAAGCTCAAGCACGTCACTTTCTCTCTTCACAAGCTTTGGATAAATGGGCAACCAACCCCGGAAGAGGACAGCGTCCCTTTACAGCAGAGAGGGGATAGCACTCACCACACACACACACACACACACACACACACACACACACACACACACACACACACACACGCACACACGCGAACACGCACACACACACGCGAACACGCACACACACACGCGAACACGCACACACAGACAAACACTCTCTCAAGGAAGAGGGAAAGAAAATATGAATCCTTCTAATATGAATATGAATCCTTCGAATACAAAATAGATTGAAAGAAAGAAAATAAAAGAAACTCCTTTTCGGGCGAATGTGCAGATGGCCCAGTCAGGAGAGGGCAGTGTGCGGTGAGAGGGTGAGAGAATGAGAGGGTGAGAGCGGGAAGCGTGAGAGGGTGAGAGAATGAGAGGGTGAGAGAATGAGAGCATGAGAGAGTGCAGTCAAGTTATCGTTTCCCTGTGTCAGTTTGGGCGGTGAGCCACTGGTGAGTGGTGGGAGCAGCTGCAGGCTCGCCACATCTACAGTCAGTGCAATTTATAAGTGAGCTCACACACACACACGCACACACACACATGTACACGCTCACACACACACACCAGAAAAACATCTCCATACACAGAGAAGAGAAAAAAAAATTCAAGGCAGTTTTGTACAGCATTTGTTTGTTTTTGTGTTAAGTTTTCACTTCAATATAAACCTTCATAATTTCTTTACCACAGATATGTACAGAGCAGATAGTGTTGTTGTACAGCTACACATATGTACATTATGTACTTATACACAAACATTTATAAGACTATGTGCACATCTAGCAACGTATTGGATCACCTGCAATCTTATAAACACGTTTGTTAAACAAAAATAGCTTTTTAAATTTCCTTCTTTTTTTTTTTGTTTCACGTCACTTGATAAAATAATTGCATATTCTTTAATAATATCTCATCTAATGTGCTTGGCGGGGCATAAACAAGGACCCTCTCCATTCGTCTGCATTGCATAACAAAAGTCCCTCCATGCCAGGGTGTCTGGTCCTTGGGTCTGATGCCTTCAACAGTGATGAGGTGGGAGCCCAGAAACAAACAGTGTTGGTAGGGGAAGTGATGAGTGTGGACGCCCCACCTGCCAGTCTGAGGCAGGGATGAGCTTTTTAGGAGTCCAGCAGCAAGCTGTCCTCGTTCTCGCTGGGCGGCAGCATCAGCTGTTGCTCATAGTAAAGGCTCTTGGCATAGTTGACTTCTTGGGAGATCTTCACTGCCAGGTTTTCGCTCTTCACGTGAACCTGGCGGATAGAAAGGAGCCCGAAAAATGTTGAAATGGTGAAGAAGTTCTTTGGGTTTCAGGAAGCATTTTCTCTCCATAGACCTCAACTGGAGTCATGATTACCATCTTCATGGGATCAACATATCGACCAAACAACATTCACTCATTATCAAACACACACACACACACACACACACACACACACATGCATACATATCTTCATAGCATATATAAAAAGACACAAAATACACACTCAGACATAAATACCCTGCCTCCAACCACCTAAACATACACAGTCATACACACACCAGCATCCCCCCCACATACACACACAGCATCTCGCTCTCACCATGGGCTTCTGCTGTGACGGCCCCGGGATGGCCACTCCGCTGCTGGTGCTCTCGGCCTTCTTTGTGAGCTGGACATACACCTTCCCGTGGTCCCTTGACACCAGGCAGTGGTAGAGGTCGTCGTACTTCACCTCCAGGAAGATGGCCTCCCGGTCCACGAACTCGCCCGGCTTCAGGAAGTACACCACCTTGGAGGAGATGAGCACGCAGTAGGAGTCTATGGGCTCCACGGCGATGAAGCTGCAAGAGAGAGAGATAGAGAGAGAGAGAGAGAGGGGTGTGTGATGGTGGTGGTTTAACACTCATTTTCAGAGCCCAGGAAGAATATCAGGGCTGTAAGGCTCAGCTAATGGGGGCCCTTGAAATAATAAACAATACTGAACCAGTACTAACACATTACTATACCATTACATCACATACAACATTAGAACATGCAAAGAACAGCAAGCAGAGAGAGAGAGAGAGAGAGAGAGAGAGAGAGAGAGAGAGAGAGAGAGAGAGAGAGCGAGATGAATCATGCCACTGCTTCCCAGAGCCAGGAGCAGTGATAACCTACCAAGTACATATGACCTTTTTGACATTTACGGTTAGAGCTTATTATGTCACATTAAGTTCCGGTCCAATTAATCATCTCTGAAACCCCTAGAGTTGGCAACATTGTATATATTAGTCATACTCAAAGCTTGTAGTGCTGGTGCGTGGCTAAACTTACAATTAGCAAACCCCCCCAATTCACCTCACCTTTCTGGTCATGTATGGTTAGAGCTCACCACTGTGCCATGCTACACCAAGTTCCTCTCATTTCCCAGGTAGGCCAGAGTGGCAGTGTGTGTGGCTAACCCTACAATTAGCGCCTGTCGCGCTAGTGCCAGAGCTGACGCAGAGAATGAACCATGTATACAGACAGTGTCTGAGGGTAATGAATGGGGTTGGGAAGAGGCCTGTCAGTGTGTGTGTGTGTGTGTGTGTGTGTGTGTGTGTGTGTGTGTGCTCTGCACACAGCACACGCTGAAAAGAGTAATTGCCACTTGGCCACCTCTGAGGGGAAAGGTCAGGAGGCTGGGCAGGGGGTCTGCTCATCTGGATTAATTAGCCCCAGAGGTGACAAATGCTCTCTGGCCCGGCTGAGTGAAAGAGTGAGGGAGGGGGGAAAGAGTGTGTGTGTGTGTGTGTGTGTGTGTGTGTGTGTGTGTGTGTGTATGTGTGTGTGTGTGTGTGTGTGTGTGTGAGAGAGATAAATAGTCTGTGTGTGTGTGTGTGTGTGTGTGTGTGTGTATAAAACTCTAAATAATGAAATTTGTGTGTGTGTGTGAATGTATATCTATATATCTATACATATATATATACATACACACACACACACAGTTTTGTGCAAATGTTTGGGCACCCCTGATCATTTTCATTATTGCAGATTATGATTTGCTGGTCTTTCAAATTCATAATTTACACCTTATGGGAAAAGTAACATTTCAGATCTGTAATAACATTTATTGAATTGAAAGTAACAATGCAGTGTGCATCATAACAAAAACAGATATGCGCAAAAATGTGGGCACCCCAGTGGAATAATCACATCAACATTTGGTAGAGCCTCCCTTTGCTGAAAAAACAGCCTGTAGACGCGTATTATAGCCACTGATAAGTCCCTGAATTCTGGCTGCAGGTATTTTGGTCCATCCTTACAAAATGTCTCCAGTTGAGTCAGGTTTGATGGCTGCCGAGCATGAACAACCCACTTCAGATCATTCCATACATTTCGATGATATTCAAGTCTGGGGACTGGGATGGCTACTATCTGTGCCTCTGCATGAATAACCTGGTAGATTTTGAACAATGCTTTGGATCAATGTCCTGCTGAAACAACCAACCCTGGCATCACTTCAGCTTCCTGACTTGAATCTTCTGATACTGGGTGGAATCCATACGACCCCTCGACTTTGACAAGGTTTCCAGTGCCTGTGCTAGCCATACAGACCAATAGCATGACGGACCCTCCACCAAATGTTACAGTAGGCAGCAAGTTATTTTTCAATGATGGTTGTGACCAAATAACTCTTATATTAGTTTTATCTGTCCAGAGTATTGTATTCCAAAATGATTCTGGCTTGTACAGATGAGCCTTTGCATACCTCAAGCGACTCTGTTTGTGGTGAGCACGCAGTAAAGGCTTTTTCCGCATTACCCTTCATTGGGCTGTCCTTGTGCAAAGCACGCTGGACTGTGTAACGATGTACAATGACACCATCAGCGGTGAGATGTTTTTGGAGCTCTTTAGAGGGGATCTGTGGTATGTCGGTCACTATTCTAATCATTGTTCATCTTTGACTTTCAGATATTTTTCTTGGCCTACCACTGCTTTACTTCACAAGGACTGTTCCTGTGGCTTTCCATTTTCTTACTACATTTCTGACTGTGGAGATAGACACCACAAACCTCTTGATAACTTTTGATATCCCTCTCCTAATTCATATTGATGAATCACATTAGTTCTTTTGAGGTTCCCATGTTGGTTCTCTGCAACAGAGAATGAAGCACACCTAGCAATTAGCTATGTTAAATGAGCTTTTTCATGATTGGTTGCAACTTTATTCGCAGTTTAAGGATCAATCAGCTAATCAAAAGAATTTTGTGCAACAATCAATCAGAATGAAGTATTCTGGTATTCAAATCAACACATTTGAAAGGGTGCCCAACATTCATTTTTCCCATTAAATTGTATTTCTTACAACTCAATACTGCTACATAAAGATTTTTTGTCTGAAAAAATGACATATTGCTATGATGTCGTCTTATTCAGAAATAGCAAATGAACATGCAAGTGGCAAAACATTTTCATAAAACTGAATATATATATATATATATATATATATATACATAATATTATTATACTTTTGTGCTTGCTTACTTGCATATGTGTGTGTACTTGCGTGTGTGTGTACTTGTGTGTGTGTGTACTTGTGTGTGTGTGTACTTGTGTGCGTATGCGTGTGCGCTTGTGTGCCTATGAGTATGAGTATCTTCAGTCCTTTCAGATGAGCCATGTCTGCGCTGCTGCGCAGTAGGCTGCACACCTGCTTGCCACAACTCTGCAATCCCCTCAAATAAAAGGGTCAATCTCTTGCCAACTTCGCTTCAGCCCACCTCTAAATCAACCCTATGTGCCTTTCATCTACAGCAGATGGAACAGGAATTCATGAGCACTGGGCTTGGGAGAATGAGAGAGAGAGAGAGAGAAAGAGAGAGCGAGAGAGAGAAAGAATAGACAGAGAGACAGAGAGAGAGAGAGAGAGAGAGAGAGAGAGAGAGAGAGAGAGAGAGAGAGAGAGAGAGAGAGAGTTTTTCATTGGACAGATCAGCTTTCATTTGATTTCTCATTAAATGATCTGTCCAGAGTCTGGGGAAGAGCAAAAAGAAACCTCTCTGTTTCTCAGATCAGGTTTTCATGGATACGGGAAGAAGGAAATAGAGAAAGAGATACAAGGAGAGAGAGAGAGAGATAGAGAGACATATGGAGAGAGACAGAAGAGAAAGGGAGGGAGAGGAGCGGGGGGGGGGGGGGGGGCAGAGAAACGAGTATGGAGAGAAGGGAGAGTGCAAGAGGGAGTGGATGAGAGAGAGAGAGAAGAAGAGAGGAGATACAGGGAGAAAGGAGAGCTGGGAGGATGAGGGAGACAGAAAGGATGAAGAGAGGAGAAAGAGGCAGAGAGGAAAGACGAAGGAAGAGAGATAGCAAGGAACAGCCAGAGAGAGAGGAGGGAAAAAGGGAGAGAGAGAGAGAGCAAGGGACAACCATAGAGAGGAGGGAAGAAGGGGGAGAGAGAGGGCAAGGGAGAGAGAGAGAGAGGAGGGTTGAGAATGAAAGAGGAGAGAGCGAGGAGACCGTAACAGAAAGAGAGAGAATGAAAGAGGGAGTGATAGTGATGGCGGCCGTGACTCACAACTCTGAGTGGATGTTGTCGGTGAGCTGGAAGAGCTGCTCCTGTCCGTCCGCCTGCGTGGTGGAGAAGCGCGGCAGCAGACCCTGAGGACCCTTACAGCAGCGAGACTTCCTCACGCGCTGCACACCCAGCCTGCCAGTGGACACACACACACACACACACACACACACACACACACACACACACACACACACACACACACACAGACAGGCATGTACAAAACACATGCCCAGTGCCACACGCATGCCCAGACGCATGCACGCACACATGTATGCATACACCACACACACACAGAAAAAGGGAAAGAGAACACACACAAACCATGGTTACTTACTGCAGCCTGCCAACACACACACCAGCACACTCAGCCATGACTTTGCCACGGTCAGCCAACAAACACAGCTTTCACTTGCTGTGGGCTGCCAACACACACACAAACATCACTTATTGAAGCCTACTGAAACATACCACAGTGGTCACGTTACTGTAACACTGCTCGCAAAAAGTTGTGTGTGTGTGTGTTTGTGTGTGTGCGTGAGTGTGAGATAGAGAGAAAGCGAGAGAGAGAGAGAGAGATTGTGTGTGTATGTGTGTGTGAGATAGAGAATAAGCAAGAGAGAGATGGAGAGAGAGAGATTGTGTGTGTGTGTGTGTGTGTGTGTGAGGGGGGGGGCGACATTGAATTACACAGGACTATTCCAGGAATGTGCAGTGCAGTGTGTTTCACAAGGGCTCGTGTGACAGCTTGCTGGGACTGTAGCTGTGACTGTGGCATTTCTCCTGCAGCATGAACAATGGAGAGATATCTAGGATGTATCAGACAAGGCAAACGCATATACAAAGGTATGCATGGAGTGGAAGTCCCTTCAGATTAGCATGCACACAATAGAAAATAGACATGATTGCTGGTCAAAAGACAACCCCTTACACAACCCTGCCTGAAAAGACCCTAGGCAACCAGACCCAGGTATGTCTATCAGTCCCATTGAACAGTAGGCTCATACCTCTGAGTGGGGGGTCATCTGTAGTCTACCTCTACATTGCTGTGGCTAGGTGAGAGAGGTACTGAGGGGGGGTCATGACCTCACCCGGTGTTCCAGCTGGCATCCTTTGCCGCACATCTCCAGCTTTAACCTGTGCCCAACACCCACCTCTTCCTCCTCTCCAACACCCTTCTCTTCATTATCTTCCTCCTCTCCAACACCCTTCTCTTCATCATCTTCCTCTTGTCCAACACCCACCTCTTCCTCCTCTCCCACACCCTCCTCTTCACTATCTTCCTCCTCTCCCACACCCTCCTCAT
>NC_137914.1:21314192-21409192 GCF_963457725.1 Sprattus sprattus
CTTCTAACCGGACAAAAGCAACTCCTCATCGTTCCATTTTGCTCATTTAACACAAACCACATTTTCAGTCGCTATGAACACTGAGAAATTAAAATATATACTCAACAGTTAGGTTGCCACAAGTGTCTTACGATATGAGAGACCTGAGCAACAATTAATTACACTGAGGGTAAATACCAGCACTGTGCAAGTCAGTGATGCAGTGCTGTCGTACCTGTGGTTGCTAAGGCTGGCCATATCCCTTACAGTCTGCGCCGTCTCCGAGGCAAAGTCCAGCGCCCCGGCAACAGGCTTAGTCACCGTGCCGACCAGGCCCTTCCCCAGGCCGGAGAAGAAGCCACTGACTCCTCCTTCGGTCTTCACGCCCTCCACCGTGGAGGTGATGACGCTGGTCAAGCCCCCAATGATGCCTGCACGACCACAGCATTAATCTCACCACACACTCAGACATATCCACATATGTTTTATATATAGATATAGATATATAGTTTAATAAAGTATGTACATATATATGCACATAGAAATATCACTACAGGATGGAAACAGTCCTTTGATGTTCCTATGGCTCAGCTGGTAGTGGAGTATGATGGAGTGGAGAAGTATGAATATTCATACAAGGCATTTTACAAGATACCAGGAATTTTACACGATTATAAGCCCTGTTCTTTTTTTTACTTCATTGTAATGTAATGGAAAAATAAAACAATTCAACTCAACAAATTGAGTTCCAACCTAATCCTGATGTCTGCAACAGACTCTTACCATGCGCCAGGCCATGGATACCAGCCACTAGATGTTCTCCACTGGTGGCGCCATGGTAACGTATGTACTCCCTCTCGCTTTGGTGCCGATGGTCCATCGTTTTCCCAAGTCCATCTGACAGGGTTCCAGCAAACTGACAGGGAAACAGAGACAAATGTCAAAACGGGGGTCCTGCAGTGACTTTCTCCTCAATGGACACCAATAATGGACAGAATAATGGTTCATGTCCCTGAGAAATCTTCAGGAGTGAAAAAGTGTTCATTATTAAAACACATAACCTTAACTGCAGTGCGATTTAGAGTACGATATTAAACTCCGTAAAATGTGCCGTTAGCATTTTCTTCCATAGGGTCAGCAGAAGAGCTTTTCAACAATTTCCTGTCTGAATCCTTTCTGGTCCCGTAGATGGAATATCTGTCCAATAATGGGTGTATATGTGATGGATGTAGAGGATACGATTGGTTCTTCTGGTGGGCAAGAACATCCGCGTACGTCACTGAACCATGGCGGAAAATCAATGTCACCACTGCGGGATCTGACCCCGTTTTGATCTGACTGAGGCATCATTCTCCATTCCACAATCATTATCTCTCTCTCTCCCTCTCTCTCGTTACCAGCAGCCTCTGGGGCGGGATATTCTGCCCGTCCGGGGGAATCTGCGGGGCCAGGGGAGTGGGGCGTCTGAAGGGCCAGGGGAGTGGGGCGTCTGCGGGGCCAGGGTAGTGGGGCGTCTGTGGGGCCAGGGGAGTGGGGCTTCTGCGGGGCCAGGGGAGTGGGGCGTCTGTGGGGCCAGGGGAGTGCGGCTTCTGCGGGGCCAGGGGAGTGCGGCTTCTGCGGGGCCAGGGGAGTGGGGCTTCTGCAGGGCCAGGGGAGTGGGGCTTCTGCGGGGCCAGGAGATTGGGGCGTCTGCGGGGCAAGGGGAGTGGGGCGTGCGGGGCCAGGGGAGTGGAGCGTGCGGGGCCAGGGGAGTGGGGAGTCTGCTGGCCAAAGGCGTATTGGTTCCTGGTGAACGCTGGTGGATGCGGACTCATTGGGCAGTGCGCTGGAAGAGGTTTGTGGATATGGACAATGATCTACGGGAGTTTCCTCTCATATAGTTAACCTCTACTACCTCATCATTTCTGAAATTTCATGTCCTATTTTTTGGTCATGAAAAAAACCCAAATACTCTTTCACCTTCAGGGGGTAGTTTTGGTGTTTAATTTAAGAGAGAGGAGAAAAATATCGTAGTGATTCTATCATGGGAGCCTGGCGTCTGAGTGGAGAGAGAGGACCAGGCCCTGTGGGCAGCAGTGTGGTTCTCATCACGGCTGCTGCTCCTCGGATAAACTGCCGGAACCTCTCCTCTCCTCTCCTGGTCTCGCTCGGGGATAACTGATTTTACACAGCCCCTCATCCAGCTGTCAAATATATCAGCCTGTAATTTGTCTGTTGAGGGTGGCTTCTTCCCACCGCTCTCTTCCATTCCTTCCACCCTCCACCCCCACCTCACTCTCTCTTTCTCTTTTTCTCTCTCTTACTCTCTCGCTCTCTCTCTCCCAAAAGGCTAATTTATGCTTCTGCGAAGAATCTACGCCGCAGGTACAGCTAACGCAGACATTACTGCGAGATTGACATTGACAAGAATGATGCCACTATGAATTTATGACCAATGTTTAACTTTACTCGCAGTATACTTTGTGGGTAGTTGGATAGTTGTCTGGCAGATGCCTCGCTTAGCACTTTAGCACATTTTTTTGGTTATAATAACGGGGTTATCAGATTGTAGAGTGTCTATTTCTCAGTAAATTCAAAAAAATCTTATCAAAAACAAAAAGCCAAACAAATTACATTCTTATCCAAACACGGCCGTCTATGGAGGTTGGTCTGGCATCTTTGTTTATTTTTTCCAACAAGTGTTGCAGAGCAACGTAGACACACCAGCTCACAAGTATGAATGCTCACAACGGTGTAGGCAACGTGTGTAGGCTACAGCAAGGCCTATGAACAACTAGAAATCAGCCTTTACTCTGGCTGTCGCTCCCTCCCACCCAGTCTTTCTGTCTTCCTTCAACTGTCTCTCTCTCTCTCTCTCTCTCTCTCCTCATCTCTTACTCCAACTGCATCACCCTCTCTCCCCCCCCCCCACACACACAGTTGACCTGACTTTGCCCATGGAGGCTTTGCCCCCCCCCCCCCTCCTCTCCTCCCCGTGGCCCCAGCAGGTGCTTGCTGGAAGTGGGTTTGTGTTACAGGCCCCGGGCACTCCCCTCCGGGGCCACGGCCCTGCGTAAACACACAGCGCCTTCTGCAGCCGCCGCCGCCGCCACAGCTTCAGCCACAGACAGGCATGAACTTGGGATGACCCCGCCGAGCAAAGTCCCTGCTGAGTTCACCGAGAGGCCAGCTCCCATTCTTCCCTTTCCTCCCTCACTCTCTCTGGCTTGTTCTCTTTCTTTGCTCACTCCCACTCACTCGCTCGCTCGCTCACTCACCCTCCCTCTCTCTCTCTCTCTCTCTCTCTTGCTCTTTTTCGTATTCATTTCTATTTCGCTCACTCATTCTTTCGCTCTTCCTCCCTCCCATTCTCCTTCAATGTGTGTGTGTGTGTGTGTGTGTGTGTGTCTTTCTCTCTCTCCCCCCACAGTGAAACTAAACCAATAAACTTACCAGATCAGAGTATTGGGGGAGGGAGAGGGAGATGAGAATGCTTTCAAGTTTATGGCCCCTCCACCACCTTGTTCAAACTGCTACCCCCTCAAACACAATCCCCCGGTCTACCTCTGTGCGGACAGACCAGCATTTGTGTATTTGTAGGAGGTTTCACCCCCTTTATTTGGCATCTGTGTTTGTGTGTGTGTTTGTATGTGTGTGTCTGTGTTTGTCTGTGTGTGTGTGTGTGTGTTTGTTTGTATGTGTGTGTGTGTGCACACATGGGCGTGTCAACATTTGAGTTTGTGTTTGTCCGTCTGTGCATGTGGCTGTATGCAACTGTGTTTACATTTGTGTGTCTGCGTCTGTGTGTTTGTATTAGCGATGTCAATCCTGATAAGAGCTGACACGGAGAGGGGCCGCGCTGCAGTCAGAAAGTAGGTGAGGGTGCAGTGATGGGAGAAAGGCAGTTCAACTCCAGAGGAGGAGAACAAGGCTTTAATTCACTGCTTATTAAGACTGGCTTAAAGTGACCAGCTGACACATGATACGCCATCCCTCACGGTGGGGCCTCTGTTGCTCCACATACACATGGCGCCTGTAGAAGTTCCACCTGCGAACCTCTCTTATATGGGTCAAAAGTCTGCTGAAACTGGAGCCTGTTGAAGAGGAAAGGCATAGCTTCAAATTGAAGGGATTTGTTTGTTTGACGTTGACGTATTGAAGTAAATGGAGAAAAGACAATAAATGTGTAATGCAAAGATGGCCAGCTGACATGGATTTTGGGGGACTAGAGATGAAGTAATTTGCATTAATGTACGGTCAAGCTGCAGCGATGTTCCTTATTTTTACAATGTGTTTTGGGGGAACTCCGACGGATCAACAGCTTAAGCACTTACGCACTTGAAAATGGGTTTTCCACTACATGCAACCTCATGGAATTTTTAAAAGCTTGGCCAGCGTCTTGGCAAAACATTTTTATTAGAGGAGCTGGAAGTGACTGGTATGTGGGAGGCGAATTCTGTTTATGCTCATGAAATTTAGCTCGTGGCAACGCTGGCAAGGCAAGGGGCAATAAAAGGCTTCTTACCCCCCTCCAAATAAGAGGAGCCATGGGCAGAAGAATCGATCCATCTATATATCTACACACACATCAATCAATCAATCAATCAATCAATCAATCAATCAGTCCAGCTATCTTTCTATCTACTATATTTACATAGACCTATATGCATCAAACACTGAGATCTCTCTTTGTGATCTCTCTCAGAAAACAAGCACAAGCAGAAGACAACTCTTTTCAGACTTGAGGCTGTAAACAAACTTTGTCACACACTAGATGTGCCTCGGCAGGAGAGCCTGGGATCTTGTGAGAGCCAAGAGGGTTGTCTATGGCTGGCCCCAGAGTGGCGTCTATGGCTGGCCCCAGACGAGCAGGCTTTAGAGCCCTCATGGCATCAGCGGCGCGAGAGGCCAGCGGGGGTAGATGAGCGTGTAGCGGGAGAGAAGCCCACTGCACTGTGCTGAAAAACACAAACCTGGGGGGCGGCTGACACCCAGCTGGCCGCCGCTGAAAGGCCACATTGGCCTGGCGGCATGCTGGGAGTCTGAGACCTGGGCGGCAGGGAGCGGGACGGGGATGAGGATAGACTGGGAGCGGGGCCCACTGGCGGGGCTCCCGGGGCTCCGGGGCCTGGAAACAGATAGGCCCGCCAGGGCTGCTACCGGAGAGCCCAGCCAAAGGGCCGCGTCTCCACTGCACCCTGGTGACACTGCGCAGATGACAGGCCAAAGGGAGATGAAGCTGAAGTACCATGAAACTGTTTTTCCGAGAACGTGCAGTGTGTTTGGGTGGGAACCTCTTAAGTGTTGGAACAAAAGCTGGGAGATGAGACTTTTAAGGAAACTTCTTTGCTAGCAAAACGGCTATATATACATATTAAAAAGGGCTTGATATAAGAGAGTGAGCTTTTTCCATTAACTGCTTGCCATTTATTTTGACCACTTCCTGTCACTGCAGAGACATACCTTCAATATAAGCTGTTGTATCAGAGTTGTAAAAAGCAATACAAATAGGGCCAGCTAAGGTTGAATAATTACCACAATTAATATGCAGACAAGACAAGCTGCTCTGACTTTCTTTGTTTACTGCGTGTTTGTTATGGGGAAGTGCGGTGTACTGACTTGAGAGTTGAGCCAAGGGTCAGCGTGTCGACTACACTCTGGCGACTAGGCAGACGACAGGCCAGGATGATGATCCCGACATACCGTGAAACAGTTTTTCCAAGAAGTGTGAACATGGTGTGTGCAAACGGCAGGGGGGGGAAACATCTTTTGTGTTTTGTTTTGTTTTTGGGCTGCCGTTGCTATAGCTATCTGGCTATAAGCACCACCTGAGTGTGTCACAGCCTGGAAAAAGCAAACGAGACGCAGAAATATCATGTCATTTCAAAACTACTCCGCTGGAGTTCGGACAAGTATCATGATTGGAAAGGGCTGGTCCTGCCATTTAATTAGATATGCGATTCAAAGCATTGAGTGCTTTCTCAGATATGCAACCAAGAATAAGGGGTGTGAATTTCCAACAAAGTTGGTTGCGAATTGCGTCTCACGGTCTGTCAGGGTTAAACATTATTCACTTGAGGGGGTCTTACTTTTACTCAGAGTGAATATCAGCCAGACTAGACTTCATCAGACTTTGTAGACTCACTGGAAAGCAGCTGTGAAAACTCTTCAGTGATACAGTCAATCAACTGATGGAGGAAGGTGCTGACAACCACATCACGGGTTCATCAGCGAGGGAGCACATACACTGATGAAAATGTATTGGTACAGCACTGTAAATCGCTTTGGATAAAGCATCTGCTAAATGAATAAAAGCAAGTGTAATGCAAAAACTCACTGAAGGCACAAAACAGTATTTCCCACTGCGGTCCCTGAGGGACCTAGTCTGGGAAGTCCCGCCCCTCTTCGCCGGCCAATTTGATTTAGCCTCTGAAGGGGGTCTGGCAAACTTAGGATAGCAGTTCACTTCATGATTTCCAGAATCCTTGGAGCCAATCACAAACTGGCTTTTGGCTACCTGGCGCGCCATTGGCGGATTTAAAATAACCACGCCTACCGTAACAAAAGCGAAACTTAAGAGAAAAGCACAGTAAACTATATACTGCTCTCGCGGCTGTCTTGGATGATTTCAAAGGCAAGTTTTCTTTGAAAATAGAACAGAAACCTGCTCTGGAACAATTCATACAGAAAAAAGATGTGTTTGCTTTATTACCGATCGTTGTATCGTTGTATAGTATCGTTGGTCTGATTGTTTAAAGGCGTGTCCAATTACGTGAGTGAAGTGGACCTCCATTGAGGAGTTGGCCAGACTAACTGAGCAAATGAAATGCAGTGAAGGGGCGGGGAATTCCCAGACAATGAGGGACCAGCTTCACTGCTCAAATGCTCAGACACTGGTGGAGGGCCACTGGTGTTCCTGTTCTAAGTGCTGGACAGACCTGGCAGGCGGCGTGTGTCCATCTGTCTTACCTTGGCCGCCGAATTGGAGACTCCGTGGGTGACGTTGCGGATGAGGCCGCCCACGTTGCCGTACTTGATGAGCTCGGAGACGCCCTCGGTCACGTCGTTCAGCAGGCCCATGGGGTTGCCCAGGAAGTCCACGGAGCCCAGGATCTGAGCCGCCTGGCTGATCAGCTCCTGGGGAGGGGAGAACCAACACACAGAGTAGGCTTTAATCTCCCCCAACACTAATTCATCCACAGTTACAACACATCAATTACAATTCCCATAGTGTTGTGTTACAATTAGTGATTTTGACTTATTTTAGGTATTTGGCAGACACCTTCCTCACAGTGGTTACTTAGTAAATGAATCTTCTTGTCCAATGAATGAAGTCATCTCTAATGTACTTAATTATAAGCCTTATTTGCCTAAAATCTCAGTGCAGTAGACCCCAAATCAACAACATATGCCTGGATTCTCAGTTGCTAAGGAATTGTTTGTTGTCCGAAAATCAGGTAGCAAAGTTGCCCTGGTTTGAATTGTTGAGTCTCAGAGGGGTAACTTCAATGCTTGTGAGCCTTGGGGAAAGCTGCAGTGCTGCTGGGGCTGTCAGCACCACACTGAGTGAGTGCCACTCAAACAGCCACAGTGCTTAAGGCAAACCAGCTGTTGAGCCCTGGGGTGGGCCAGAGGGCCAGGGACACTGAGCTCACCTCTCTAAAGTGCTTCAGGATGTCGTTGATGATGATCTCCTGGGTTTCGTACGGGTGCACACGGGTGTAAGGATACATGTTAATGATGGCATCCTCGAACCGGATCAGAGGGATGCCCAAGGTTCCCTTCAGCGCCTGACAGGACAACATAATGCATTATTAGAAGATGGAGCCGAACACTTCTCGTCTGACAGGACAACAGAATGCATTATTAGAAGGTGGAGCAGGACACTTCTTGCCGCTATGCTAAACTACTAGGCACACCTACACATGGATGTGCACACCCAGCACCAGATCAAATCTAGTGGGGTCAGGACAGCTTCCTGCACCGAGGCGACAGTGTGCATTTACGACTGCTGTTCAGCTGAAACCATCACTTACACTAAAGGGGCAAACAACCGCGTCTCGCTTGAGTATGGGACCGAATGGATAAAGAGATACAATGTTATGAAGCTGCAGAATGGGCTCAGTGTAAAAATAAAAATTGATTTAAAAACACTGATCTTGGCACTGGTAGTACGATAAAGAGGATGCATTGCATCCCCTTGTGTCAGCCAGTGGAACTGTGTCCACTAATACCAGACAAAAACCTGGTAGATATTCACAGACAAATGCTCAATTGATCTCAATTAAAGGGGAAGTCCTTGATTATAATCCATTACTCTTTTCGCCTCACGTTCCTCAAGCTGGCCATCCAGTTTAGGTGCTCGGGAAGACTCCGGTGTTCAGCCTGAATGAGCCACCCTTCCAGCCAATCAACCCACCGCTTTTGGAGCACAGAAGGGAGTGGCGTAATTCGATTGGTTATCATGTTCAAATATCAAAAACCTATCGTTAGCCTGGAGGACTGCATCATTAAAACGCAGTACATGAGTGTGACCCAGTGTGACGGAGAGTAAGGCTGAGACGCATGTTCTTTTACCTTGAGGTCTGGAGGGAGCTTGTGGGAGGTGAACACGCTGAGTTTGACCTGAGGGAGGCTGATCTTCAGGTTCTCAAAGTAGTAGCGCTTAGGAGTGCCCGTGTCCTCACTGCTCTTCTCATACAGGTTCTCATCCAGCTTCTCCAGCTCTGAACACACACACACACACACACACACACACACACACACACACACACACACACACACACACACACACACACACACACACACACACACACACACACACACACACACACACACACACACACACACACGCACACGCACACGCACACGCACACGCACACGCACACGCACACGCACACACACACACATATTGTTTGCCAATATGCTACACCATTCTACACCATGACCAGGCCAATACATTAATTCAAAAGTATACCGGTACACTTGAAGGAGCAAATTCTTGTCTGGAGTGACATAAACCCACCTTCGGTCTGGCCGTATCCAAAGAAGGTAAGCAGCTTCAGCAGGAGTTTCTCCTCGATGATGACGGTGAATCTCCGCGCAGTTACCATCAGATGCTGCGGAAACCAATCAGCACCATTACTCTCTCTCATACAGTCATCCAACAAACCACCCAGTCTAACTACAGAGGGGCATCTTTGATGTCCATTACTCCCTCTCATTCAGAGTCATCCACCAAACCACCCTGTCTAACTAGAGGCATCTTTGATGTCCGAGTACTACACTCAACCATCTCAACTGATTGTATAAACTACACAAGGTTAAGTGTAAATAAAGGTTACTTGAAGGCTCCCCATGAAGCAAAAGACTGAGCCTCTCCTGGAGATCTGAACAGACCAGATAAAACTCCAGACTGGTGACCTTGAAGAGGTCAGTGAGCATGAGGTTGCTGGTTACCTTGAAGAGGTCAGTGAGCATGAGATGGCTGGTTACCTTGAAGAGGTCAGTGAGCCTGAGGTTGCTGGTTACATTGAAGAGGTCAGTGAGCATGAGGTTGCTGGTGACCTTGAAGAGGTCAGTGAGCCTGAGGTTGCTGGTTACATTGAAGAGGTCAGTGAGCATGAGGTTGCTGGTGACCTGTGACCTTGAAGAGGTCAGTGAGCCTGAGGTTGCTGGTTACATTGAAGAGGTCAGTGAGCATGAGATGGCTGGTGACCTTGAAGAGGTCAGTGAGCATGAGGTTGCTGGTGACCTTGAAGAGGTCAGTGAGCATGAGGTTGCTGGTGACCTTGAAGAGGTCAGTGAGCATGAGGTTGCTGGTTACCTTGAAGAGGTCAGTGAGCCTGAGGTTGCTGGTGACCTTGAAGAGGTCCGTGAGCATGAGGTTGCTGGTGACCTTGAAGAGGTCAGTGAGCATGAGGTTGCTGGTGACCTTGAAGAGGTCAGTGAGCATGAGGTTGCTGGTGACCTGTGACCTTGAAGAGGTCAGTGAGCATGAGGTTGCTGGTGACCTTGAAGAGGTCAGTGTGCATGAGGTTGCTGGTTGCCTTGAAGAGGTCAGTGAGCATGAGGTTGCTGGTTACCTTGAAGAGGTCAGTGAGCATGAGGTTGCTGGGGACTTTGACAGCGTTGACCTGGAGGGCAGGGCCTGAGTCCACGATGCTGCTCTCGCCGGAGGCCGGGGTGACGCACAACATCACAGGCTGAGTGGAACCCAGCAGCTGGTTATCCACCTGAGGGAACACAGGCAGACGAAGGATGAGGGAGGGAGCGTGTGTGTGTGTGTGTGTGTGTGTGTGTGTGTGTGTGTGTGTGTGTGTGTCACACATCAAAGGCTGAGTGGTATACAGAAGCTGGTTATCCACCTGAGAGGGCACACAGTCAATAGACTGAGCCTGTGTGTGTCTGTGAGTGTGTGTGTGCGAGTGTTCGTGCGTGGGCGCATCACAAGCCAGGAGGTAACAAGTAGCTTTGGGTACAGAGAAAATAATGGTTGAGTCAGTAATTTTGTGTGTGTGTGTGAACATACACGTGTGTGTGCATACATTTGTGTGTGTGTGTGTGTGTTTGTTTGTTTGTTTGTATCTGCAAATCATAGGCTGAGAAAATCCTATGAAAAGCATTAATTACTGAACCCTACAGATCCTATAATCCACTCGTAAACAATGACATTTCTGAGGATTATGCAAACCCCTGAGGGAGATGCTCTCTCTCAGTAGTCCCCTACAGTAGAGTGGAGAGGAGATGATGCACTCTCTCAGTAGTCCCCTACAGTAGAGTGGAGAGGAGATGATGCTCTCTCTTAGTAGTCCCCTACAGTAGAGGGGAGAGGAGATGATGCTCTCTCTCAGTAGTCCCCTACAGTAGAGTGGAGAGGAGATGATGCTCTCTCTCAGTAGTCCCCTACAGTAGAGGGGAGAGGAGATGATGCACTCTCTCAGTAGTGCCCTACAGTAGAGGGGAGAGGAGATGATGTTCTCTCTCAGTAGTCCCCTACAGTAGAGGGGAGAGGAGATGATGCTCTCTCTCAGTAGTCCCCTACAGTAGAGGGGAGAGGAGATGATGCTCTCTCTCTCAGTAGTCCCCTACAGTAGAGGGGAGAGGAGATGATGCTCTCTCTCAGTAGTCCCCTACAGTAGAGGGGAGAGGAGAGGACCGGCTCGAGTACCTGGATCTTCTGCACGCTCATCTCCAGCACCTGGCTGCCAGCGGTGCGGGTGAAGTGGACATCGATCCCTGACAGCGTGGCAAACACCAGCTCCTCAGGCACCTTATTCACCAGAGACACGCCCACACCGTCTTCAAGGTTCACCAGCACCTGATGGTGAAGGAGCGGAAAAGAGGGGACCGATTAAGGCAACAAAGTCTCACGCGCTGAGGCGCAGAAAGCTGAGGACACACTTTGGGTCATCGCGTTCGACAGCGCAATCTGCCATTCTCTTCAGAGCAACATGGAGCACAAACATCCCACCTTATATTTTCATTCACAAAATTCACAAGGGAGCGAAAGCTCTTGAAAACCTATGACAAGTCAGAAATACTATAATAATTTCTGAATCAGACACAAGTGAGGACCACCTCAGTGGACACAAGTTCCCATAATCCCTCAGGATGCAGCGGGTGTCCTGTACCTCTAGTTCTTCCTCAGGGGCCTTCTTCTCTGTGACCTCTTTGATCTCGTTCTCCTCCGTACTGGGGGGCCGATTCATGCGTCGGTGGTTGAAGTCACTTATCTGAAGATGAAAGTGTCATTTCAATATATCACCACACTACCACCAAAATGAGTGACCACATACATTTAAATGTAAAGACGAAACGATGGTATGGTCTTCCACTGAGATAACCACATAGCATTTATGAATTGCCCTTAAATGTAATGCTGTTTACTGAACAGAGAGGGACAGGTTCTGGCTCTTACCTGCAGGACTCTGGTGGGCCCATCAGGGACGACCTGCACGGACAGGACCCCTGACCCGGGCCTCATCTTCTGGTTGATGAACTGCTGCTCTGGGGCTGGTGATAGCAGCCCAGAGTCGGGTCCCAGTACCACCTCTGCCCCGTCAAACAGCCCCGACACACTGCCCTTCACCTAAAGCCACACCACAAAGTCATGAAGGGATATCAAACAGCCCCAACATACTGCCCTTCACCTAAAGCCACAGGGCTGTCACCTCTCACGCTTTTATATCCAGTCTCACACTCCTGACTTCAATGCATCTCTCACCAAAAAATACATGTTGTGGTCAATCTCACTTATTGTCAAGCCCAAATCAGCCTTGAAAGTTGGCAACTCTGGTATATGTATATGTATATATATATAATTGTATATGAGAGTGTATATGCATTTGACTGTATGTATATGTGTTTGACTGACTGATGCACATGTCTATGTACAGTACTGTGCAAAAGTTACAGGCATTTATCCAACTATGTTCTATCTTTTGCATTAGTGTGTCAATAGGAAATATCAAACATTCTTTTTGAAAATACCGGTAGTGAAGCTGCACTTTGCATGCTGTTAATAAATCATATCATTTTCAAAGCATCCTCCAACTACAGCTTTGTTGCAAATGTGCCTACATTTTTTGCACAGTACTGTACATGTATGTGTATACTATATGTATGTGTATGTGTATGCATGTGTGTGCGTGCTTGCGTGCATGCATGCGTTTCTGTGTGTATATATGTACGTGTATTTGGCCCTCACCTGAACCACCAGCCTGGGCAGGCCGCAGGTTAGCATGCCAGAGCTGAAGTGCCAGGTCTGGGTGGTGCTGCGTCTGGAGTCTGGCCTCCTCAACATCAGGGGCTCATAGCTGAGTGAGGACAGAGGGAGAGGACAGCAAAGCAGTGCTATGGAGTCAGCTGAGTCACACACCCATCATCATGTGGAAACGGGAAGAGCTAGTGTATCCACGGCATCATCAAATGCAATCTCTGTAGCTCTTAGCAACACAGTTGTGTATTAAACCACAATTCTCTAACCCAAACAACAGCATTTCCACAGTTTCCTCTGAAGCCACAGACTCTTAGTCATGTCTTTTATTTGAGCCAACTCAGCAAAAACAAACCCCCCCACAGACTCAGAGTAAGTGGTAAACCTTCTAAAAGATGAACCCTATGACGTTGTTTTGCCAAGAGAATGAGTTCATTTATCCAGGTTTGTCACTGACCTCATGGTATTCCAAGTACGTGGTTAAGTGACCTTGGACTGACCTGTTATCTGTGACGGCAGCCAATCCGGCGATGTCCAAGACCAGGGATGAGTCCAGGGGGCGGGGCTGAGCAGGTTTGCTCTGTGGGGGGGAGGAGCCTTCATGGCAGAGCATGCCTGTCCCCGTCATTCTCCAGAGTTGGGAGCGCTTTCCTGGCTCCTAAAACACCAATCCAAATGAAACATTAGGGTGGGGGAAATGTTCATGGCTCTAAGGGTGTTTAGAAGTGAAACCGAGGGGGGAAATGAAAGTTTCGATTAAAGAGAGTGGCTCTGATACCTAAAGGGAACTGCAGAGATCAAGTCTGCGAGAGAGCATCATGGAAACGGTGAGACAGAGAGAGTGCACAAGAGATGGAGGGAGAGAGAGAGAGAGAGAAAGAGAGTGAGAGAGCCTGGGCCAAACTGCCAGATGGTGGGACATTCTTTCAGTGAAGTGATGGGGTCTCAGGAGTGGTGATCACAAAGCCTACCTTCTTCTTGAGGATGACTCTCTGTGTCTTTGGCTCCACATCCAGCACCAGCTCAGCACACCTCAACACGCGCTTCTTCCCCACAGGCCTCTTCCCTGCATCCCTACAGTCAAGAACCACAGGGGAGACATTGGTCTGTCTGAAGTGACAAATGACACTATTAAAATGACCTGTATACCACTACATTCACTCACTTAGCGCTGTAAACATGACTGTCATACAAAACTAATAGCCAAACGTCGCCTAAGCTATTTTTTTGAAAAACAAGTTCACATATTTACTTGTACATTCAAGGTCTTGTTCCACACGATGAGATATACATTCATTGAGAAGTAATATGAAACCTAATCTACGGTTCGTTAACCTGACAAGAGTATGAAAATGATACAAGACATTACAGCGATGTCTGAGAGGTGATATAGAACACAGCTGAGTTATGTAGGCAATTGAGTTCTGACACGCAGCCAACAAGCTAGTTTAGAGCAGGATCCTCACTGAGAGAAGGTGTGCGTGGCGGCGATGTAGATGAAGTTCTCGTAGTACAGCTTGTTGTACTCGCGGAAGAAGTTCATGTCGGCCGTGACCTCGGACGAGCCGGCGCCCTTGACGGTGAGCGTGAGGTAGGGGGGCAGCGTGGGCTCGTCACAGGCGTAGTCCAGCTCCGACCCCGCCTTCACCTCTGTGTGCAGACGGATGTCGACCACGCCGTGCTGCCAGAACTGGATGGGCACCTGGAGAGAGCAGGGAGAAACGCTGACGGGTCAGGAAAATGGTGATCGTATACTGGCTCATATGAACTTCTGTAGAATATTATGTACAACAACGGATGCATTCTCGGTATGTATTCAGAGCATACACACTCTCTCCAGCTTGCTGCTTGAACTCGCTATTATATAACGAAAAATATGCTGCATGAAATAAAATGTATGACACAAAAGACTGGTCATCAGACTAATGTATGGTGTAATGTATATATATATATTTGCGGCTCCTCACATCAGAGATGTTGTCTATGCGGAAGGGTGGGGGCAGGTGGTCTGTGTCGCTGAAGGAGATCTGGTAAGTGGCTCCCTTCAAGCTGATCTCTGCGCGCAGGAAGAAACACTTGCCCAGGGTATCCCTAAAACACATCACAGGAGAATATTACCAACAGCCAAAGATGGACAAGAATTTGTGTTTAGAGGGGGCAAAAGATGGTGGTGATAATATATTATGGCTAAGGCAGCATACATTTATATTCTGTGACTACAGCATCTTTACCATACAGCAAAGCTCACAACTGCACAATTAGCATTGGGACATGGGTGAGTAGATCACTGATCACTGATCAATGACAGAGTGCCTACCTCAGGTACCTCATGTTGACGTGGGTGATTAGATCACTGACAGAGTGCCTACCTCATGGGTGAGTAGATCACTGATCAATATCAGAGTGCCTACCTCATGGGTGAGTAGATCACTGATCAATATCATAATGCCTACCTCATGGGTGAGTAGATCACTGATCAATATCAGAGTGCCTACCTCATGGGTGAGTAGATCACTGATCAATATCATAATGCCTACCTCATGGGTGAGTAGATCACTGATCAATATCATAATGCCTACCTCATGGGTGAGTAGATCACTGATCAACATCAGAGTGCCTACCTCATGGGTGAGTAGATCACTGATCACTGACAGAGTGCCTACCTCATGGGTGAGTAGATCACTGATCAATATATCAGAGTACCTACCTCATGTTGACGTGGAAAGACTTGGGCTTGTTGACCTCGAAGCCTCCGGACCAGGTGCAGTCAGCGTTGTCCATGAGGCGCACACACAGCAGCTGGTCGTAGTCGTTCCTGGGCCAGTGGAACACCACGCTGGAGCCGGGCGGCGTCGAGATGTAGCCCTCGGGGTTAGCCGTGCCCTGCAACGCAACACCAGTGAGAGGAAGACCAGGTGGTATTTCAACACAGGGTTTAATATATCTGTTGTGTATCTGTAATACACCAATGATGGGGAAAAGTAAGGGAATGTGTCAGAGAAAAAGAAAAGAGACATGAATGAAGATAACACGAGTGACAGAACACACTCTGATGATGCAAACATATGTGTGTGGGGAACATTAGGGACTGGGAGTAGATTCAATATTCGGAGGGAGTCCATTAAAGCTGATTTCACTGATTAAATATGAGAGTGGCGTTTCTTTATTCAGTCGACTGAATGCTTTGGGTGAACTGTAGTGCAGTTTGAGTGAGTGCTGACCTTTCCCTTGGCAAACTCCCTCTGTGAAAAGGCCAGCTTGTGCGAGGACCGGTTGTCGAGCAGGTAGCGCGGGGCGAACGTTACAATGTGGGTGTCACGATAACGCCCTTTCCCTTTGCGCACGTTAATGCCTGCAAGAACACAGAGCCTGGTAATTAGCCACCAGTTCCACAGGTTTCATTGTAGTAAGTCCAATTAGACTTATAGACATCAGGCCCGCGGCCTACTTGCCTATGTTGTAGATGAGACCAGGTCTGAGGCTGTGCTGGATGACCTTCACCGCTCTCACACCGCTGCCTCCATCCAGAGAGAAACCCTGACACCAGCCGGGGACTCCCTCAGGGTGGATGCCTTTCCCGATGCGCATGGTGCACCTGAGAAAGAAGGGGAAAGATTGACAGTGAGAAAGAGGAGAGGGTCAATGGTCAACATAGAGGAAGAGTGGTTGTGACAGAGAAAGAGAAAGGGAAAACATGGTTATAGTGATGAAGAAATATAGAGGACAAAGAGTGACAGGACAGTGTGAGTGAGCGAGCTGAAGAAACACCAGGGAGGCAGAGAAGAGAGGAACTGCCACTGCTGTCACAACTAGGCAAGCAAGCTGTCCATTCCTTCCACTCGCAGTGGGATGCAAACCAGAGCGTGAGCAATTAGTCAAACAACCGAAGCAAACAGGCAAACTTGCGTCAGTAGCTTGCGAACACACACACACACACACACACATGCGCACACACACACGAGCACACACGCGCACACACACACCGACTCACATGTTAGGCTGCTCCTTGTCAGTGTAGCCGAACAGCAGAGGACTGAGGCTGCGGGCCATCTCATGCTCCTCAAACTGGCCGGACGCATCTGTTTTAGTGTTGTCCTGGCGGAAGATGAGTGGAAGCCCTGGAGCACACACAAGAGACACAACGCCACTAGAATAACCTCAAAACTACAAACAATCTGCTGATACCCGTAGGAGAGATGCTTCAAGCCAGTCGAATTTCGGCTCTAAAGCATCATTAAAGATGATCTGACAGGAAAATTCCGGGATTTTTCATCCTGAGCCCTGTATTTTAGATCTTTTTGGGTCCAATTTATTACTAGGGAAAATGAACAATCAGAATCAGTCCAGTATTGAGTTATAACATTAAAACCAGAGCCACAAACTGGCTGTACAAATGGAATCCTGTGAGAGTAAGCCAGCACATCAAAGTGAACCGCTTGATTTCACCACTGACAAGCGTTAATCGTCCCTAGTAAATATTTGGAGAATCCCTGAAGTTTCCCTTTATAACAGCCAAGGCCACACTAACGCAGGTAGGGCTCACACTGTGTAAGTCACTATTGCAATCAGAAAACTCCCCCACCACACTGTGTTTCTAGATGTTTCTATATAAATTCTATAAAAGAATCACGCAACAGCAAACTGCACAATACTAGGGTATTACTAAAGCAACCGTATCTTAACCTGAAATACCACGACAAACTTCATGATGAAACAAAAATATGGCTACACAAACGTATCAATCGAGACAATGCACCTTTGATCCATCCTAGCATGGCTTAGCATTGCATGACCTACTGCATCAGTTACACATGGCAGATGGTATACTGGGATCATTAGCAGTGGCAGTGCTGGTTACCGGTCTTGTTGATGAGCCAGTACGGGGAGGAGATGAGGATCTTGAGCGCCCCCTGTGCCCTCAGGATGATGCGGATGGTCAGGCACAGGAGCCGATGGTTGGCATCGTACAGACGCATGCGAACCACATAATTTGACGTGCCAGGCGGGATCAGCAGCTCCTTACACATAGGGAAGTTCTCCAAGAGTACGCCTAGGTGGGTACACACACACACACACACACACACACACACACACACACACACACACACACACACACACACACAGGTAAGTTCAAACATCATTTATCATATATACAGTTTTACCACATTGATATCTTACAGGCACCACCATCCAATGGATCATAATGCACCAACAAAGGTTACTAAAGGTTGGGCCAACACACTCACCGAGCTCCATGTTCTGAGACGTGTCGGCAGCGTGCAGCACAGCCTCCTTCCCCGGCTTCATTGTGCCCTTGATGGTGGTGCCCTTTATGTAGTAGTTGAGGTCGCAGGGCAGCAGGTTGGCCAGTACCAGTGTGGGCAGCAGATAGATTGTATGGCCAGGCTGACGGTAGATCTGCTTGGCACCGCCGGCTACAGTCTTAGCAGGCTTCTGGTCAGGATAGTTCTCCTTCTTAATGACCACACAAAACCTGCAGAGGAAAAAACGGAATATATGAACCATCAGATATAGGATGCATGTTTCTGATGTATCTCACACCATTGACTTCTATGCATGTGATTTATGTGAGCACGAAATGGAAATTTCACTAAGATCTTGGCTGACTCATTAAAAACTTCTATCCAAGTTGAAAAGTACAACACCAGAAGTTCATCTTCCAGGAGGATTATTCCCCCTGAGGTTCGTACCCATGGCTTTGGAACTGCTTACACCACACTTCACCCTCATGCCGCAGCACAAGAGATAAAACTCTCAGGAAACACCAGAACACACTGACTCTGCAAATGAGCTCTGTCCTTCTGTAAGTAGTACCTGAAGTTACGCTTGAGGTGGTCGTCGAAGTCGGCTGACTGGCACTCCCTCTTGCTGCTGCTGACCTCTCCGGGCCGCTCCACGCTGGTCCAGTGGATGGGCACCTTGCAGAAGAAGAGACCCAGGCCCTTGGGCCGCGCCTGCAGCCTCCAGGAGGTCAGGTGCAGGGGGATGGCCATGGCCTGACCGGGCAGGATGGGCGGCAGAACCACAGGCTCTGGAGAGATGTGGGTGAGAAAAAGACGGAGAGAGGGAGAGAGAGGGAGAGGAGACAGAAAGGGAGAAAGAAGGAAAAGTGGAAGAGGGAGAGAAGAGAGAGAGGAGTGGGAGGGAAAGAAAAGGAGAGAGAGGTCTTAGTGAAAACAGCGACTACGCAGACTTATTCCAGTTTCCTCCTGTGTGTAAATGACCTTCAAAGTATTTTCCATTCAGTCTTTAGCTTCTTTGTTTGGCCCCCTATATCACACGTCCTCCATACAAAGACAGATTTCTTCTCCTGTGAAAGACACTTCCCTAGCACTCCCTATACATTTCATCCAGGGGGAGTCTCATACACATTTCCCAGAGCTCCCTGCAGATTAACCGCGAGGCCTGTGGCTCAGCTCGGTTACAGGGCCGCAGTCAGCCGAGCCTGAGGGCAGGGGTAAGCCTTCAGAGTCAGAGGCTATCAGAGGAGAGAAGAGGAGAGGAGAGGTCTGGGGCCAAGGACGCTGCCAGTTTAGCCTCAAGAGCACACTAAAATCCCTTCCTCTGAGAGTGAGTTAAGGAAATTGGAGAATCTCAGAGGAAATGAAGTGCCTCCACATTGAGTTTGAGAGTCTTAGCCTAGTCCTTAAGACATAATGGAGCATTAATACATTGTACATAACATATGAGTTTCAATGAGTGTGGTGAGGAGATATAGTATAGCTGTCTGTAAGAGCAGATCTTTGGCTTGGTTTGAGCTCAAATGAGTCCTTTAATGTAAGGGTGGGAGTGTGTGGATGGATAACACTCACTGTCTGGAGCTGAGGGGCTGTCTAGTCGGACCTCCATGGGCACCTCCAGCCGGTTCTTCACCATGAGGGCAGACTGCACGGTGATGACCTTGCGGGCACTGCCCTCCATGGTGATAGAGAATACCACCCGCACAGGGGGCAGAGCTGAGAACTACACAACACAAACATACAGATACACACACATGAAACACACACACACAAAATTACAGACACACACAGACACACACAAACACACACCAACCCACACACACACACACACACACACACACACAAAATTACAGACAGATACACACACATGCATAAACAACCTCACAACAGATGAATATGAACTCATTATTGAAAAGATGAATAAGACTTAATTAATGAATAATTATACGAAGAGAGATTGAAAAGACAGACACACAAAATCACTGTCAGACACACAAACACATCTAGAGCTTCATCTTCTGAAAAGATGAATAAATACAAATTAAATGTAGAGAGATTGAATAAGATAATCATACAGACAACATCTGCAAACCCTCTAAGCCTCCTCACCCACACACACACACACACACACAAACAAATGTAACGACTTACATAAACGTGTGGGTGTATAATGTTTGTTCTGCTGATTGGGCTGCCCACCTAGAGGACACAGATCAAGGCTGAACTTAGCATCTGAGCAGTGAGCACATTGAGGATCATTATTTCATGGGCCATAGAGTTTGAGGCGCTGATGTGATCCATTAGACATGAAGTGAGACGCCATCAGGAAGCTCAACACTCACTGTGTTCGAGGGGTTGTTGCGGTCAGGGTTAGCGTAGCGGAAAAACACCCCGACTTTGTCCACAGAGACGGGCTTCACCTGCTCCCAGCCCCCTACACGGACCAGGAGTTGGTGCAACTTCAGCTCATGGGTATGCCTGCAATACACAGACACAGACACAGACACAGACACAGACACAGACACAGACACAGACACAGACACAGACACAGACACAGACACAGACACAGAAACACACAGACACAGACAAACACAAACACACGCAGCTTAATCGTGTATCTATGTCCACACCGAACAAATGAGCAACACAGGACATAAATACTGACATGTGGATTGAGTAGCTGCACTAGAAGAACATGCTGTCTGCTGAATGCTCAAACAAACATGGCCGTCAGCGGCTGGCTGCTCACCTGTGTCTCAGCTTCTCTCTGGCTTCAAACTCGAAGGGAATCTCCTCCCCGGGAAGCACCTCTCTCCACTGGCTGACGTTGTGCATGTCGTCTGTGCCGGGCCCCTGCACCTCAGAGATGGAGTCCACACTGCCGCTGTGAGACAGCGCCACCCTGTGTTCACACCAGGAAAACACACAGCTACCGTTATTCTAACCATAAATCTACCAAGTGCATGCCATTTAATTTACAATTCATCATTCAACTTAATTAAAGTATGGACACCAGGAATACACCCAATTTCCTCAATAAGGCTTGGCCAATCAATGCTCTTGTGAGTGAGTGTTGTCTGGAGCCTCCTGACCTGGTGGGGGTGGTGGTGAGCGTGGCGAAGCACATGGTGCAGCCGGTGTGGTTCCTCAGGGCGTAAGGGACGAAGGGCTGCCTCCTCTTAGACAGCTTCACATCCGCTGGACACACCCAGAGAGAAGGACAGTCGTTCAACAGCAAAGAGGCTTATCACTGGTTCATGTTTGACATGACACAAACAAGCATCCAACAACTATTGACAAGCTGCAACACGATGACGGCACAACACCATTACATCAGAAAGGAAAATGAAACCAAGAACTGTCCGTTTGCCTTTTACACGGAGCAAAAACAGCAAAAAGTGACAAGCTTTTCTCTTTTTAGCAAGTGCCATTTCTTCAAAGAATACCAGATGTGCCTGGATTCTTTAGCACTTCACAGCACTGACAACAACGTGACTACCAACTGCAATGCTTCATGAGGAGATGTTAGTGGTGCATGTTGATGTGTGAGTGTTTCGAATTATGTCTAGCTTGGCATGATGTCAGTAGGGTTCTCTATGTAATGTATGGGAGAGTAAGTCTGATGGAGTGTTTTCACATTCACACGAGTCACATCAATGCTTCAGAGGGAAGAATGGGGATTCACTGACGACAAAAGCAAATGACTTCTTTTCCTTCCAGATGGGTAATAAAAAAGAAGCATGAACTTTAACAACTGAAGAAAGCTTCTCCCATGGACGGATCAGGAGGTGAGGTCAGTACATGGGTTCATGGTTTGGGAGGTGAAAAACAGAACACAATTACAAAAAGAAGCTAAAAAGAAGAAAAAATGAAAAAGTGAGGGAGAGGAAAGCCAAACCGGAGCTTCCCTTCCAGCCAGCAGCAGACACAGATGACAGCTTCTCAACATTAGCGTTAGCAGCTAGCCTACTCTGGCTAAGAACAGTACCTCGTGCATGAATCTGCTGCTCGAGGCAAGTCAAGCTGGCAGTGCTCCTAGTTCTAAGGTGGGCAAGAGGAACACCTGACAGCAGAGAGAGAATGTTAGACTGGAGAAAGAGAGAAATGCAGCCAGGGCTGAAAAGAGACGAGAGGGGAGGGGAGGCTGAGGGGAGGGAGAGACAGTGACAAGACACATCAGAGGAGAGGGAGAGGCTGTGATTGTTTATACCACTAACTATTAACTTTATAATAACTTCTTAAATATAGCTTCATAACTGTAACTTAATTACATATCTAGCAATACTGACATGAGGGGCAGAGCAACTAACATATTTTCTTATTGGTATCGGTCCACTTTAACCCAATTGAGTTGCCCACCCTACATCCAAATGAAGCCCAGATGACACACTGGTAACAGTTAAACTGATTTGAAGACGTTGTCATTCTTTTGTTAACTTAGGTGTAAATTATATTTACATTTGTAAAATAGATTGTTTTTGAAAGAAGCACGGATAAGTTTGGAATTTTTCAGGTTAAATACATTCTTTCCAGACACCGGGCCTAGCAGAATCCTGTTATTACACTAACAATAAAAATAAATAGAATACTAAACAACAGATACTAAATAGAATTGTTCATTACATTACAATTAACATTCTATTATATAGCAACTACCTACATCTGCAAATTGCCAAACATTTTTATGGTGGGGACAGGATTAAGTAACATCAGTTATCTCAGTGAGTACCTGAAGCAAAAGCATGTTGGTTCCTGGCCTAACTTAACTACACCAGAACTTTCCCGTAACGTTTCTTCATTAGTGAAAGTGTGTGTCTGGGATCTGTAATGACATCTCAACAGGGCTTGAGGTTCCAGGAGCCAGAAGCCTGGTACTCACTCTGGCCGAAGGAGGGGGGATCCACGGAGGAACCCATCCATGACACGGAGGCCGAGCTCTGGGCCGCACACACGTCCTCCTCCTTGCAGTAGTCAGCCAGCCAGTTGGTCTTGGTGGTGCTGTACTGCTCTGTTGGGTCAGGGTTGGGGTTGGGGGGGAACACGGTTAACAGCAGGGTGAGAAAAGCGCCAGAGGCTTCATAAATATGGACTCAAACCTCCAGAGACAACAAGAGCACGGCTGTGTGGGAGTGAGGAGCGGGGGCACACCCAGACACAGTGGCGGCGGCGGCGGCTAGCCTACCTAGCAGGACCGAGGTGATGTTGACGTCCAGCCTCTGCTTGGCTCGCACCCCGAGCTTGAGGCGTGGGGGATGGAGACGGCCGGCTGCCTGCTGGTGCCAGGTGAGGAAGCACGGCCAGGGCTCGATGAAGGGCTCCCAGCCTGTGGAGGGCCAGCGGGTCAACACACACACACACACACACACACACACACACAGGACAGGGCGAAGAAACACACACACAGGACAGGGCAAGAAACACACACACACACACACACACACACACACACACACAGGACAGGGCAAAAAACACACACACACACACACACACACACACACACAGGGCAGGGCAAGAAACACAAACACATACACACAGAGCCACACACACACACACAGAGACACATTAGCACAAATACAGACAGAAAGGCAAGAAAAAACAAAAACACTCAACTCACAACCACATACAGGCAAACACACACACACACACACACACACACACACAAACACGCACATTAGTGCAAATATACACAGAGGCCGTTAAATCAGGAGAAAGGCATGAAATGTTGTGGAAAAAATGTAACAGTGTAATGGCAGGTCTGTGCCAAGCCTCCGTCTCCTCATGAATCATCTGGCGGTTTGGTAGTGTGGTGAGGGCCGGCGCTCTCCAGCTCACCTGACAGCTCCCTGTTGTAGTAATCTCCAGACAGAGTGAAGCTGGCGTTGCCCTCCTGTGTGGAGCCGATCCTCTGCAGCATGTACAGGCCTGGGGGCAGGAGACAGCACAGTAACAAGAGTTACGCCTTAATCTGCACACGCAAGGGAGTGTGCTGCGCTCTGCTCTTATCTGATTTGGGATCAGGATGAAAGCTCAGGTTAAGTGGGATGACTATGGTGTCTTCATCCATGCACCAATCAAATGTTAGCCTGTTGCTCCTGTGTTTATTAAGTCAGGAAGATTCATTTCTTTCATTGATCTGTAACTCAGCACAACAATAAGAATAAAGAGGAACTCCAGACATTTACAACAAACTAAACTGCATCACCCTCTATTACATATTAAATTGCAGTTAAATGTGTCCCACTGGCTCATCTTTTTGTTACTTTGTTGGGTATCCAGAGCAAGTTTAACATAAGTGACCACTCTCATGTAGGATAATGTACACTACAGTGCAACAGCGAGATGATGGAGGGGTTTCAGGGTCTCCGTCTTACGTGAGAAGGTGAACTCGGCCAGAGGGACGTCACAGTCCAGGCAATCGTCGATGAAGCAGATGCACACACTCTCAGCCTTCACCTCTATGCCCGAGAGCGGCGGAGCCGAATGGCTGCTGGGGTCGGAGTCGGCCCGCGCCCGGCCCAGTGTGCTCTCTGCGTTCTCCAGCAGCCACGTGGCAGCCTGGTCCAGCTGGCCTGGGAGACAGACACGTACACAGTCACGGTTACAGGCCATTGCGGCAACACACACACACAAGCTGACATGGACAAGCAATGAATGCACACAAATATCCACACACACACACACACACACACACACACACACACACATTCTATGTTTGCATAAATGATATGTATGTACACATAATGTTAAATAAACAAGTGATTCCACAAACAGCTCCACATTTAACACACCTGCACAGACACACCAGTTACAGTTACAGTTATACAGTTATAAATGGAGCGAGTGCAGAAGCGGAATGGCTCTACTGGGAAGTAGATGTCAACTCTGCTGCTGTCTGTTACCTTTGCACTGGACCAGAGCCCGTTTGCAGTCCTCCTTCCTGAAGCCCAGGTCCTGTAAGCGCATCAGCTGACCCTCTGAAACCACAGCACACATAAACACACATAAACACACAAGTCAAATATGTCCTTGATAAGACCCTTTTCAAGCACTTTACATTTCATTTAATTTACATTTCTTCATTTAGCAGACGCTTTTATCCAAAGCGACTTACAATGTCGCATACACGTTTTTTTTTTTTTTTACACTAATGGCAGACTGCACATCTGGAGCAATTAGGGTTCAGTGACTTGCTCAAGGACACTTCAACAGGGAATCGAACAAGCAACCTTCTGATTACTAAATGACTTCTCTACCTCCAGTACCACTGTCGCCCCTTTCCTCTTTCCTATGCATAAAGAATCAGAGTAGTAGTTAGGCATTCTCCAGACAGCATCATAATGTGTTATGAGAATGAGGATGAATCACAAATCGGAGAACCACATAGTAGATGCATCTGAAGAGTTGATCCTTTGGCTCTTACCCAGCAGCACCTCTGTTTTAAGCCTGAAGAGGTCCTTTGGTTTGGTAGGGGTGTCAGTGCTGACTGTGGATGTGCCAGGCTGGGAGGCAGCGGCGGCCGGGTCGCCAGGGCCGGAGGAGCCAGTGGAGGGAAGGGACTTGGCTATGGCCAGGAAGAGCAGCACATCGTTATAGGACAGGCGGATGTCCAGGGCAGGGAACTGGATCTGAGAGGGCCAAGCACAGGCTAGTTTAACACGGGAAAACACATGTGTCTTTGAAGCTTCTGACATATGACATAAACATGACATAAGCAATGCCTGTCTTCTTCTGTGTGTGTGTGTGTGCGTGTGTGTGTGTGTGTATGGGATGAGTGTCTGAGCGCCAGTCCCCTCACCTCCAGGAGAGGGGGGAAGTCCTCGATGTTGAAGGCGTCCAGCAGGCCGGAGCTGCTCTGGTAGGTGGGGCTCCCACACAGCTCCATCTGGATGTTGACCGGGTCGATGATGGACAGGGCCGTCTCCTGCTCACTGCCCAGTCGGCACGAGAACACCTGAGGGGGGAGGACACAGACGTAAATACACCCTTTATATTTTACAGCACCCTGTCAACATACACACTCACAGTGGCAGATTTATAAACCAAAAGATGGTTTTGTGATACAGCAATGATCAATGCGGTCACTCATTCTAAAGCAAAAGGGCTATTTGAAAGTATTGATTTGCGCGTCTGAGGGGACAGTCACCTCGATGCCAGCTAGGCTGCCAGAAAAGGGTCGATCCAAGAAGCGAGGCTTGTAAGTTAGTACGGTGGTGCCTTTCAGAATGATCGCGTTAGTGTCCAGACAGGAGGAATCCTCCACTACCACAAACTCAGTTCCTAGGAAAAAACAAAGAAAAAAAAAACAACACAGAAATTTGACCATCTGAGCATGTCAGTTTATTGGTAATTTCACATATCACTCAAGTGATCTTCTAACATCTGAAACAAATATAATATGCCGTTCCCAATTCACTATTACGTTGATTTGTAACATAGCCAAGAGGTCCTCTGTAACTGTACCTGTGACATTGAGCTTGACCTCCAGGTACCGGTCCTGAGTGACTGGCACAGTGGACCGCTTGGTCACCACACCGCTCTTGACGGTTTTGGGCATGACGGCGCCACCGGTGCTGGAGTCGCTGCCGCCACTGGGCCAGCGTTGCCGTGGCGGTGCCGAGCCCTTCTCCACTGGCATGCGCAGGAAGTCTCGGACCAGCTGCAGCCAATCAAAGATGAGTAATACACGCAGGTTGTTCAGCACCACGGTGAAGCAGGAGGAGTCCCGCGTTGACCTGGAAGCAAAACAGCAGTGTCAACACATCTTATATCCTTATAGTAACAAATTACATTTCACTGTGCACATACACAATAAATGAATCTAATCTAATCCAATTTATTAACACATAGTTACATACATTATAATGTGATTACATAATGCAGTATCATGACCACTTTTTTATATTAGCTTTGCAATTTAGTCTTACAAATATATCATTATATATACACACATTATAATATAATAATAATAATAATTAATATATATACATATATTAGAATACAGGCATTTAGATTAACATGTTTAGTTGTTCCCTGGTTCAGGTACCTGTAGTGGAGCTCCAGTTGAAGGGAGGCCCGGTTGCTGCCGGTCCTGGAGGGCTGCAGGATGCAGTCGAACACGTTGTGCTTGCCGTCACTGGTGCCGGAGCTCCCCGTGGAGCCGCTGTAGCGTGTGTCATAGGCCAGCAGAGAGTGGGACACCAGGTTCACCGACTTGGAGCTGTTGGAGAAACTCTCAAAGAGCAGCTTGGATTTCATGAAGTCAAACCTGGAGAGGAATCAGCATAGATTGAAGGAAGAGGGTAAAGACAAAAAAAAAAAAACAAGAGTGAGGAAAAGAATGAATATTGGATTAATGAACAAATGAATGTGACAAACACAGGAATGGATACACTGATCCCAGCAACAATAGACAGAACCTGAGAGAGTGAAATGCTATAAAAACACATCTAACGGCTTCGTTTTCAGAAGAGCATGAAAGTGAAGAGGTCACACACCTGGCCAGAGACTGCTTGTGCCCAGTGGCTTTGGGGCTGTCCAGCAGCTCCAGACTCACGTTCATCATGTCCACCAGGAAGGAGAGGCTGGTGTACACATCACCACTTAGCACCGTCTGCTCAACACACACACCACAGAGGAGAACAGACACTTAAGAACAGGCCCCAAGTCATGAGAGAGAGCGAGAGAGAGAGAGTGTGAGTCACATAGAAAGAGAGAGACAGAGAGAGTAACACAGAAAGAAAGAGAGAGAAAGAGAGAGAGAGAAAGAGAGTGAGTAACACAGAAAGAGAGAGACAGAGAGAGTAACACAGAGATAAAGAGAGATAAAGAGAGAGAGAGAGAGATTGTGTGTGTGTCTTACGTAGTTGCTGGGGTCCTGCAGGTTGTATGGCCTCAGGAACTCCTCCACAGGCTCGCCCAGGTTGTTGTCCAGCAGGCCTCGGATCAGCTGGTACCGCTCCAGGTCCAGAGAACAGTGTACAGATGACAGGCTGCCGTGGATGGACATGTCAGGCACCGCATGGCTCAACTCCCTAGAGAGAGAGAGAGAGAGAGAGAGAGAGAGAGAGAGAGAGAGAGAGAAAAAGGTTGATGAACGGGGAGACCAGGTCATGTCAGTTGTGGCAGTTGTACACTTAAGGCATTTTTGTGTAGTGTCAAAGTTGAAAATATGAGACAAAAAGACATTAAGAGAGTGTTTGTGTATGTATGCATGCATGCGCGTGTGTGTGTGCATGCATGTGTGTATGCATGCATGCGTGAGGTTCTCACCTGTCCAGGTTGCGCTCCACCTTGAGGCGGAGATGGCAGCGCTCCTGCAGCAGACTGCTCCCGCTGCGGCGCACCGAGTAGGAGGTGAAGAACAGGTCGGTGTCTGGACGCTTCCCGCCGCTGTCCCACGGCTCGCACGGGAGACGCTCCGCTGAGAAGATGTCCATCTCCTGCAGGTCCAGAGAGATGCAGTCCAGAAGACACACATGGTCCTCTACAGGACACACCGACACACCGACACCGACACCGACACCGACACCGACACCGACACCGACACACACACACACACACAGAGGACACTTACTGGCAGGTCACACAGACTCGTCACATATGCTCTCACGGGCATAGGGTAACTTTAGCTGTATGAACGCACTGCTACCAATACCTATGTGTTCTGAATGTGTGGTTCGGGACGGAGAATGCTTTAGCAAATTATTTCATATTTGGCATTCGGTGCTTATGTCTTTCTTTTTTTATCTTATTTGTAAAAGTGCATTTGATGCATGTGGGAAACAATAACATCACAGTTATGATGACTTAAGAGGTATCTGCTCTTGGCTGCCATCTCACACCATGTTATGCTCATCTAAATGGCAATTATTCTGCCAAAAGATCTCAAGAATCAGTAATATTAAAATCTAATTGTAACTGATAACAGCTCCACACCAATCCTCTGAGACTCATCTACTAAGAGTAGCCGGTCCGGTCCAATCCTCTGCCAGCCCGACTTGCCCAGTTAGCATTAACAAGCCCAGAGGTGGAGGAGGGGAGGGCTGTTGAGACTCACCTGGGCTGAGGGGGACACCTGCCTCTGGGATCCTGCCTTTGGCAGCCTGTGGGCGGCCCAGAGTGAACCCTGAGCTTGAGCTTGAGCTGGAGCTGCTGGAGGATTTGCCCTTCTCCGCAGACTCCTCCTCACTGGGCTTACTGCTGCCCCCTGGTGGTGGAGTGCTCTTCATGCGATCCTTCAAACAAGAGCAGCACTTCTCAATACAGCAGCTCAATCAAGAACAACTACACATGATTACCAAATATCAAAGTCCCACAATGAGGTTCAAATGGCATCACATTAGAATACTCCACACTAAACACTAAATAACAGGTTGTTGGAGTTTTTTGTTCATTTATTAAAAATAAAATACTGAAATATCTCATTATAAGTATTAAGACCTTTCAGTTAGCACTTGGTTAAACAACTTTGCCAGCAATGACAACCTTTTGTTCCTGGGAATGACCCGACAAGCTTTCTTTTGGAAGTTTCTCCCATTTTTCTAGGCAGAATCAATCAAGCTCAACCAGTTTGGATGGGGAGCGTCAGTACACAGCCATATTTATGATTTCAGCTTCATAGATACAGGTGGACTGCAATTAAGTTCTAAAAGCATCTCAAGGGTCAATGGCATAACTAAGGGTCTGAATACTAACGTAAGTGAGATATTTCATTTTTTTTATTTTAAATTTTAGAGATTATATTTATCAATCAATCTAAAGATAAGTCTGAAATGGAACAAAATATGGAAAACTGTTGAGAAGGTCTGAAAACGTTCTGAATGCACTGTCTATAGATATTGCATGCAATATATGAAATATGAAATATGAGTCACTTATTTCTTTAACAAAATTGCCAGATCACTGGCAATACTATGCAGTGGAAATGTCAGCAAATGAAAGCAATTTTTCTCAATAATATGTAAGCTTCTCTTTCTTTTCTAAACAGTAAGGCTGATATTATGTAAAGGAAGAATCAATGCTGGGTTCCCATCCAACTCACTGGCATATTTTAAGCGCTGTCATGAAAATTTGGCTAAAGAAAATGTGAGTCTGTGCGTGTTCTGCTGTTTTATACAAATAAAAAAATGCACACCCTGCTAATCAAGGAAGGAATTGGGAACAGTTGTGGGATCAAAATGTAAGGTTGTCAGGGCAATGTTTCTGGACACCTAATAAAATTGCAACAAATGCAAATATATCCATCAGGTTTCCATCAACCTTAGTTTCACTTAATTTCGCAGGAAAGTGGACAGCACATTTGACTGTTGTGTTACTGAAGAGCTTTGAATCTGCTAAACGAAAAGATGGTCAGATGGTAGTGCCAAAAGCCTGTTGTCAAGGACTAAACTGCTGTGCGATGGTTCCAAGCAGACAGGATAAGGAAAGATGACATGGAAGTCTTCACAGGACAGAGTTGTTCATAAAGCATAACAAATCCAGCTAATGAATAATTGAATTGCTGATTACTAAGTACATCACGTTTCTTTGCGAGTACAAGTTCACATGATCCTGTGTTGCCTCTTGTCAATCCTCATGACAAGGGAAATCTGCCAGTGATTATGTCCAGATATGTAGTACTGAAACAGAATCTTTCTGATTCCTAGGGTCTTGTTTTGTTACGGTATGTAAACTGTTTTCACATCCTAAAGAAACACCAGATAGTTAGAACCATTTTCATGAGCAAGAATGTAACCTTTTGTTTAATTCCCTTTATTGGGTGATTTATCTGGTTAACTGAGAATTGTTGGGAGTCATTTCTTATGTAATTCACTTTTTTTTTTTTCATGCCCTTCCCCAGGCAGGAGGAGGGGTTTATTCGTATGTTATATATATAGTTTAATTTATATATAATATATATGTAATTTATATAGTTTAAGTCATTAAACACTTAAAAAGGGGACTGAAGGAGTGCAAATCAGAATGAATGTCTGATTCTTCATTTTCTTATATCCAGAGCTGTTACTAGAAGAATCCCTGAATGTATGCATGTTCTCATGCGTGTCTTTAAGTTCTTATATCTGTGTGTATCTGTGAGTATATCCTATCCCTGTGTTCTTAGAGACAGAGATAAGAATGGAACAGTTCTGGGACTGTGTGTGTGTGTGTGTTTAAGTTCAGTGTGTTACTCCTTGCATCATTCTGTGCGTCATTAGACATTGATCGTAAATCTGGAACACAATTGACGATGGAAGCCTGGTGATTCTTATGACTCAGAGTGACCTACATAAGATGGACCCCCGTGATTAAACGCCCTCCCTGTTACCTAGTATACTTAATCTGAGACCCTCTCTTTTCTAATCAGAGAGGCTGGAGAATCGTTATGTGAAGCCATGCTCTCTCTTCCTTGCGTCATCATAAATAAAACCTTGTTCCTGATTTTTCTACATTTGTCTGACTAAGTCTCCCTTTATCTGTGGTGCAAAATATAATGCGAATTTGAATTGTGTCCAGTCAGGATTTCTTATTTGAATATTCAAAACGCACATTAAAAGGTTGGATGGAAACCCAGCTATACATGGATAAGTTCCAAAATCAATCAGGAACCAGGATGAACAAATGCACATAATTAATAACTTACAAGCACAGTTCATGATTGATATCAAAGGAGATGCATGCAGAGAAGACCAGACATTAATGAACAAGAGAAGAGCGTAAGAACCAACCCAGGTCAACAACCACATGCTTGAAGCACCACATGCCTGATACCTTATAGTAGGCTGGGTCCTTGTATGAATTGGCATGCAAAATCAAATTCTTCACAAAAAAAAAGAAGGCACACGTGATAACTGCTGTGAATCTCATCACAAGGAACGCAACAACACCACATCAGCAACAATATTAAACACTGGATGACAAAAATGATGGATTAGAATTATGGATGTGATGGAGTTGCATGCATGTTAAACATGTCAAGACTATGTTATGACTATATTATGATTGGTGAGTGAACTACCAACCTCCTCCACACCAGTAGGGCTGTTAGGTCATGAAGATAATAAGACGGACTACATTCATGAAGCACTTTCCTCCTGACATTATACAGTATATTCACATCTTAGCGAAGCAGGTGTATTTGCAGCAAGAGTGTCCTGTTTTCATAACATTTTATTAACAAGCCCATTCCTTGGTAGGAAGGTGAAACCTATAATGAAGTTATCCCTGTAGTAATTTCTTATGATTACCTTAATACTAATTTCTTATGATTGACCTAGTGCTAAGAGTGAAAAGTAGAAAGAGAGAAACTGCTCCATGAATGCCACATGATGTGCTGGGCGGTGGTATGGTGTGTTGGCATAGCGCAGTGGTGTGGAAGGGCAGGACTCACCAGCGAGGGGAAAAAGGCATGTGCCATGGTAAGTTTCTCTACCTTGTCTCTGAGAGAGAAGGTGCCGTGCGTGCCGGCCGGCAGGAAGCTGTTGCGCACGCGCAGCTGGCCTAGGTTGGCCACGATGAGGCGGGGCGAGCGCCAGCTCTCGGGGATCAGCAGCACAGGCGCGCCCGCCTCAATGTCCAGCAGCACGCGAGACGCCCGCTGGGAGCGCTCTCGCACCTGTCAGGGAGGGGGGGCAGAGGTAAAGGGTCAGGGGTGGCATGCAGAAGAAACTGACTTAAAATGCTGACTTAACACCCCTTCAATCAGAAGCCCTCGTGATAGAGAAACTGACTGAAGATGCTGACTTAACACCCCTTCAATCAGGAGCCCTCGAGATGCAGTCTAAATCTCTTTTATTTCTGCCAACAATGAGCTGATGTTCAAAGACAAATACATTAAAACAAAAGTTTAGACTCTTTAGTTTAGACTCTACCACAGCAAACTCTCAATTTCCTCACCACAAGATTCACAATGAGCTGATGCTCACGGACAAGAGGTACAAGGTGGACACCATGGAAGGATGCATCAAACAAACTTGTTTGTCTTCCCAGGGAAATTAAATGATTTGTGCCATAGATGTGCATGCTAGCTAAATCAGAACCCCAGGCCACTCAGAAACTCAAGTGCACTCAGCACTGCAACAATGCAGCCAGACACCTGTGAGGAGTTGTACAATGAGTCATTAAACAGGTTAGAGATGAGATGGAAGCAGGAGTGGGCACAGGAAGGCAGCATAAGTAGATTACTGTTGACATTAGACCTTATAGGAGTGTTCAACTTTAAACTCAAAAGTGAAATCAATGGACACCAATGATCCATTAAGCTTTTGTAATACGCCGCTCCAAACCAACACCTGGAGGCCAGTGGCTTGAGATTAGGGGACCAGTTGAAAAGGACAGGAGCTCAGATTCCCTCCTCATCACACCCCAAGGACACATTCACACATTTCTCCAATTGCCACTTCGGTTGGAGGAAATGGGAGCTGAGAACTCCTTGGGTCAAACTATTCCTTCACAGCAGGTGAAGGATATATTAGTCTGAACCGCTCCTGGACCACTGCTGGCTAATTTTAACAGCAAGCACTCTGGCAACAACAACAAGCCCTCACTCTCTTTCTTAGGTAAACGACTGCAAATGAAAGAACAGGCACCTCTTAGTATGTTTGCCCCCATGTACAATTTAGTCATATGATTGAGGAAGAGGGAAAGGCTTATATTGGCAGAAAAGGCAAGTAGTTGCTAATGGAGTAAAGACAATTTAAATAACAACAGAATATACAATATAAATACATTCTGTAGCTGGTACATTTTTAGCTGGTTTGTGTCTCATTGATATTGAGGTCAGACAAATAATAATGTCTGACTGTAAAGATTACCACCATGCTTGTATGCAAGGTCACAAAGCAAACTAAAAATATGATCACATTCCATTCCAGATAACACACATTCCAGTGTCTCGTCACAAGTTTACAAAGACTGACGCAGGACCTGGTAAGACCTGTTTTAACACAATAGCTGCTAATACAGGTAGGAATTCCCTGTGTGCATCCCAACAGCCATGAAAAGATAGAAACACTCATGACCCCTTGCCCACAGCAGCCTACTCACAGCCTGGCCCTCCACTGCAGCTCTCTGCCTGCCCAGGACGTCTTGGAGCTGGGTGAAGTGCTGGATGAAGGCCACCACCTCTGCCTGGAAGCGTTGGGTGTGGACGTACTGCACCGAGGCCATCTTGAGAGACACCTTTATGTCACACTCCCGATTCAGGTAAGGATCAGGCTCACCATACCTTTAGGAGACGAGCAGTTCAGAGTGTTAGAAACCACACAGTAGAATACATTTTCAGTAAGATGCACTCAGCAGATAAGAAAATGGGGGAAAAATACACATGACTTAAAAGAGTGCTATGCAGCTTGTTGGGAAATAGCATTCCTCCAACTGTGCTAGGAAACCTAAGCTAAACCTTGAAAAAAATCTTTATACAAAACTACAATTTAGAGTGCAAACGAATGGCACAATAGTACAAACTACAGTGGAACCACAATTCTCTCAACTTGCACTACACAGTAGCCCAATGACAGCTGCCACTCAGTTTAAATTAACATGAAATCAATTCTGAGGAAACCCATTAAGTTTCCCACTAAGATAATGGACTCCAGCAATAACAAACAAAAGGACAAGAAGTACTTGTGTATGTTGAAGACAAGAGCCTCTCCTCCCCGTGTGGTGAATCGCTCCCTGTAGAGATCTCCATGAGGGGTTAAATCACTCAGAGACAAGCTGCCCAAACTGCCCTGCAAGGCCAGATCCCCATCTGTAGTGCAGATATCACATTCCATCGAAAGGAGAGAGAACGCAGTCCATCATATAACAGACACAAACTAAAAAACAACGATGACCAAGAATGCTAAATAATTTATTCGCTGTAACAAAGATTCCTAAGCATCAAATAGCAATGATAATTATGAAATACTAACCAATCATTTCCATGTGAGTGAACAATTTGGAGACACTGGCTTTTGCAAGCTCGGTGGTCTTCTTGTTGAGCACAAGGGATAATGAGTGGACCTGACCAGAAAGAAACAGAAAACAAAAAATAAATATATAATTCTTAATATACCAGTACTCCTGAGTGATGATAATATAAGCACATTTGGCTGCTCATGTTAGATTAAAACAAACTTGAAAATAAAAGAATGGCAAACCCACTCACTAGAAAAATACACAATTACTCAGGACATACCTTAAGATCGAGCTTGGTGTTCACCCTGTCCTCCAGCTCCTCCTCATTCATTTCAGGGTAGATATCCTCCAGGTCACTGGGGGAGTCATTGCCCAAGGGGTGCCCGGGCATAGGCTGTGGAGAGTTAGCCGGCACCTTCACACCGTGGTTGTTGGCCGTAGAGCCGATGCTGAAGAAGTCCAGAATGACCACCCAGGTCTGTAGGGTGATGAGGACGTCCAGGCAGTTGAAGTCAACATCTATGCTGCGCCCTATGCTGCCGTAACGGGTCTGGAACTCTGGGTGGCGCTTGTCCACCATTAGCACGTTGATGTGCACCAGCGTGTCGTCAAAATCTGGCGGCGGTTGAGGAGAAGGGGTGTTCCGTGACGGGGATGGGGGAGGTGTGCAGGGGCAGGCAGGGTCCTTCTTCTTCCGATTGGCAGGCGAAGGTGTACTGGGGTGCCTCTGGTAGAACTGGAAGACGTTCTGAGCCTCCTCCATGTGAGCTGGCAGGGAACGAGGCATTTCGGGGTACATCGCATTGGATGAGGAGGGACAGGACTGGGAGAGGTACTCCTTGGGGGTGAAAGTGGAAGCTTTGGGGGCCCCTCGAGACACGATGAGATGCTTGTGCTTGGATTCGGGGTTCTGTTCCAGCAGATCTTCCATGAGCAAGGAGCGTAGAGCAAGCTGGACTGAAAGCACATGAGGGTGATCTTTGGTGAATTCCCCTTCAAGGTCTTGGAATCGGAGGCTGACCAAACCCTGGGAGCCTTGGGAAAGGTCAGCGCTGAGTTGCACCTGGAGCTCAGCCACACGGAAGGTGGCCCTCACCTGGGTGAATGAAGGGGGCTGAAGAGGAGGACTGTGGGTCTGGCGAGGGAGAGGGGTGGAGAGGGAGGAGGACAGAGAGGAGTAAGACAAGTTGAGGTGGGGAGGGTCACGTGCAAAAAGTCCCCCCTGTGGGTCTGGGAAGCGGTGTGGCTTGGTGGAAGATGGGGTAGGAGGGGGTGGGGTTGGTGGTTGGCTTGGTGTTGCCCGCTGTTCTTCGATAAGGGAGAGGTTATCCAGAGTCTGGAGGACCTGCTCATACACTGGTTTGCACAGACAAACCTGTAAAATAATAACAAAAGACAGAAAAAAACACCTTTTTTAAAACATTATTGAAACCATACCTTCATTATCATGACATTCTTGCATGATGCAAAACTGACTACAGAACTACTGTAAGACACCTTACCTGGACAGCATTGACAAACTTGCCCTCTACTCGGAGTAATCCAGTGCTATGAAATGAATCATCACATGTCAGATAGGTGAACTGGCTGTCTTCGTCTATGGGGACCTTCTCCAGAGTGAACTGTATGGTGGTGTCTTTCAGAATATGGAATGCTGAGGGGGATGATAGAATCATTAATGCAACGTAATCAGTAATGTTATCAGGGCTACACATTTCTTTAAATTAAATGTTGGATGCATTGGCTACTACTCGCATCACATATACTATTCAGTACTTTTCTTCAGTAAGCAGCCAAATGCAATCTCAGTGCAAACGAACGCTTTAATCTTTCAAACCTACAATGCTAGAATCTCCTTCTGAGGAATTCAGTTAAATGTCATGTGATCATCTAACAAAAAATATACCACACCTTTTCCCCTACTTAGAAACTCAAAGAAGTCATGTCGTGTGAACTGGGGCTCATCTTGATTGACACTTCCATTATGTGAGGGTGAGAAACTAGGGTTGGCACTGACATCACTTCTAAATCCCTTTCGTTGCACCAGGTGACAGGTGTTAAGTGAGTACAGTCTTATGTCTTTCACTTCAACTTGTAATCGTTCCCCCTCTGAGTCCTGTCCAGCTGCGAAATTCTGGATTGTTATGCTCCCAAGATGTCCAACGAGAAGCTCTGAGTGGCCAGGTTTTCTAGGAATTGACACAACAGGTGACTCAATGCTGATGTTTAACGTTAGCTTCACCAGAAAAGAATCCAAGCCTGGTTCTTCCTCCGGCATGGTTAGATCTTCCTCATCATCAAAGGGGTCCAGCTGCCAGTTACTCTGACTCTGACTCTGACTCATAGTCCTGGATCTTCTAGATGGGGTTTCAAAGAGTGACACCATTCCACTATACTCTGCAGTTTTGTTTACGAGGACCGTGGACACTTTCGAGGCTGCGGTCTTCAGCATAGAGCGGAAGTTGTCTTCCACCTCATTGGCTGATAGGCTGAGCTCTTTCAGGAATTTAGCTGAATGGTTGTAGTGCAAGGAAGCCATCTGGAGCTGTAAGGAGCACTCCCCGTGAGACTTCTCCAGAAGACGGAAATTCAGAGCTTCCGATGGCGCCATTCCTGCAATAGGGAAGAAAGCCATACTCTCGGAGGAAGGAATATCTTCTACATTCCCAATACTGACCACAAACTGGCCTCTTCCTCCTTCCTGAGTTAGGTCCACCAGCTGGATGCATCCCAGGGAACCATTTACATCCAATCTGCTTCCCATGGAAACGTTGACTTTAGTCCCATTGATACTAGCAGTAGCGATTTTCATGCCCTTCTTCTCACCACCTAGAACAGTACCTGTAGCCACTGTCCTTAAGAGCAAGAGATTCAACCTGTGAATCTCCACAGTGATCTCTTTGTTTTGCTCATAGGTGGACTGATAGCTTTCATCCTGACCCTCTCCATTGGGAAGTGGTGATGTTTGCTGTGTTGAGGGTGAGCATGTGCTTTCTTCCTTTGGGAATGATTGCTGGAGGAACTTGAGCAATTCCACCATGGTTTCGGGATTGAGGATGATATCCAAGTTGTTCACCTGCATGGTGGTCACCTGAAGAGAACTGTCCAGGTTCATAGAGGGGCAGTCTGAGCTAACAAATTGGTACTCCAGTTTAATGAGCACCTCCTGATCCTTGAGAAATGAACTCAAGGGAGACACCTTCTCAAAAGGCAATCCTGACGACTCCCGATGGAGGTCTGAAGGCTCGGGGGACCTTCCATCAGCAGAGATAGGGGACGTTGGCTGGCTCTCTCGGAGACTGCCGGTAGGCACGTCAAAACTGAGGTGTTTATGAGAAGCCACCAAAAGGTCAAAGTCCGACCCATAAGTCTGTAGGGTGTCCACCAGAAGGAGACCGTGCACCGTGAGGGACACTTCAGCATCGTAAGGCCGCTTTACAAAATGAGCGTTTGTGCCAAAGACCTTCAGCACAGATATATACCGCCCACCACTTTCAACACCCAGTTGCATGTAGTTGATGTTGAATTCTGCTAAAAGGAGCCTGGATTCAACCAAGACTTCCCTTGTGTGCTGTTCCAGAGTCATCACGCTCTGTGTGAGATTTTTGGCAGACCCCTGCAGTTTCCACTGGCTGTCCTCTCTCTGAAAGATCTTCTCATGTCGTAGGGTCATGGGGTCAGGAGACTTGAGACTCTCTCCATTTTTTTCGGCCTTATCTTCCTCAGCTGTCGTACTGCCCAGACGAGTCAGGCAGCTCCTCAGCGCAGTCATCTTCTCCAGGTTGATGTGCACCTTGAGGTCGGGGAGGGTGCCTGAGAGAACTGCCCCAGGCAGCTGGGGGTCCGAGGTGTAGCGGAGCCTCTGCTCGAGCTGCAACAGCACATTGAACTTCTCCACCACATGGGTAGGGCCGACCTCGTTCTCCTGCAGGTGTTTCCAGTTGTCCTTGTAGCGGCCGACCATGATCTGAAGGTCATTGAAGGACAGGGAGTACTTCTCGTACAGGTTTTTGCTGTAGGAATAGGCAGCTTCAGCTGCCGAGAGGCTGGGCAATTCAGGGCTCTTCATCCGGTCTTTAAACTCAGCTTCTGGTTCCGGTGGAGGAGACTCTGGTGGCGTCGCTAGGGGCGTCTGGTACTCTTCATCACTCAAGTCATCTCCTTCTGACAGTGTGGTCTTCACTTTTGGTTTTGAATCCTCTGTTAAGAAGAAAGTTTAAACTTGAATAATAGGCTGAGAAACTGAAGTAACAGGAAATGTCACAGAAGATAAATGATCTCAGTGCTTTAAATTCACCTCATACCTTGAAAATTAGTGAGAAGGATTCGACCAAGGTCAACCACCACCAACATGGGATCTCCTGACTGAAAGTCATCAGGAAAGATCACTTGTGGAGCACATATGTCTAGCTTCATTGTCCATCGCATACTGTTCTCCTGTAAAGGCAGGGGCAAATGTTTAGGTAGAGAAAATTAGCAAAAATCTCATTTGTATTAGTTCATATATATGTTCACAGTCATATTTCACACAAACATTTATATTTATATCACTGCGTACAATAAACTCCCCGACAAGCAGCTGATCGATAGTCTGCCTGATTTCTGCTTTGGTCTGCATCTTCAGCTTGTTGTACTGTTTCCTGGCTGCCTCAGCTACTTTCAGTTCCAACTCAGACTGGTATCCAAACCCTGAGCCAAAGACAAAAATAAAATCACAATCACTCCCTTGGCCAAGACTAGAAATAGACAGCAAGAGCATGTATGCTCTAAATGTAGGATGTAATTATACAGTACCTGAGGTGTGGACCCTGCCCTTGTAGAAAAAGTCTGCCACCTTCTTAATGGCCTGGGGATTGTAAATGATGTTCAGAGGACTAGTGTTGACCTCCAAGCGCCTCTCATATTTACTTCTGACTGGGTTGCGCTCATAGATCATCTCAAAGACGGGAGCAGCAGAGGACTCCATGCCGGGGGCTAGAAGGAACAGTAGGAAACAAGACATTTATTGTTTGTTCTAGATAGTTTTTTTTAACCACAATGCTCCATTTTGCAAAAATATACAGCAAATAAAAGCCTATGACAAAAGGGAAGCTGCCCAAAATGGATGCAAGACATTTTTATTTTCTTCAAAGCAAAAAAATGACATTCGCTTTAGTGAATGTTTTTCACCATATACATATATGATATCCTAATTCCATTCCTTTGCAATTATATACTTTTTCAAAGAGAAATGTTGAAGACATGTCAAGACAAACAACAATATCAAGAGTCAAATTAAAAAAGACCTTGAGGAACTGAAACAGTCATAATATACTTTCATAAACAAACCTGAATCTGTACTTGCAGGCTGTCCAAAAGGTTGATTTAAGGTCACAACAACCTTATCCTTGAAGAGAAATAAAAAACAGACATTATAAAAACTAAGAAAACAGATGGGAAAAGCACCACCATTTTAGGGTAGCATGGAATCCTCCATGAAGTAGTGACGGCATCTACATTAAAGGCATTCCTTCACAATAAATACAACCAATCCAAAAAGTTCTTACTGTTTTGGGAGAGACAAGGACAGGGAAGATGGTGCCCTGGGTGGTCAGGTCTCTCAGAAACAGGCCTCCCAGCTTAACAGACAGCAAGGAGGACTCAGATCGAGGAAGGGACTCAACACCAATCTTGACCTCTGCAAAGCCAAACCACAAATCAAAATCAACAACCCTACAAGCAACACAGTTATTACACCCAAAAGCTCTTCACATGAAAGTAATAACAGACTGCGTCACCTGAAAATTCCAACTGAATGACACCACTCTCTTTGGATGCGGAGGCGGTCTTCTCTTGATGTAAAAGTGTCACAGATGCCTTCTCTAGCAAGAAGTCCAGACGGGCAAAAAGGTGATCCCTCCTTGTGAAGGTGTTGAGAGATTGGGAGTCTTCCAAAGGGTCAAACAGCTCATCTGGGTCAGCTGCAAAGGTAGCAGATTTAGTTTCTACTGATTCACTTCTAATCTATGAATGTATCCCTCCAGACTTAAAGTGATTTGGCTTTACATTTAAATTGTTTTATTGACAACGAGGTAAAATCAGTAGAGTCCCTTGAGATATGAATTATATTTAAAGGGCTTTGGGCTTTCTAGAAAAGCATGATGTAAGTGTGGTCATGGTTATTCATTCATTTTATCATTCATCCAAAACAGGGCTCACAATTTGCAAACCGGCAAGCGATCATCTAGTAGGCATCTTTATCACAAGCACTTTAGAATAGTAGAATAGTAACAAGAATAGTAGTTAGGATATATTTCTATCAGTAGTGTAACTTCCTGAAATCCTTCGGAAATGCTAGTGGCCAGCTCTACCAACTGAGCTAAACAGACATAAAGCTCATTAATTAACCAGTGATGCCATTAAACAGGCTGACCTAGTATGTCCCATGAGCCATGGCCAGGCAGAAGGTCATCTGGAGCCATTCCCTGCCCATCAGGTCCGATCTCTGGGCCCTGCGAGTCTCCGTACCATCCGCCCCAGCCAGGGAACCAGGACTGCAGGTACTGGACCATCCCAGAGCTCCCACTCTTTGGAATGGACCCCGTCGGAGAACAGGGGACAGGATCTGAGATGGGCTCTCTTAAACTCTGTTTTGGATGGGGCAGAGGAGATGAAAGTTACAACACACCATTAACCAATACACCATTTGGGGCCATTACTCTTCTACTTCTCCTGCATTTGGTTTCAGTTTGTAAACTCACTCTATGCAACTGTAGTGACGACGTCAAAACATTTTGGCTTCAGTTTGTAAACTCACTCTATGCAACTCTAGTGACGACGTCAAAACCTTTTTCATCCACCTCAGCCAAATTCCTTTGTCATTAACTACAGATATGATCCAGTTAAAGGGAGGAACAGTACCACGCCCGCTTCACTGCCTTTTCCCACTGAGCCAGTATTATCAGTGTTTGTCTTGCACATAACGAATGACTACATACTTTCACATTTTACTGACAATAGCAATGCTCCTTTAATTGGTAGCAGTATAGAAAACCTGACACACAGGCAGTACTTAGACAACTACTCTAGGATGTTCTCCGTGAAAGACAGGCAGTGATCTCAGTGGCACTTCAAAGCTGTCCGGGGCCTTAACGCTTAACGCGTCATCTTGGCTTGCCTCTGCAATCTCCTCCTGTTTCCGGAACCGGTCATGAATGATCTCTCTCAGGCTCTGCAGCTCCTCCAGGGACTGCTCCTCTTCCACCCTTTCCAGTTCGTCCTGGTCAAAACACAAATCACACATGAGTCTGGAACCAAAGATAGAAATGAATGTCTCTCCCTTGTAGGTCGCTTTGGACAAACGCGTCTGCTAAATGTAAATGTAAATCAATGATCTACCTCACATACAGCCGCGGAAAAAATTAAGAGACCACTTCAAAATTATCAGTTTCTCTGGTTTTACTATTTATTGGTATGTGTTGAAGTAAAATGTACATTTTTGTTTTATTCTATAACCTACTGGCAACATTCCTACCAAATTTCAAATAAAAATATTGTCATTTAGATCATTTATTTGCATAAAAATGACAATTGGTCAAAATAGCAAAAAAGATGCAGTGTCTTCAGATCTCGAATAATGCAAAGAAAACAAGCTCATATTCATTTTTAAACTACACAATACTAATGCTTACACTTAGGAAGAGTTCAGAAATCAATATTTGGTGAAATAACCTTGATTTAAAATCACAACTTTCATGTGTCTTGGCATGCTCTCCACCAGTCTTTCACATTGCCGTTGGGTGACTTTATGCTACTCCTGGCGCAAGAGTTCAAGCAGCTCGGCTTCTTTTCATGGCTTGTGACCATCCATCTTCCTCTTGATCACATTTCAGAGGTTTTTTATGGGATTCAGGTCTCGAAATTGGGCTGGCCATGACAGGGTCCTGATCTGGTGGTACTCCATCCACACCTTTACTGGCCTGGCTGTGTGGCATGGAGCATTGCCCTGCTGGAAAAAACATTTCTCAGAGTTGGGGAACATTGGCAGAGCAAAAGGAAGCAAGTTTTTCTTCCGGGACAACGTTGTACTTTGCCTGGCTGAGGTTTGTAAAAGACCATAAGGATTGAAAAAAGCGGACTGGAGGGTCTTCTAGTTCGTCTTCTCTGATGAGTCCAATTTTCAGCTTTGCCCAACACATGGTCGTCTGATGGTTAGACGGAGACCTGGAGAGGCCTACAAGCCAGAGAGTCTTGCACCTTCTGTGAAATCGGACTCATCAGAGAAGACGAACTTAGAAGAACCTCCAGTCCGCTTTTTCAATCCTTATGGTCTTTTACAAACCTCAGCCAGGCAAAGTACAACGTTGTCCAGGAAGAAAAACTTGCTTCCTTTTGCTCTGACAATGTTCCCCAACTCTGAGAAGTGTTTTTTCCAGCAGGGCAATGCTCCATGCCACACAGCCAGGCCAGTAAAGGTGTGGATGGAGTACCACCAGATCAGGACCCTGTCATTGCCAGCCCAATTTCGAGACCTGAATCCCATAAAAAACCTCTGAAATGTGATCAAGAGGAAGATGGATGGTCACAAGCCATGAAAAGAAGCCGAGCTGCTTGAACTCTTGCGCCAGGAGTAGCATAAAGTCACCCAACGGCAATGTGAAAGACTGGTGGAGAGCATGCCAAGACACATGAAAGTTATGATTTTAAATCAAGGTTATTCCACCAAATATTGATTTCTGAACTCTTCCTAAGTGTAAGCATTAGTATTGTGTAGTTTAAAAATGAATATGAGCTTGTTTTCTTTGCATTATTCGAGATCTGAAGACACTGCATCATTTTTGCTATTTTGACCAATTGTCATTTTTCTGCAAATAAATGATCTAAATGACAATATTTTTATTTGAAATTTGGTAGGAATGTTGCCAGTAGGTTATAGAATAAAACTAAAATGTACATTTTACTTTAACACATACCAATAAATAGTAAAACCAGAGAAACTGATAATTTTGAAGTGGTCTCTTAATTTTTTCCGCGGCTGTATATATATTTATATAATTACATCATGCCATAATCACACACAAAAAATACTTTGCAAACATTTTGGTTTGTTATTCTACTTCAGTTCAAGTCAATATATAAACCTGAAATCCGTCCTGTTAAATCCCCACCCTGAGGCGAGTGTGTTTGGGAGTGATTGCTCCTACCTCCTGCTGGGGGCTCAGAGGGAGGCCCTTAAGCCTCTGGACATACAGGCCGGTGTAGAGCGTGGCATCCCGTGCCCTCTGCAGAGCAAAGTTCCAGTTCCGCCGTCGCCTCTGCTCCTGGATGGTGCTCAGGTTGGCATTGATAGCAAACAACCACCACTGTCGGCAGCTAGAGAGACAGGGGGGAAACGGTCTTTGGTATGAGAAACATTTCAGGTGATGATTCAATTGAACTTGTAACAAGTCAACTTGAAGCTGTCTTCAAAGGTTTGTGTAAGCTGTGTATTACACATGCTGTAAAATATCAGATTATTTCTGAGATGTCCTGAATACAGAAGGATTGAAGAGCTGAACTGATCTCATTTTAATTCAACAACTGTAATAACAACCCATCAACTCACTTTCCTGTAATGGGAACTTTAGGCCTCCACTTGCGAAACAGCATTTCTCTCTCGCGACGGACAAGCTCCTTGAGGAAGGCCATGATCTGTTGGTACTGCACCTGTAGTTGTGGAGGACAGAATCTCTCAGCACTTTAAAAAGAATACTGCTCCACTCCAAACAGGGAAAAAGGTTCTAAGAAACTGTTCTGGGCATGCCAAAGTGCTTCTGAAGCAGCCTCAAGATAAAATGTAGATGTTTGCTTACATTTACGAACAGCAATCAGCTAACTGCAATGTAAAAAGTGCCTTCTCATTTATACAACTTTATATATCTTTTTTTTTAATATCCGATTTCAGCCTCTCTGGAATAAATCAAGCCCACTATCATTGTTTGCTGTTAGTTGCCGTGGTTCTGTACCTGGGAGAGCTTGAGTGCCAGGGGCTCCAGCTGCACTTGGCCATGGATGCGAGGGGTGTGCCTTGAGCGGAGCGGCTCTTTGGAGGCATTCCTCCTCAGAAGCACAGAGGCACACACCGGCTCAAAGATGTACTGGTGCTCTCGGCTCTGCATGCACTTTGTCATGGTCTCCTGTGTGGGGAGAGGAGACAGTCACCATGGTGGAGGGAGTTAAGAGGATTCACACAGAACTTGCCAGCATTATAAACAAAGACGACAACCAGCACAAATACCAGAGCTACTTTCAGGACAGTCATTATAACATATCATAATGCTTTTTTGAGAATGACAGAGCTGTTTTATTAAACAAAATAAATCTGAATAACCCACTTTAGAACTAAATCAACACTTTACTCTAACAAGCAAAACACAAAATGAATCCATTTCTATTTTTTTGTACTGCACAGATGCATACCTGAATCTCAGAGGTGGGCAGGTCACCCAGCATTGTGCTGCTGGTGTCCCAGTAGACGCTGAACTCCTCAACCTCCAGCTGCTTCTGTCGCATGAGCTTCTGAGCCTGGGGGCAGAACAACCTCTCTTACCACTTCAGAAATTACAATATGTGTGTGTGTGTGTGTGTGTGTGTGTGTGTGTGTGTGTGTGTGTGTGTGTGTGTGTGTGTGTATAGTGAGAGAGAGAGAGAGAGAGAGAGAGAGAGAGAGAGAGAGAGAGAGAGATAGAAATACAGTAATTATGTATTAACTACAAATGGCATAGTTCACAATTGTTGTCCCAATGTTTGTATACGATTGGCACATTCGTTTGGAGAAAGATGGGTGGCTCACCGGTTCTGTGGCCGAGTTCTGAGCGGACACGTTCTTGATGCACACTCCAAAAGCAAATGGCTTCCCCGGATTAGAGAAGTCATCTTCAAATCTTAAATGAACACCTTGAACATTCAGCTAAAAAGAAAGTGCATCATCAACATTACAGAAAAGCAACTTTTAATATGCCACACACTTGCACACTGAATATTACCAGTAGGAGGACAAAAAAACAAGAGATTTTGCTTTAGAAGACAATTTAAGAAGTGCAGAATACTTGACAGTAAGCAGTTACTGGGTCAGCAATCCATAGCTGAAACTGTACAGTGCAGGACAGTTTATTCTGTGTCATCCAAGAGTGGGTCAGTATTTCTCAAGGGGATTTAAGGATTATATCTATCATGTTATTTTCTTTCATTTAACTATAAATCCCATATTAAAAGAAAAAAACTCTATTTTAACAAAATGATGGAGATCAACTCCAAGCAGTAAACACTGCAATACACTAGTAAATATAAAGTCCATCTCATCTGCTTTAAATCCATGGCTTACCTCAATGTTTTCCACTATTCTGGTGACCACCGAGGCAGTGGCTGAGTACCAGTATGATTCACCTTTCTGTTCACACTCGCTCTGCAGCAAAGGACAAATGAAATAATGAAGGCACATTCATAGATTGTATGCTCTCTTTTGCCACAGTGTTTGAATGAAACCTCAGATATAATGGCAATTGTAATTTGCCAACTCTGGAGAGATTCATTATCATTACGTATGAACCAATCATGCTTGTGGTAGCACTGTGCATCAATGAGTTTGTAGAGTTCTTGTGACATTCAGCAGCAACACAGAAAGATCATGGTTCAACTGCCATAGTCCAAACAACTTTTCATCATTATGCTTTTCATCTGACAGGTCCAGCCAGTTTTACTCCCACCTTCCACTTGTCTTCCAGTGCCTTGAGCAGCTGTTTCTTGCGCTCAAGCTCCTCCTCCTTCTCTTTCTCCTCGTCAAATTCCTCAGGGCGGGCAGGCCCGATAATCAAGTTCAGCTGCGACATGGAGATAACCCATGGCTCACTGTGCGGCCGATAGAATGGGATCTGCAGGGTGATTTTTCCTATAAAGCCTAGAACAACCATAGAGTTCACCAACGTCAAATACTGCACGTGACGCCAAACAATAATATTACATTCTTTTCTCAGCAGAGAAGCATATCTACATTCCATCTCTCTGCAGCTATGCCAAGTAAACAATCTCAGTACTGGGACTGCAAAACTGGCATAATACAGAGTTGACAAACTGTAATAAAGCTGTGCCTATCAGAGCGTTTCTATAGTTATAGTTTAGGTATTTAGCAGACACTTCTGTCACAAGGACATCTGACAAAGATGCAAGTGAGCAGCCACTGTGGGAAAATCAAACTCACGTACCTGCTTTGACTTCAAAGGGCAAATCAAACCCTCTCAGAGCATCCTTCCGCAGGGGTAGATTCTCCAACTCCACCGCCCCTGCAACAAGCAATATCACAGTGAGGATCCGCCTGAGAACACTGAAGACTGAAAGAGCATTGCTGACCAAGTTACAGTATTTATACACCATACCTTTGAGAAGGGCGATGGAGAGCTGATCAGTGTTCAAGTTGCTGACATACTTGCCAAGGTATGTATTCAATACCCAGGCAACAAGTCCCTCCAACATTATGAGTTGCGTGGAAGGGGAGAGTTAAGGGGTTGGGGGTGGGGGGGGTGTCAGCGTTCACACCATGAGTCTGAAGTCTGAGTTGAGAAACACAAGCAAATAAAACATTGTTTGGCATTAGTAGATTTCACCTGTTCTCTGTGAATGTATCTGACCAAACAACTGTCAAGCCCACATGGTTGACCTGCAGTTAATTTCCACAACAGTAACAAAGAAAACGGCACAGGCAACAGGGTCTAATGTGGGTAAAGTTATGAAGCCAACTAACATTTAATGTTAGACGAGGCAGTCAGTATTGCTTGAGGGGGTTCGAAAATGAATCAGATAAGAGAATAACTACATCACACACACAAATGAAACACTTCCACAAGCACATTGGAACCACAACTTAGTTAAGCTTTAAAGAGCTTGAAATTGTGATACTGAAATGTAGGTAGCCGGCCAGCTAAGCTAACGTTAGGTTATTCAAACTTGTCACAGTCCACATAGCTAGATAGCCAACTAGGCTGGCGTGGAGGCAGCATGTTTATCATTTGACTGTGACCAGCACCTAGCTTCAAAAATAAGCCTAATTTCATGTTAAGGATCACTTCGTAGAGGCAACGAAACGTTGACATGTCACCACTTGGTAACGTGACATTAATTCCTTGGCAAGCTAGCTATGCTAGCTACTATCTAGTGCAACACAACGTGACGTTAGCTAGCTTCACAACACCTAGAGCGTGAAATGTGTTGGGTCAGCCAACGTTTCATAGCAAACTGAACATTTTCTAATCTCAAATGCACCATCTTTTTCTAGGATGTAAACTGGCAATCGTGTGACGCTAAACAATCGATGAGACAGTTTCGCTAGCTCGGATATCTAGGCAGCACTGTCACTCTTAAATACCAACATAGCATTAACACAATGTGACAACTTACCATTTTTCTGCATATATCAATGTGTTTTTAGTCGTTCTGATAATTCAATTCCATTTTCAAACACGATCCAGCAAGCCAATCAGCTAGCTGACAACTGAACGTGTCCTTGTCAACAAAATATGAGCAGCCAACTTGTTAGCTTGTTATTCTTAACCTAACATAATAACTTAGTTCCACAAGCTTGTGTCTGACAGTCCTCCTCCGCAGCAAAATATCAGAACACAACAGTTCAAAAGACAGATGTCGTTGTCAAAATGCCATTGTGGTGACTGGATTGCAAAAATGCAATGGAGACAAGGTTGTGACTGGGTAGATAACGTGAACGTGAACGTGAACTAGCTAGCAGCTCCCAGGATAGCGCAACTATGCTAGCTAGTAGTGTACTTCTGTTGTGAAACTCACTGCCACAGCTAACTGTGATACTTAACTGACCAGCTACTGTAGAAGTATACTGAACAATTTGGTACTCTTTGCTAAAATACTCCACAGAGATACTATTGATAAAACTACCAACAAAACTAATACATTATCTTGCTTGCTTTCCAAAGTCACATATAAATAAGACAACGCTTCCTGATATGACAGCAGTTCCAACGGTGTTTTTCCTGTCACGTGACATAAACATACCAGCAGTAGGCAGCATGAAATTGTGAACTCTGCCGACATCTAGCGTCCGGATGTCAGATTGATTCCATTTTAAATAGGTCAATTCTAGAGTGGCACATCTGCGAAGTCCACTTAAAAATGAACACTCCATTTGTTCAGAAAGGTACACACACATCATAAAGACATGCCAAAGACGACAACTAACAACTGCAGCATTTATGCAATCTCAATATCAGTCACATGGGGGCACATTTGTTCCTGCTGAACGAGAACTGAAAGAGAAGTAAGGCACCTGGCTCAAGGTTTGTTTAGAAAACAGAAGCTTTATGTTTTTTTTTTCCCAGTGTGTATTTATGACAGCTGACACAGGATGTCATCAGGCATAGCTTATATGATCAGCCTCAAATCAATGTAATATCAATGTAATCAATTGTACATTTGATTCACTCAACTGTTAAGAGTGAACAACTGTTAGGGTGAACTCCATGTTTGTGTTGTCCTATAATAAAAAGGTAATCTAAACATTCACAGTTAGGGTGGCACTGTAGCTCACACAGTAGCCTTGACCACATTTGGGCTTGAAGCTCAAGGAGGTCATGGGTTCTGATCCGGGCCGATGCCATTTCTCCTGTCCACTCCCCACCTCTTCTCCCTATCATTTCCTGTCCAACTCTGCACTAATCTATCCATAAAAGGCCAAAAAACTGATCTTTAAACATTCACAGTTACATTTCAGTGAAATAAATATGAATCTGCAATTATACATAGAAATAGCAACTATGTCCTTTTCAATGACATTAATACAATTTATGTTCACCTATACTTCACATCACAAGAATCACAAGTTAATTAGACTTTTGCATGGGGAGGTAGATGGCATTGATAGCTGCTCATGAGGACAATGAAGCCTAGTTAGTCACTATTAGCATCAGATACTTGTAATCACAGTCTTTACGCTGTGTGTTAATCCTTGCTGTCCATTCACTATGATGACTTAGATTCTCTGCCTTGCTACACTGTAAAACCCTCATCTCTAATTACAGAACTGGACTGATCCCACAAGTTCATCAGCTCTGCTAAATGCACTGGATACAGTAATCCACACGGACCCCACTATGTAATCCCCAGTCCATAGCAGGGCTGCCACAGGGTAAAAAGGGCTGCTGAACTCTCTCCTCACGCATGCACTTGCTCACTCACTCACTCTCTCACTCGCTCACTCGCTCACTCACTCACTCTCTCACTCGCTCCCTCACTCGCTCACTCACTCACTCTCTCACTCGCTCGCTCACTCGCTCACTCACTCACTCACTCTCACTCACTCACTCACTCACTCACTCACTCACTCACTCTCACTCACTCACTCACTCACTCACTCACTCACTCACTCACTCACATGGCTACCAGACAATATCTCTGTCTCTGTCCAGCACGTATCTTGGTAGTAAACTCCCTGCTCTGCAGCAGACACGGCACAGTGCAGCACATTACAATAATAATCCGGCCAGATGTGGATGTCCACACCCCATGGCTGGTCTTGTGCCATGCAATAATCCAGTGCATGTCCACAGTGGCATAAAGGGCCATCTGTTCCAGCTCACAGCTCTACAAACCTCCACATCTGCTCAGCACAATGGATGTGGGGGGTTGTGCTGTGTTGTTTCTCTCTCTCTCTCTCTCTCTCTCTCTCTCTTTTCCAAACACATTCACTCACTGATCACACACACACAAAGAAAGGTCCTCTCTCTTTTATTCTCTCATAATATCACTACATGTAAAGTTACAGTGTTATTTCATATATGATGCCTCAAACCGACTGGTGCAGAAGCGATTTTAAAGTAAGACCAACGTGTTAGAGTTTAGTATTTACAGCCTTCTGTGTAAATGTATGCAGCCTGCAGTGTCGGTGTAAGCAAAGACGCATCGGTTGCACACACAGTAGAGATGTGTTAGGAGCCAGGTTGTGTCCATCTTGTTGTAGGGGATCCAGGTTTCAGTCTCATGCTTGAACGCGTGACTTGTTAATGAGCGACCCATTAGATCACTGTCATTGTAGTAGGATTGAATGTAAACCTGCAATGTGTGTTGAACACAGATTATACCTATGGATGTTTTGCAGTGGTCAAACATGGAATGGCAGTTGTTAATCTAATGTCTTATGTTTGCTTATTTTTCCCACTGATGGAAGCGGTGAAATTATTTATGTTGGTGTCTTGTCAAGGTTTAGCATGGCCCCCAAATTCCATTGTCCTCTCTTCCAATTTAGTAAGTCTTGCTACATCGCTCTGATCTTTGGGAGTAAACCGATTTAATGCTTATCGAGCTTACTAAACATATACAGAGCATCGCTGTGAAACAAAATAACATAAGAATTTGCACCAGTGTTTGAATTTATTTTCTTCACACTCGACAAAGTAAGACCCTCCACAGAGCACTCCATTTCTGGTTTTATCGCCATTCTTTGATCCATAGATGAGGTTGACAGTAGGTTAGAGACTTGTTAGCATGGAATAAAAGCCAAGAGCTTTACAACAGTGCACACACAAATATCGAATAATGCAAAACACAGAAATAATCCTAAAGTCATTAGCATCAACTTTGAACATGAATTTTATTGCATACATGGATGACAAGATGGCAAACAGTGCATGTGAGAGAACAGGCAGAGTGTGTGAGAGAAAGAAGGAGATAGAGATAAACAGAGAAATAGAGAGAGAGAGAGAAACAGATGGAGAGAAAGTGAGAGAAAGATAGGGAGATAGGAAAAAGCAGAGAGAGCGAGAGAGAGTTGTGACATGGCAAATCGTAAGCCTCCGTTCCTCAGTGGCTGTCTCTGCTTCCAACACAACTGGCCCAAAGCCACGTAACCATGGTAACAATACCAATTCAGAGGATGCTGGAGAATCCTCATTTCTCCTTTTCACTTTTTTTTTCTCTCTTCCTGTCACCTCTCATTCCCGGTGGATGAGGAGACAAAATACACAAATAGATGTGGTAACATATCTCCCTTTCTGTGGGTCTTGGTTTTGAGAGGTGTTTTCTCCTATGCCGACCGCAGAGTCAGCCTGATGCACTGTTTGCTTGTTTGCTGCAAAATGCCCAGAAGGAACAACTGTATGCTGTCAGGTCGCCTTACAAACCCACTAGTCACTGTTGCTCAGTCAGGGACATCCCCCATCCTCGACACTCTCCAACACAGCACAACACAGCAAGCCTTTTAATGGCGGGGCGTATAGAATAAAACAGCACTGTCATTGACAAACCTCATCTACCTATTTGATTTATCGCCGCTAGAATAAATATAATCTACAACAGGTAATATTGTACAGTCAAAGGTCAATGTTATCCTCACTGATGTTAACATTTTGAAGGCAGTTCAAAGTTTCAGTTGGTATTTGACTAATGTTTTATAATCATTGGTTGACTGATGTTTCCTTCTTGTATTTATTAACATGGTGATATGAATGATTGACATGGTCTCTATATCATGGTCTTTTGAGCCTCTGATGGTCTGTATGTACTAATTTTTTGCTAAACAAAAAATGGTCAAAACACTGCACTGTCACAATGTTTAGTGTAGTCACACAACCACTTTTGTATTTGTACTTCAGAGAGAGAGCCCTAAGAGGCCATGTTTTATTATACAGAGTGGATAAATGACTAGTGCCCATGTGCTTTTATTCATAGCAATTATTTATTATTGACGTATCAAAAATATAAACAGCATGGAATCAATACCATAAGAACAATAAAATTATACACACAAGTCAAGACCATACATATACAATGGATTCACCGTTTTATCACTGTATGGACAGAGCGGATTTTCTCTGGATTACCAACCTCTCATAAAGATGGGAGGATGGGACATTTTAATATTATAAATGACCGTAACATATGCATGTCACAGTTATTCATTAACTATTAACAATAACGGATTGTTCCATATAAGTAGTGTGGTACCGGTGTTGCATATCATATCAGGAAACTATCCAGTCAACAATGACAATGACAGTGATGTGTAGGCCAGAACTCTGAGAGTAACTGTATGTACTACACAGAAATATTTGCTACATATAATCCTTTTTGCTTGAAATATTACAAAAGGTGCTCAGTTTCAAGACAATGGCCTGAGCAGACATTCAGTTAAGAAAATAAGAGCTCTTGTAAAGTGAATATTGCATTAGCTTCTTTTCTAATGTTCATTTTGTCGTTTTAAATAACTAGTGTCCTCTGGATTTGGGCTCAGATATCAAATATCAGTCCGTTGTGCTTTTGGGGCATTCATGCAATTACACAAGGGAACCCTCACTGTGTCCAGTCTTACTGTTCAAAACGCAAACACAAAAAAGAAACACTGATCAACACATATCAAGACATATACTTAAAATTAATTTGGAATTAAGTTTTCAATCTGCTTTTTCTATAATTGGATTGAACTTTAATGTAATCTTAATTTTAATCTTTCAACATGATGTCTCCTTATTGGTATTTTCAAAAAAAAAAACTAATTCTACATTTCACTGTAAACATAAAGTGTGTCCAAAAACATGGCAATCAAATATCTAAAAAATATAAATTCTGTAATGTAAATGCTAATAAGACATTTTAAACCATGTAGATATGTTTCAAACAGGCATAACCCTTAGTGTTATCAATGAGTCAGTTCACAAAGTCAAATTTGTATAGCTCTGCCAAAGGGAACAACATGTTGGTCCACTAATAAGGATGAGTCAGATTACCAAGTCAACTCTTTTAGTTTGTTACACAGCTCAATGTTCAAACATCCCTTTTTTAATTTAACACATTAGAAGAAAACAAACCTTAATGAGACAAACAAAATGCGCTTAACCTAAACAAATGCCCATAGCAGGGATAGAACGGATACAGCTCTGATCTTGCATAGCTCTCTTGAGTCAGGACCACACTTGGCTCAGCAGCCATCTTGGAATTTATACCCATGGTCTTGCCAGATTCAGATCTTCTGCTGAAGGTGTACTTTTACTATGATCTATGACCTGCATCACATTGAAACAGTGGTAACAGTGATTTAAACCGACAGTGATATGCTGAAAAGTATGTCCACATAGACTATAGCAGAGCACTGACCTACCACATGTACGCAAGATCCTCATCAAATCAGAGCCAGATCCTCACCAAATCAGAGCCAGATCCTCACCCATCAGAGCCAGATCAGAGCCAGATCAGAGCCAAATCAGAGCCAGATCAGAGCCAGATCAGAACCTGATCAGAGCCAAATCCAGACAGTGACTAAATGGATGGAGACAAGTAGTAAAACACGTTAGCTGTGATAAATGCTATCTTTGGTGACTTTATAACCATGACCGGGACTTCTGTTGTATTTTGTGCATATGTCGTAAAGTGCTTATGGTGGAATTTGTAAAACCTCAATGTATTTTGTGCATATGTTCTAAAGTGCTTGTGGCAGAATTTGGGAAACCTCTATGATGTTGAATACATCTGATCAGTATTCATATAACTTTTCTCTCATTGAATGAAAGATAGGGACTCCAAATGCTTTAACAGTTTTAGTCTTAAGGCTTGGTTCAAATGAGTGGATCACCTGTCTAGGCATCAGACCCTTAAAACATTTAGCATTTTGCATCAGTCAAGCTTCATTCATACAGTCTTTAGTTAAGAGTCTCACATTAAATACCATCACAAATAGACCATTTCAGCTTGGACGTAAACGAGCAGCCAGGGAAGTAGTGGTGTTCACATTCTGGCCCTTTTATCCGCTCCGTCTTATTGGTCTTATTGTGGGTCTCCATGCAGACATGCAGCATGGGTAGGCGAGTGTTTGTAGGGGGAAGATCAAAGTATAGACTGTCCTCAGCTCTCTCTCTCTCTCTCGCGCGCTCTCTCTTTCTCTCTCTCTCTCTCCTCACTCATCCACGTCGTCCTTATTGGTGAACTTGCTCCAGCGCTGGATACAGGTGAGGGTGCAGGCCAGGAAGAAGCTGGCCATGATGGCCGCCACCGAGACGCAGATCCCAGAGAAGATGACGATGAGATAGTCCGTGAGAGTGAGGATCCCACGGCACTCCCGGAAACTGTCCTCCGAGAGCATACTGAGAGGCAGCTGGCGCCCGTCCACCGGCAGGGAGCACTCCATCCCCTCCATCCCTGCAGTGAAGTTCATGACATTATCAGATATCAAACCAAACAACACACTGCAGCATTGTTACATTTGTTTTAACGCAATCAAGTTAACAAAATGATATATGATGTTTCCATGGTGCTGAAGTGGTTGACATTGCAGATTTAAACACCATGCAACTGTGTTTTCTGGATCACCATAGCAACAGGCAATACCATTCTGGAACAACATAGCAACAGGCAATACCAAGGTCCTCTTGGATGGCAGAGACATGAGTACGGTGCCTGATCCAGCACACACAGTTTTTCAAATGTTTGAAAGTGATGAAATTCCTACCTGTTCAATATCAACTCAATACGAAGACTAACAATCTGTGTGATGGAATGTGTTGTTTGGATACATTTTTTAAACATTTTGTAAATAATGTGGATAGCAGATTAATTGCAGTGAGATGAGTTTCTTATTTGCAGACTCTATTAGCAGGGCAACTGACAACAAACACTGTCAGACACAGTAGCATCATACAGGCATTCATCGAGGTGGAAAAGGTTCATTACTGTAGTGCACACAGGCTCTTACAACTGGTTCATACCCAATTTCTCTCTTCTCGAACCCTTTACTGCTTGAGGATACAGAAGATACTAATGAATGTCCCCATCCATATCTGTCAAACCCTGTAGTGTGTGTGTGCCTATAGTGTGTGTGTCTGTAGTGTGTATGTCTATAGTGTGTGTGTGCCTGTAGTGTGTGTGTCTGCAGTTTGTGTGTGCCTGTAGTGTGGTTGTCTGTAGTGTGTGTGTGCCTGTAGTGTGTGTGTCTGTAGTGTGTGTGAGATGAGGCAAGGTCATCTACTGGGTGCCTCACTGTCCACTCAGTCCCATTTCTTCCCCCCTCACCATGTCTACTTGTTTATGTCCACAGTCCCATTTCTTCCCCCCTCACCATGTCTACTTGTTTATGTCCACAGTCCCATTTCTTCCCCCCTCACCATGTCTACTTGTTTATGTCAACAGTCCCATTTCCAATTTTGGCACTGAAGGCAGTGTTGGTCCTAGCATACTTGATGCCCCTGGGCAGGCACACTCTTCAGTCCCCCCTCTATTAAAAAGCATTTCGGGAAGTGTGTGTAGATGAGGTCCCCCTCCATTTCAAATCCACAAACCCCTTTAGCATGGGCCATTGCCCGTGTCACCTATAGAAATGTACTGATCTGAGAGAGAGTGTCAGAGAGCTGGGTTTTATACTCATCGAGACTACTCCCCCTTTATGATTTTTCTCCCTTGTCTTTGTTCAAAGATTCTGACCAGAAATAGAGTAGCTGCCCATTGGTCTTATGTTAGCAGCTGCCTTCCTCACAAGTCATAGTGTAAATGCTCCAAGTTGAAGTCTTTGTTCCTTGTCTTTGGTATGAAAAGGTCAATCCCAGTAGTCTGGAAGGGTTAGCCATGGTCTCCATTTCTCTTTAGGCACATTTCAGATTGGTGTTTCTTGTCCTGCAGTGCCTCTGAAACTAATACAGGCTGGGTTAATGAAGCAAAAAGTGGAAGAATGGTATTCACACACTGCTGAAGGCTCGTAGGTTGATCGGGGACAAAGACAACGGTGCAGACACCCGGGCCCTCATCAGGTGCCAGTCTCCAGAGGACAGATGCTCACACTGGAGCCCTAGGGTGCAGGACCATGGCCAGTCCAATCTGTCCTCTGCCTTTCACCTTTTGATTGAATATGCTTGAGATATTAAAACAATGAAAGGACCTCTGGAATATACAAGCCTCTTGTTTCCCTATAACAGGTTTACTATCCAGGGTTCACTGGCAGCTGCTATGCGATGCAACAAATACAGATTTATGTTTTTAAATCAGTGTGATGACGTCTTTATTTTATTGTATTTGGACAAAAGAACAGTAATAACAATATTGCTATTGCTAATGCCAATACTGAGCCCTGTCGAAGAGAATGAGACAGATGTACACAAGTGCTCCATTACTTGATTGTAATATGCAGAAGTACTTGGTACTGCAGTACAATAAAGCTCTAAGCCCCTGATTTAATTAAGTTTAGTATACACAATAACTTTCTCAAACGCAGTACAAGTTACTCTCTGACAGGTGGCCAAGGTATTATATCTTGAAATGAGGGTCATAACATTTCATCTCCATGTTCATCTCCAAGTGAGTTAGATTGGACACATGTTTCGTGTAAGCAAATCTTTTGTACATTTGGATGTTTCTTTCTGGTGTCAACAAGGCACAAATAAAGACTAAAACCTGAATTTTAATTTTAAAAAAAAAATTGCTGGTGGAGGAATCAAATTAGAATGCACTGCAATGTGAATAAGTCCCTGATACACGATTCAGAAAGTCATAAAAAATCAGAAGAATAGCTGTGAAAATTCCATTTCACACATCAATGTGGCCTGTCAATGTGTAATGTAATGGAGATTGCGTTAAGAATGAGAGGGTTTTATGATTCCAGATCAGACAATTTGCACATCCTTCTGTGTCCTCAGAGAGCAGGCCCGCCCTAGTGTGGCGTGAGCAGATAAAATGTTTTCTCTGGTGATCAGTTTAGAGAGATTTACTGGCCTGAATCTGAATCTTCATGATGCTGACACGGAGTGCCAAACATTCCACTCAGATCCGTGAGAACACTAGAAATCCACACATCTTAAAGAATTAGACAACTACTTCTGTGAAGTCTTTGAACTTCAGCACTGCATTACTTCCATTACGTACACTGTAATACAGTGTCTTAAACAATGGCCCCAAGTTTTAGTGCTGAAAATGTGAGTATATATGTTGATATCCTGATCATGATACACCTGACCCACATTTATTCTTGATGCCTCCACAGTCTGACTGTTATCAGTATGTAGATGCAAACTGAGGCATGAGGCTGATGGTTTATGTAGGTGATGGAGGTTGAGGCTGATGGCCAGTGGCGGTTTTAGGCATGGGCGAACAGGCCAGCTGCCCGGGGCGGCACTTTTTCATGACACGTGGGGGGCGGAGCGACCACTTAAAAAAAATGATCTGGGCCGCAAAGCGCTTTTCTATTATCTAGCTTTCGTATCACTGTGTGGGGAATTGGCAAATTGGCGCCCCCTGCAGCTGCAGGCGCCCCTGCTTGCTAAGAAGGTGCCGTGCACAGATCCTGGGTGAGGAGGGGGCGCGGGGGACAGTTCACCTATGGGTCTCTCAAATGGAACAGACAAGGGGGGGAACAGGGGCTCCACTGTATAGAGCAATACTCTTGCAATTAGTGGGCTAAAGTCAGTCACACATCGACTTTCTTCCAAATAACGCAAATTCATAACATTATAATAACAGGCCTATAATTCCTGCACGTTTTTGTTTTTCTGAATTGTGTGGAATGGCTAATACAAATAGGTAATACAGAACGATTATGTGGTCACCAAGGGCAAGGTGAATTAGAAATCCCGCTAGCCACAACTAACAAAATGTAACGGAGGAGGGGGTCTCGCCCGGGGCGTAATTCCATGTAGAACCGCCACTGCTGATGGCTTATGTAGGTGATGTAGGTTGAGGGTGGTGGTTTATGTAGGTGATGTAGGTTAAGCCTGATGGCTTATGTAGGTGATGTAGGTTGAGGCTGATGACTTATGTAGGTGATGTAGGTTGAGGCTGATGACTTATGTAGGTGATGTAGGTTGAGGCTGATGGCTTATGTAGGTGATGTAGACTGAGGCTGAACTAATTCAGTTCTTAGCCTTTACTGTAGGAAAAACGTTTTACTATTTAAACTTTTGAGTATTTTTTGTGGCTTAGGTAGGTGATGTAGGTTGAGGGTGGTGGTTTATGTAGGTGATGTAGGTTGAGGCTGGTGGCTTATGTAGGTGATGTAGGTTGAGGCTGGTGGCTTATGTAGGGGATGTAGGTTGAGGCTGGTGGCTTATGTAGGCTGAGGCTGATGGCTTATAGGCGATGCACGCTGAGGCTGATGGTTTATGTAGGTGATGTAGGTTGAGGCTGATGGTTTATGTAGGTGATGTAGTTTGAGGCTGGTGGCTTATGTAGGGGATGTAGGTTGAGGCTGGTGGCTTATGTAGGCTGAGGCTGATGGCTTATAGGCGATGTACGCTGAGGCTGATGGTTTATGTAGGTGATGTAGGTTGAGGCTGATGACTTATGTAGGTGATGTAGGTTGAGGCTGATGGCTTATGTAGGTGATGTAGACTGAGGCTGAACTAATTCAGTTCTTAGCCTTTACTGTAGGAAAAACGTTTTACTATTTAAACTTTTGAGTATTTTTTGTGGCTTAGGTAACATATCTTACATCATATTTACTATTCAGTGTACAAGCTGTGAATAATACAAAATGTATTATTATTATTATTGTTAATTATTACAGCTAAGTTCATTGCATGTTATCATGTTCTGTGTTTGTTGAGTCTGCAGATATTCCTGAAATGAAGTGAAGACTGCCTCAGATGCAGCACCTGGAACCAGGCCAAAAGCACATTGCTGAAGCTTGGTTAGAGATGTAACACGGGCTGCTGAACATTCATCCGATTTGACACATCTATCGTGAGGTCAGGTGGAAAAGAAAAAACACTGCCAGCAAACTTTTCAGATCGGTGTTCAAGGCCAGCCTGAAAACATGCCTGCCGACCTCAAACTACACACTGTACGGCCTTTCTAAAATGATTTAAGCTCTTCTGCAAGATTGCATTGCCAAGCATATTCTTAGGAAGTGCAATGTTATTGCACTGTGCAAGAAACACACAAACCCATCTGACCCATAAACAGTGATTCTGTGCTGGAATAGGAGCTCTTTGTTGGACTCTGTGCACCCCATTGGCAATGGGTGTCTAGTCTCGCAGTATCTGGGACTGGGTATAATTTAGAGACCAAAAGTTATATAACCCTGCAAAGAGGTGGGCTGGGATTGTCTCCAATTTGTGCCTGTGCTCTTTGAGCCAAACAATCATTTGTTAGGGTTTTTTTCCTCCCCCATTTGGTATTCGCCTCAGTTTTCACAGAAGCCGAATTTAATCTGCTTTAACCAGAGCGTGGTCATCGGACACCAGATGACAGATTTAAAGGGGAACATCCCCGACGTGATAACGCTCCACTGACAGACGCAGCTGTAGTGCCGCCGCACGGCCATTAATCACCCCCGCACAGAACAAACTCCACAGGGGCTGGAGGAAGACTTCCTCTGCAGTACAGACGAAGCACAGACTCCTGTTTCTAACACTACCCCAGCCAGAACAAAGGAACACCTTGCTTAAGACTTAGTGGGTCTGCCAAAATGGTCTTCTGAGTAGTTTTCTGTACAGTGAGGGTGTGTGAATATTCATGGCATGAGACCCACGCTCATCTTTCACACGCCTGGAAGTACATCGGGAGCAGGAGTGTTATGTCATTCTCAGCTGACTGTGTGTCGCTTGTCCAATGAGAGGTGTGAAGTTGTCCGGTTGTTTGTAATATCCCTATTTGTCTCTTGATGTTTGCCCTGGAACAAGCCCACTGTTTCACCGTTAATGGTTTTAATAGTGCCACGTTATCTGTATGGTTATTCAAATAAGGAAACAAAACTAAACCAGAGAGAATCCCCTGCAAGGAAATGTCTGCTCTCTCGCCTCGCTGTCATTGGCAAAAGTCAGTTGACATCACTATCAGGCGAGCGCAGGGCCGTGATTGGACGGGTGAGTCACTCAGACCAGAAGGGGTTTTCCACATGCGAGGGGACTCGGCTCCTCATCCTCCTTTGTTGTCCAAGTCACGTGGATGTCCTCCCAGCTCAACAAGCTCAGCCCAGTTGTTTGTGCCACGCCAGAGAAGTCTTTTACTCTGGAACTACATCAAAGCCCCCAAAGAGCACAAAAGCAGAGCATTGCTGGAGGACCATGCAATGTTTATTTTGTTGTTGTTTTTTTTTGTGCTGTTCGTGCCACGTGGATTCAGCTGGGCACACAAAGAGGCCAGTTGGAACTGGAATGGCCTCCTAAAAAAGCCCGCAGAACAAAGCAGGGTTTCCTGCAATGGCTTGCTGGTTGTCACCTTTTGGGGGGGGGGGGGGGGTGAAAACCCTGTTGTGGCAACACGCTTGTCTGACACTCAGTAGGGGTGTTGTCAGCGGTGTCCTGTTTGGTGTCACATTTAATTATACATGTGCGGGCGCCCATCATTAATCCAAGTGCATGTGTAGGAAACTAAGTAACTACACTCTCCAATTTCTAATTCCACCTCCTTCTGAATGACCTCACCAAAGGAGGTGGATGTTTGTCAGAATGTATCCCTGTATTCATTCATCCATGAGCAAACATGTGTTTCAAGTCAATTGTGATTCAAAATAGTCTTAACATTTGGATATTTAAAAAAATACGCTATTTTGTGTTGGCCAGTGTGCAAGTACAAGTGTGCAAATCGAAACATGCGTCAAGATTTGTTGATTACTTGTTAGTCTGCAAGGCAATAGAAATATAAAGTGTGCTTTTTAAAAAAAATCAGGCTACATGTTGAATCATCCTCGAGAAACACAACATTCTAGCTCTCTTCACTCTTCTCCGCACGTGCTCTCTTTGTCTCGACTCTTTGCCTCAGCGTGCTATGCGCTCTCGCTCATCTTCACACCCAGGTGAGCATTTGTGCATCCCGGGCTGCCAGTGTCCATAGCGTGCATGTGACTGAGACAATCCCATCACAGCATCTGTGTGCTTGGCGCCCATGCATCGTGTTTTAACACATCAGAGTGCCCTGGGTGGGAGAAGTTTCCATTGCATCCAGCATGGTATACATGTGCTTGTTCACACTCTGTTATTGGCACTGTGTATGGCAGGGCAGGGGAGAGACGGGGGTTTATGAGGTGCTCTTCAGTCTGTTGTGACTGGAATGATGAAACTCGAACTTGACACGGTCGTAAAGCACGGAATCAAAGAACTGGCGTGCCGGCTCTAGAAGCTTCCATTTAATCCAATCATTTGTATTCCTATTTTGAGGTCTTGGATACATGGTCTTGGATCAGATAGTGTATTAAATTGACAGATGATAATGTTTTATTGCAGACTGATTGCAAGTGCCGTGACTATTTAATCTGTGATAGTGTGTTTGGGAATGAAAGCCTTTGTCTGTTTTAGTCATTGCCTTATCTGGTCCTCATGAGTTAACCTGTGTGTCAAACCCTCTGATGAATCATCCAGCATAAGATGGTAGGTGTCACAAAGGTGTTCAGAAGTGTCATGTCCACTTAGAGTAAATCTATTAGTAAGTCCAAATCAATTGTAAAATGGTCTGCAATAAAAACTTGAATGATACTTCAGGAGAAGAGACAGCCTGAAAGAGTGTACACATGTGTTATATTGAGTGTGGCAGCAAGGCATGTGTGTCTAGTAACCCCTGAACATAATATCAGAGGCAAACAGAATAATAATAATACATAATAATTTCCTTCAAAGTGAAGTCTTCATGTTTAAGGACAGGCTTTCTTTCTTGCTTACTAAGAAGACATCTTGTTTTACACAGCCAACTAATATGCTCTTGAAGACAAAGTTAATAATTCATTCGGTACGGGGTGTGATGTGAGGGTTGACATACAAAATTGAGAGACAGTACCAGTGGGCATATGCCTCTTGAATTATGCACATTACAACAAATTCAGCCATATTGTTGGAGCCATATTGAGCTGGTCCTCAGTGAGAAAAAACCCATAATTAAATTGTCCTCCAGACACAACAGCACTAGGCCAAACCACATAAATAAATGTTTTCAGAGACAAATGTTTTTTTAATTAAAACTCTACTCTTTTTTTGTTTATTATCCAGTCTCTGGAATACAGTGAGAAATATTTGATTGCATGCCTGGGGGCATTTCTGTGTAAACAGATGTCACAGTATGTTAAAGGTGCTCAAAGGAAATGTGTCTTCCTTCATGCATCCCCTCTATCTCTCACCCATTCATAATCATCCCCGGATGGATGCGTTGTATGATGGGTTTTTTTTCAGAAAGATGAGGGCAGAAACCACATGAAGTGCTAAGCAACTACAGGGCCCACAGAGACTGCATCCATCTGCTCTTCTGAGGACGTCATTCAAACGGCTGCCCACGCATGGTGGTGGGGTTTTATTTATTTTCATTATCAACATTATTACAACACAGAGTCCCAGAGTGCAGAACGCACGCAGAACACAGCATAAATAGGCTTAAGCGGCTTACCAGTGGGGAGCTTGTGCTGGTTCTCCAGGAGCCATAGGAAGAGTTTGGCAAAGTTACAGTTGCACACCCAGGGGTTGCCCTCCAAGCGGAGCACCCGGAGCGAGGGCAGCTGGCTCAGAACCTCAACGTCCAGCTCCGACAGGGCGTTCCTGTCCAGCTCCAGCTCCCGCAGGGAGGTCAGGCCCAAGAAGGCGTCCACGCTGACCATGCTCAGGTAGGGGTTGTTTCCCAGCCGCAGCTTGATCAGGCTGCGTGAGTCCCTGAAGGTGCCGGAGGGGATCTCCGTCAAGTTATTGCTGCCAAGGTCCAGGAAGACGAGCCTGGATGAGGTGCTCAGCGTCCCAGGCTCCACACTGGAGAGGGAGTTGTTCCTCAGGTCCAAGTAGACCAGGTCGCTGTAGAGGACAAGGAAATCGGAGGGGATCCAGGGAATCCAGTTATCCGACAGAAGCAGCCTGCGGATGTCCAGGGGGATGGAGTCAGGCAAGCGGGTGAGCCCTTGGCCCGTGCAGTCCACGGTGTGGTGGTCCGGACACAGGCAGCTGGGCGGGCAGCTATGTCCACAAGACACCAAGGAGGAGGAGAGCAAGGCAAGGAGAGGCTGCAGCCAGTGGACACATGACAACATTGTCGAGAGGTGAGAGGTGATGGAGAAGACTGGGGGGGTTACGGAGGGGAGGACGGGGAAGAGGCAAAGGGGAAAGGGATGGGGGCCGGGGGTCAGAGGGAGGGAGGTCGGGCGAGGGGGAGGAGGAGGAGGAGGAGAGGGAGGGAGGGAGGGGGGAGCAGAAAAAAAGACAGAATCAACGTCCCCACGAAGGCATCTTTTTTCTCTCCGATAGTAAACTAAAAGGGCTCGGGCGACGAGCAGGAACAGAGAAGCCGAACGGAGTTTTCCAGGATATCATGTAGCAGGCGGTGTGGATCAAGCGGCAGCCAGTTGGCTCTGAGTGAGTAAGAGGAGGAGAGACCGAGATTGAGAGAGAGAGAGAGAGTGGGTGAGTGAGAGAGAAAGAGAGAGAGATTGTGAGAGAGAGAGAGAGAGAGAGACAGAGAGCACGAGAGCCAGAGAGCGGGAGAAGGGGAGGAGAAGGAGGATGGGAGGGATTAGTACGGAGGTAAATAGAAACGAGCGGAGCAGAGAGTGGGAAAGCTGTGTGTGTGTGTGTTTGAGAGTGTGTGTGTGTGTGTGTGTGTGTGTGTGTGTGTGTGTGTGTGAGTGTGTGTGTGTGTGTGTGCGTGTGAGTGCGTGGAGAGAGGGAGGGGTGTGTTGGGGAACAGGCAGCCCTCTGGGGGAAAGAGGGTGTTGTGATGAGAGATAGTTAGTTGGCTGGCTGGGCTCAGTCACCGTTGTCAGCTCCGTTACAGCCCCTCAGTGGGCGTCCACACTCCAGTAGACATCGCGTGTGATCCCCACTCTCTATACGGCCTCTCTCTGTCGGCCCCTAAGATCCATACTAAGGCGTTTCTGGGACATGAGTGGCACGATGCCTGCCGGCTATGCCATGTCTCCTTCACACACAGATGCCTGGAGAGAGGACATGGACCCAACACAGCCCAACACACAACCTTTCAGTCTCTTAGAGCAAGAGCAAACACGAGCAAGCAGGGTGAAGTGAAGAGAAGAACTATTACAACAAGATCTCGTGGGAGACGTCCTCCGTCGGCAACTTCACATGTCGAGGCTATGGTTGTTTGAAATGCATGAAAAGTGTCCATGTGAAATGCTCCTGTTACGTCATAGAAGAGGTTGCCTTGTCACGGCAAACAGCGTCACAGCTCTTCACCTATGCAATGACTGTGATAACCAATCTGTAATCCATCACAAGCAATCCCACAGTGCAGATGCATCCTTACTCTTTTTCTTTTTTTCTTCTTCATTTATTCCAATTGCTGTTGTCAGAACAAATAACCTCAAAAATCAGAGCAGCCACAGCGAGCGGGATCATCTAAGCCTCCCTGTGTTTTTTTTTTGTGTTTCCGTGGCTCCAAAGCTCTCCTGTGGTTGTTTATTTCAGATTCACAATGGGTTGAATTGGTGCTTACCCCCCTGTGTTTGTTGTAAATCTCAGATGAGTCGGAAAGCTCGCCTTGTCCAAAAATGGCTTTTCCTGTTACATCACATGGGCTCGAGGATAACCTTGACACAGACCAATGAAATATCCCAAGCTTTGATATGCTTTTTTTTGACCTTTTACCAAAATAAACAAATAAAAGAAAAACCAAATAAAATAAAAAATTCTGAAATTAAAATGAGACCTGTTTCTCTGCACACCGTTGACGTCACCGCCTTTAGTCAGATATGTTATACAATCATGACACTCAAAGACACAAAGTAAAAGCAAAGTAAAAACCCAACTCTGAGAAGCTTGAATGGTAGGTCTACACTAAGGCCTTTTCCAACAGGAGGCCAAGACTTCAATTGAGCCTGACTAGTGAGCATGCAGGGAGAGGCAAAGGTTGTCGAAAAGGCACGCTGATTTTCCACGCATAATTAAAACTCTGTAAATAAATGATGAATGTCAAGCGCAGCATGGAAGTTAAGCAGCGTGGCTCTGAGACATCTGAGACCTCCGTGAAGTGAAGGTCCACAAACATGGCGGCAGTGGCGGCACCACACCGCAAATGCCAGCTCGTTTTTTTAAACGGTCTCAGAATGCTGCAAACGTCCAAGACGGAGGAGGCAGCTGTTGGGTCTCTAGCGGAGTGGAAGCAGGTGTGAGGGTGCCCACCCGCCTGCCCGCCTGCCTGCCTGCCTGTCTGACCCGCTCGTGCCGATTCAGCCCCCAGGCTGCCAGTCAAGGGCAGAAGATGAAGGTTAGGCACTGCCAGCTTTGGGATATTCATCAGGGCTTCAAAATGAAGAAACCTGAGATAACCTTTTGGAGTGCCTATGGCGCAGGAGCACTCACGTGTTTATGTATGTGTCTCTAGTCTGTGTGTGTGTGTGTGTGTGTGTGTGTGTGTGTGTGTGTGTGTGTGTGTGTGTGTGTGTGTGTGTGTGTGTGTGTGACTGTGTGTGTGTGTGTGTGTGTGTGTGTGTGTGTGTGTGTGTGTGTATGTTTGTTTGTGTGCTTGTGTGTGTGTGTGTCTGTGTGTGTGTGTGTGTTGTGTGAGACAGAGCGAGAGAGAGGGAATGTGTTTGTGTGTGTGTGTTGTGTACTATAGTGGTTTGAGTGTGTGGTTATGATACTGTGAGAGAGAGAGGGAGAGAGAGAGAGAGAGAGAATTCAAAGCAGAGTGTGAGTGCGTGCCAGCATCCTGTGTGCTTTGTGCCAGTGTCCTAAAACAGCACACCTGTCAACAGGAGCCAAAAGACCATGCTGGCAACAGCACCTACTTGCCACCGAAACTGTACCTTTATTTCGGAACCTGTCCAAAACTCCCGACCTTTAACCTGACCTCATGGGACCCGGCACAGTGCTGCCAAACCACAGTCATCCTCATCCAGCACCACCTCACCTGAGCTTTTCACTCATGGCCTTGGAGCAAAAAGTAAGAAGTGCGTCATGGCGAGAGAGAGGTGGAAGAGAATAATGTTTCCCTACAGGGTAATACATGTAGAGGGTGCACTTTCATGGAACACAGCATTTGCACCTGGTCGTGTGCTTTGTACTTGTGCAGTGGATTGAAATGACTGTGAACTGAATGACGGCTGGTAATGGGAACATAACAGCCCCCTACTTAAGTTCCTGGGGTGCTTTGAAAACGATATAAAGTCAACACACTGTAGAAATATAGATAGGTGCATTAAATGGTATTATTAGCCTGCAGTCAGTCTAAAATAGCGATGATTTATGAGGGCAATGAAGTGAGTTTGGAACCATGTCTGCTATCCTGGACCTAATGCTAAGTGCCCATTAGAAAGAAAGAAAGGGGAATGAGCTTATTAATGGAGTGAGCTTTCAATACTTGTTTCTATATCTTTATGAAGATTCTGTTTTTAATGTATAAATAAATACCTTATGGGCCTTTATTTCAATGCCTCAACTGTGAGATTTAGGTAAAACCATATCTAATCTAAAATGTTTCCCCATAAGTACTTCAGTATACTAAATAAAATCAGTCCAGAGTTGTAATTTTAACTGAATTTTAGTTGAACCTACAGTATATTGCACAAAAGATCAAATGAAGAAAATGTAACCTGAGCATTTCTTTTTTGTTTGTTATGTCACCGCCAAATTGCTTTCACAAAATGAGTCTGTCTTGGCGTACTGAAGCAAAACCAAAGCTGACAATTACATTAGCAGATGTTTCATCAAAGCAATGCATTTATACCTGGACCTGCTTTCCAAACTCCCCATTGTTCAAATGGGCAAAGACAAGCGGCAGGGGGAATAACAGAGAGAGAGAGAGAGAGTGAGTGGAGGAAGAGGAAGATGGTATAGAGATTTTAAGACTATGATTTGTGAATTCACACACCTTGTTCAGCACGATTGAATCTGCTTGACAAAACAGGCTTGTATGTTGCTCCTCAGGGGGAGATTTCTATCAGATGCAGAGATCACTCCTAGCTCACTTTCGAGGACGCGGCACACAAACACACACCCAGTGAGCCTAGATTGAGATTATGATGGAGGGTAAACAACTTGCAAATTAAACCGTGATTGCCAGCTTCCTTCTGACATGCGCACTGCATGCAATTCAAAGAAACATCTGTTCTGTCCAAATGATTCTTCAGGCTTGCATGTTGCTACTCCAAACTGTTTCATCATGCAATGGATGTTTTCATTAAAAAAAAAACATCCTATTTTGCTTAAAGGGTCTTCCAGGAAATATTCTGGTTGTTCCAGACATGAATGTCTTGGACAATATTCCACTGCTAATGCCACAGTCAAAGAATGGAATAAGTGGAAGGCCTACTAATCATGCACACAATGCAATATAGATAAATATGCCTTTATGTTTACAAAAGTATTGAATTGACACACATATGCATAGAAACAGAATTTTAAATTGGATTTTCTCACCATCGTAATCATAAACATTGATTGTTTCAGAAGAAAGCCACCCCTACCAGTCCCCAATCCTCATTTTTTTAAAGACCTGAACCGGCTCACCCTACGATAATGTTCATGCAAAGAGAAGAAATGTCACAATTTTAATGTGGCATATGATCTACGATGTGACATCTAGGACAAACTGACCTTGTTCCTCAGAGCATCTTAATGTATCACATTATTGTCGCTGGTTATTCAGCCCAGTATGTACACTTCTTTCTCTCTTTATAGAGGAATGCATTCACTGCAGTAAACATCTGACAGTTTTATTAATGAAAGCTGGATGGAATGGACTCATCAGCCACAGTAACCATGGTGTCTGAAAGAAAACCTCTAAAGGTTGCTATTCATTGCAATATTGACCGTTTCTATATATATGTTAAATTATTAAATAACATAATCTGTTACTATAACGTGTAGGCCACTGTAAATACAAGAAAGGCTGCGGATGGGTGCTGGCTTGTGCTGCCCCCAAGTGGGGTAAACGGTAAACTTCATGTTACTTCATATCTGGTCATATTCCCAGGTAGGTGAGGTGTACAGTGACTGAGTTCTTAGTTTAGTCTTAGTCAGAGTTTTTATGACATTAAAATACCGTAAAAACACACAGACAGTGTTTCCTTTTTTATTGAGGAAAGTCATAACAGGCTTCCATCTTCTTTTCTTTTATTCCTCTTTCTTTCTTGTTTTTTTTTTAGAAAATAAACCAATAACAATATTACAAATAATTTTGATTGTAACATCATTCACAGGGTTACAGCAAATTTACATTTATACAGAATACAGGACGTCTTGCTGGCAACCTTGCGGTCTGGACAGGCTGCACTGCTCAGCCAACCGACGGCATCGACTGAGACGGACTGGATCCGTTAGAACCGGGAGTTCATGGAGGGGAGTGGGCCAAAGACACGGTGCAGGTTAATCACGAAGAATGGCGTGAGATTCATGCCGGTGCGTACAAAACACCTGAACCTCAGAGCTGTGATTTCAGGCGTTACTTGTATTTCGTGGGCATCGCTGTGTGTCAGAATCCATGCTGCACATTAGGCATAATGTTTTCAGACTGGTTTCATCAGTTCGTTAGCTCACAGAGCTACTGAGTCACGTGTGGGTGCATCGCCTTTCTTTTAGTTTTTTTTTATCCTTTCTACAACAACAAAATAAAAGATGTAGGCTATATTACAAGAAACAATACCCCTATTTTGCTGTGGACTTAACATAGATATTTCACATAGGCCTACTAAACCTGGAAAGTGGAGGAGTAAAGTTTGAATTTCTGTAATTCACCCTCACAACGTCAAAACTGCATCAGGCCTTTGTCATACACCAAAGCACAACACTTCTGTACCAATAAAGAGACACGGAAATAACAAATCAGTAATGAAGTTTCCAGGAAGTCGGTTCGTCATTAGGAATACCATTGCATTCTCAAACTCATACAGAAGGTAGCTCCTGAAAGTACAGAACAAACATGTGGATCTTTGACAAATGGAAAAAGGGTTAAAGGGTTTTCAGATATCTGAATTTTGCATCCTCGCAAATGAAATAATACAAAAAATGATCTGGAAATGATTCCAAAGGCAGACATGTCATATTATTTCCACATTAGAATTAATTCATTAAATTCCAAAATACTCCAATGTAACTCTCTCTGTAAGTTCAGGGTCTGCAGTGCAATGACTTTAGAGCTTTCGTCCAAGCCAACTATTCTCGACATATTTGTGAATAGAAAAATCGGGAGACTATGTGGTAGCAAGATACAAAGCAAAGTGAACCCATAGATTTTAAGTCATTCTAACATTTTCAAGTGCAAATGTTTGTGGGCTACTAAAACTAGTCAGTCAGACTGACAGTCGGAGGTATCTGCATCCCACAATGCAAGTGCCAATGAGATGATGAACACAGCAACATATAAAAAATATCAGAAACACAATGGCAAAAGTAATGTAATGTAATGTCATCCAGTTGTTGGGTTGAAAGGAGGGCTTGCACATAATACGTGTCTGTTTAAAATACTGTAAATAACAGTTTTCCAGTTTAAAAGTGCCCATATGGACAATAATCTCTTCAACTCTTCACATATCACAATGTACGGTTGCAGGTCAGCTTTCGTATTCAGATAGACACAAAAAAATACGAATTTCTTATTCATCTGATCAATTTTTGGTACTATATCCAAACATGGGGCAGGGCCACAGGAGGGCCACAGCAGGGGCACTTGCATCTGGTACCGAGAGACCAAATAAATATTTCGTTAATCGATGAAAAGATCGTTTCCTTGACACCATGATGAGTGAAACATCTCACAATCACTTTTCTATGCACACTGGGGAGCACATTGACTTCAATCTAAAGCAAAGTGGCAGAGGGTTCAGGGGGGTCAGTGGCATACGCTGTGAATAGAGGATGCCAGCGAAGGATGACTGATCAGGGGTGACACATGGGCGAATGGGTGAACTAAGAAGACCATGAGTTACTTGGTCCACAGCCCAGGTCTATTTAAGTCAATAGAGACAGTGGTGAAGTCTTGGGAATACGCAGGTATACGGAGTATACCCACTTATTTTTCAGTCAGTATTGCGTATACCCACTTCTCAAAACAGGGCGTTTATCCTGTGCTGTATGGGCTGCTTTAAACAAATTAAGAGTATACCCACTTCTCCAGGGACCACTACACCACTGAATAGAGGCATTTTAGATCTCATCTGTATACAGATGGGAGCTCCCAAGACAATCAGTAGGAGGGCAGGGCTCTGATAATGGTCTCTCCACTTGTCATACATCCACACATTTGTGGATGTTTTTAGCCGTTCTATTAAAATTAAACTGTACCATTTTGAGCCATTCAACAATGAATTGTGTCAATGTGGGCAAACACTGCAAATTGAGAGAGGAATTCCGACTGGACGCACACAGAAGGGTGAGACGCACTAGAGCGGAGTAGCTCCACTGAGCCGGCTTTAGTCAGCCCGAGTCATGTGTGACGCCGAGAAGAAAGACACAACCCAAACATGACTCAGCAGCCTGTGGGACTGAGTGGCCAAACACGCAGACACTCATCTGAAACTGGGACACAAGACCCTCCAGTTCATTCAGTTCCATCGAATCACACGTCTCTGATGACTACTTTGAAAAGCCAAACCAAGAGGACCGAAACAACAAGAGAAAAAATAAAGTTTAAAAAAACCCGCCTCCATCCATAAAACATCACAATGCACGTCCACAGGAGAGTGCATACGAGCTGTAGCAAATATAACAAACATATTGTATGTACATAACATCATGACAACTTGGACACATTTCGCACAGATTTTGTACAGATCAACTGCTCTACACTACACCTCTGGAAAGGACGTTGTTTTTATCATGTGACAGATTCCAGTATTAAAAATCACAAAGCGCCTTTACAAGAGATGCTTTGAAAAAAAAAAAGGCAAAACAAAACCAAAAAAAGATTTGTAAAGTGTCTTCACATCACTCTCCCTAGAGGTCTCCTCAATTGCTGTTTAGGCTTTGTGAGCTGCCATAAGTCTATAGTACCACACAAGAGAGACGAGATCATTAGCGTCTACAGTACCACACAGCACCCTTATTTCACAAGAGAGACGAGATCATTAGCGTCTACAGTACCACACAGCAGCCTTATTTCACAAGAGAGACGAGAGTCATCGTCAAGGAGGGAATCTCTCACTCGCTATGGCACTATCCCAAACATGACGATAACATAAACAAAATCAAATTAAAGAGGTCCCTTTAAACTTTTCAGACATAAACATCCAGTTGTGGCACCAGTGATTTCTTCACTGAGGTGCACATAGTCACATCAGAGGAGTCAACAGAAACTGGAAAAGTATCAAAATAATCTAAGACATCTTCCTTTCAAATGGCAAAGCACCGGCAGGCAAAGTGTGAGGTGAGAAAACTAAGTGCGTCTGATATGTGAAAGACTGTGTCGTAGGTGGCATATTTACGTAGATGGATGTGTTGAAAAGGAAAATGTGAAATTGAAATATATGCTTTAAGATAAAAAAAAATTGTCCAAAACATAGTTTGAAAGGGATTTAAGTTAGCGCCTGTCACTCATGCTCAAATTCCGCATACAATGTGCACTTGTCTCTAAATAAGTAAGCTCTTGTCCAGGAGGGATTCCATGAAACACCCAATAATAATAATAATAATAACATTAAACAAAATGACAGTGAGCTGGTTCAGAGTTCTGAGGAATTTTGTTGACAGTCAATGATTTGGCCGCTGGGTTTGGCAGACTTGGAGACTTGGTCTGGTCTGTGCTGGTAGCTCTGGAGCTCAAGGCTGGAGGAGGAAGAAGAGGAGCCGGCGAAGAAGATGGAGGATGAGCATGGAGGTGCGAAGGATCTCCTACAGCAGGACTGGGAGGCTGGGGAGACCAGTCTTAGAGGAAGGAGGAAAGAGGAGGAGGAGGTGTGGATGGTGGGCGCTGCCATTTAGGGGGCACACACCCCATGCCCTTCCTTCCTGCATGTGTGTGTGTGTGTGAGTGTGTGTGTGTGTGTGTGTGTGTGAGTGTGTGTGTGTGTGTGTGTGTGTGTGTGTGTGTGTGTGTGTGTGTGTGTGTGTGTGTGTGTGCGGGAGAGAGAGAGTCTTAGACCTCCACAGACTGGATCTGATTCATCTGTGCCCGCATCATCTGGACGCTGTTGAAGATCTTCTTCTGGTGGCCTGCCAGCGTCACCCCGATTCTCGTGATGTCACTGGGAGGAGAGAGACAGGGGGTTTGACACGGGCAGACACTCCCATCCAATCACAATGACTAAAGGACTTTATACTGCAGACCCCTTGTAACATCGTAATTATACCATTAGGAACCGTGTAACACAGTGTGACTCATGTGTACCCTAACCTTATCCTATCCTATCCTATCCTATCAGTGCAAAGTATCAATGTGCTGTTAAACATATGTTATTGCCATGTTATACTATGTTATGATGAGCTTAATTTGAATTTAATTTGAATTTCTAAATTTTAAAGTCTAACAGCAGGGGGTTGACCATGATATATAGTCTGCTAGAAGAGCGCTGTACAAAAGTGCCTGAGAGTGTTTGAGTTGACTTGGGCACAGGTGACAGGTGTTCCTTACTCCATGGTCATCTGGGAGACGGCCTCGAAGGTGATGTAGTCTGCGTCGGCGAAGCTCTCTTTGTACTGGCCCATCTTGATGGCCTCCAGCCACTCGTCCACGGTGCTGAAGCTGGAGAAGTCTGGCGTGGAGCGGTCCAGCAGAGGTAGATGTGCTCTGCATCAGGCCAGAGAGATGGAGAGAGAGAGAGAGAGAGAGAGAGAGAGAGAGAGAGAGAGAGAGAGAGAGAGAGAGAGAGAAAGAGAGGGAGGGAGGGAGAGACAGAGAAAGATGTAAAGATGAATCACCACAGAGACAGGGCCAAGATTTCACATTAGAAAACTTGCAGCGTCGGGAAAGGAAAATATGGAGCGAGAACAAAAGGGCATTCGCTTGAGATCTGACACGCGTTGAGTTATGAGGATAATGATTCAGCATTTTACTTCATACTTTTATTTCATACAGAAGCTGGCAGATAATAAAAAGGAAGAAAAGTGAAACATGTTCATTAGTAATGGTATAGACGTAATACCATTCTACTATGTGTTATATAATGTATTCCTTTAGACATGCACAGTGTATATATCACACGAACAGGACTCGAACTGCACTATGCAAGATGACAGAAATGAGTTTTAGTAGGTGTCTCTATTTAGAGTTTACAGTCCCCATAACAGTGTGTTAAAGTAACATTGCCCAGCTAAATTGGTTTCCCCATTGAATTGAGGTTGGAGTTGAAGTTGCTTCCCCACACAAGAACCCTATCTTTGCACTATCCACACAAGCACAAGAACACTATCTTTTGGCACTATCCACACGAGCAGCACTTTCCTCCTGGGCATCTACACTATCACAATCAATGCATACTGTACCATAGGGTCAGACCCATTCATGTATCTGTAAACACCCGACTCCTTGTGAACATATTCTCCCTATATGTGTATGTGATTGATGTATGTATGTCTTTGAGTTGTATAAGTGTATAAGCTACTGGATGACCTAAATTTCCCTCAGGATTAATAAACTATCCATCCATCCATTCATCCATCAATCCATCCATCCATCCATCTGTACATTTGGGGGGCAGGGGTGTGGCGTGTGGATGGGGCAGGGGGTGTGGCGTGAGGGTTGGATAGTGTTACGTGAAGTACACTTCATATCAGACTTGCTTAACAACATGACACTGTACTGTCTGTGGCTGGCCAGCTTCCCTCCCTCCCTCTCCAGGGTGATGGATGTCTTACCCTGACGAGAGCGGAGTCATGGCTTTCAGGCTGTTGGGATTACGAATCATCTTGTCTAGGGTGTTGACGTTCTGGCTGAATTTGGGCCGGTTGTTGCGGTCCTTCTGCCAGCAGTCCAGCATGAGCTGGTGCAATGCTGTGGGACAGTCCATAGGGGGCGGTAACCTGTAGTCTTGCTCAATGGCATTGATGACCTAAGTGGGTCACCAAGGGATTGAAGGTTGTAATGCCTTTAAGATTTACACTGTTGTTTGCTTTGATATTATGGCAATGTAATATATAATGTAATGTCATACAACCATAAAAAAACTGACTTGCTGAGGGGCAGATTACATTTACAGAATATGAATGTGTTTTAAGCATTAGAGGAAACAATATATATATATATATATATATATATATATATATAGTGAATAGAAAGGTAATGTATAACATGCAACCTCTAATGGTCTAATGTGATTGTATGTTTATATATATATAGTGAATATAAATGTGATGTGTAACATGCAAACTCTAATGGTCTTATGTTATTGGAATGAAACCTACATCTTGATTGCTCATGTCCCAGTACGGCCTCTCTCCATATGACATCACTTCCCACATGACGATGCCGTAGCTCCACACGTCACTGGAGGAGGTGAATTTCCTGTACTGAATGGCCTCGGGGGCAGTCCATCTGATGGGGATCTTCCCTCCCTGCAAGGAGAGATGCAGTCAGCTCAGGGGAAGGACAACACACACACACACACACACAAAAACACACACACACACACACACACACAAACACACACACACACACACACACACACACACACACACACAAACACACACACACTCACACACACAAACACACACACACCCACACACACACAGTGGGGCGATGGGACAGAAGAAGGAGATGGATTCTGGCCCTAAGGCTGTTTATATAATTACACCAGCCGCATATAGAACATAGAATAAACACCGAAGGCCTTCCAGGCAAGCACCACACACCACCAACCACCAGACTCACCAGCGCGCTCGTGTAGGTTGGGTCGGACGTGTCGTCCTCCAGGAACCGCGAGAGGCCGAAGTCAGAGACCTTGCAGACCAAGTTGCTGTTGACCAGGATGTTGCGGGCGGCGAGGTCGCGGTGCACGTAGTTCATGTCGCACAGGTACTTCATGCCCGCTGCAATGCCACGCATCATGCCCACCAGTTGGATGACAGTAAACTGCCCGTCGTTTTGCTGAAAAGGGCATTTTCTGTGAGTTACTTTACCTGGCACTTTTCCATAATTATACCGAGCAACCTCGGTGAGTGAAAACAGCACAGTTTGGTGCCAATCTGCAAGCTGTTATTTAGAGTTATTTAGCTGGTAAAACCACAGACTCATAAAGCTGAACACTAATATAAAGACAAATCCGACAGAGAACTAGTTCATTTGGCTACAGTGTGTGTCAAGCTGTGTGTTCAGCTACATGGTGTAGATATGAGCGTATTATTGTCCTTGAAAACATCCCTTCAGAGCTCAAACATTCATTACATTCCCGGCAAAAATGTATACTCAGTAGCACTGCTAAAAAAAGCTGAGCATCAGGAAGTAAATTATAGGATATTCATTCCTTTGACAAAATACCCTCAGAGCTGCATTCCCACCCAGCTTGAGTTGTTCAGGGAGGATATATGAAATGTGGAACACTTTTACAACATCTCTTTTAAAAAGACCCTGGGAGCTAAGTCGTTTCCAGCTTTCTTGGCAATGGCGTCCTCTGCCCTACGAGGAGCTGAGCGCTGTGGTGTGAATTCATTCACACCCCTTTCGGGCTGCTCATCTGGACGCACACACACTGGCCTGATCCAGCTGTGCTTCCAGCTGCACACAGCTGGGCCCAAGCCACACGGGCCCTCAGCCCGCCACACGTACACTCTGCACATGACTGCTAAAAAATGCTGTGCACAAGTACCCAGATATAGACTGGTTAGTGCTGTATATGCCATTTTTTGCTGATTTTAATATAGCCAGCTGTATTGTGCTGTGTCTATTTAAAGGGGAAACATATCTTCAGATGTTCAAAGTGTACTGTAATTCATCATCATGCTGAATACTGTGGGGTTAAATATCATGGAATATTAGGGAACTGTGGTCATTTTTGACTCAACAGCCGAGTAACTTGTATGCAAGTATAAGTGTAAATGTAGTGTAGGAGACAATTGTGTTTTTCGCAGTATGGTGTATTCTTTTCATTGAGGTTATTATTGCGTTCCACCATGAGGGGGCGCTCATAGGTCAGCACAGAGGGTCTCACCCTGAGGAAGGAGTCTAAGGAGCCGTTCTCCATGAACTCTGTGATGATCATCACGGGGCTGCTCTTGGTGACCACCCCTTCCAGGTGGATGATGTTGGGGTGGTCAAACTGGCCCATGATGCTGGCCTCCGACAGGAAGTCCCGCCTCTGCTTCTCGGTGTAGGCTGTCTTGAGCGTCTTGATGGCCACCAGGATCTCTCTCTTTCCCGGGAGCTTCAGGTTGCCACTGCACACCTCTCCAAACTCTCCTGTGGGATAGACAGTGAGAAAAAAAGAGAGAGAGACAGAGAGAGACAGAGAGAAAGAAAGAGAGAGAGACAGAGAGAGAAAGACAGAGAGAGATATTACAGACATTATTAGGGTATTAATATAGAGATAATGAGATAGATCTTAAAACCTTTTTCAATGCGAGAGAAGCTAAGGGTTTTCTGAGAAGGCACATACACATAAATGTAGAGGCATGCAATTTCTCAAGAACTTTAAGTACATTAACATTAAGAACAATTTTAGACATGAGAGCAGAAACGCAAAGACTATGTTCTTCAGGTTATTCCCATAAAGTGAGTCTCACCTGCACCAATGACTTCCTCGATCTTCACACAGGACGTCTCAATCTCTTTGGCAAACTCACGCACTGCCTCATTGGGGTCCTCATAGGTGAAGGGGTCAATGTAGATCTTCATTCCTGGAGACACTTGGAAAGGAAAGCACAAGCTGTAATTCTTGCAGTTGTCAGTTGTCCTCAAGTAACATTTCATTTGCATTTATGATACATTACATCACTTTATGTTACGTATGTAACATTACGGTACATTATGATACATTATGTTATGTCATGTTATTTATTACATTACTTTCATGTAATGTTCTGTTACGTTCTGTTAACTGTGATTAAATGGTGATTTGCTATATACAAAAGCAGGAAGTGCATGTGTGCTTTAGCATCTTAGGTTTATTTCCCACTTGCTTTGAGCAGCAGCCTACTGACTGAATGCACTAAATATCACACTTCATGCTCATTCCCTGCTCTGCTCTGAAATCAGGAGCGGCCCCTCTTGGGCATCGCTCAGCCCCGTGCCCGCTGGGAATAAAGATGTCATGTGGCGACGTCTGGCATGTCAGAGTGGGGTAGACAGAAGGGGTTGGGGGGCCGGGGGCCCAGTTACTCACTGTGGCCGCTGGTGTAGTGCTGCAGCTTGTCTGTGTACTCCGACTCGGTCCTGTCAGTGCTCCTCCTACACAGTGCACACCCACACCCACACCCACGCACACACACATTCAGCCTAATGTTAAACACATCACTTGGAAACACAATGTGTGAACAGCCACCCAAGGTACACTGTCATTTGTGGTGTGATTCACTACTCATCTTTGGTGGGCCTTAAAAATGCATGTGGGCTACATTTTTGATGTGAGCGAGGGGGAGGTTGATGAGAGAGAGAGCGAGAGAAAGGCTAGAGAGAGAGAGAGAGAGAGAGAGAGAGAGAGAGAGAGAGAGAGGCTGACTCACCTATTGCACACAATGACAAAGACTACGATGGCTATGAGAAAAACAACGCCTGCAGCCGCTGAGCCGATGATGAGAGGCAGCTTCTCCTTCAGACTAGAGTTATACTCCTCTGTGGGGGCACACACACACACACGCAGAAACACACAGAAGTACATATGAAAACACACACACACACACAAACACGCAGAAACACACAGAGGCACAAATATACACACACACAGACACAAACAAAAAGCGGAAAACGCAAACTCAAACACAGACACACATAAACACATACTTAAGCATGCTGTCCATTGCACAAGCACGCCAAATATTACAAGGACAATATGTCAAGTCACTGAAAAGGTGGACCACTTTAATCAGCCAGCTGGCATTCACTTTGTGTAAAACCTCACATACTCCCATCCATACAGAAACTCTCCATACTGTGAAAGCTCTGTGGCTCTTCTATATATCAACACCTCAGTCTAGATTTCTACACAGCTTTAGATCACCAGACACTGCATCAGTGCCCTGTCACAAGCTCTCACTCCAGTCGAGAGACTAGCAAATGGCTCTGGCTCTGGCTCTGGCTCTGGCTCTGGCTCTGGCTCTGGCTCTGGCTCTGGCTCTGGCTCTGGCTCTGGCTCTGGCTCTGGCTCTGGCTCTGGCTCTGGCTCTGGGTTTAGCAGTCTGCTCCATCGACCCTCACCATCTGAGTGACTCACTGATGCCTGGCAAAGGATCAGTAGCTGATATCTGGTCAAGCTGCAGGATCTGCCTCCCTGTGTCTGATTGTGCACTTAACTCCCATGGACACTTACAATGGATCATTAGTAAAACTAATCATTTTTAATGTGGCAACTATTGCTCCTTTACCATGGACCATTACACTGTACTGATCTTGCATGGTCTCTACCTTCTGGCTAATAAAGAAGGTTTCTGGGAAGTTGACAAACCTTCGGTCATGGTCTGGAAGTACATTTTCCCGCTGACGCGTCCGAAGCCGGCCACCGTTCTGGCCCGCACCTGGAACACGTAGATGGTGCCGGGCTTCAGGCCCCAGATCACCGCGGTGTTGGTCTGGCTCCTTGTGGTGGAGGAGTTCAACTCTGCCATGCTCTGAGGAAACACCACGGACAACTGCTACAACACTTTGGCTTACGTAGACACAAGGAACGCATGCACAGGCACACACTTAGACCTACTCTTTAATCAAGCCAAGTGAATGGAGGAAGTGTGGAAGAAATGTTAAAAGCAGCAGTTTAGGAAAGCATATGGAAGCAAATGGTCAGTTAAAATGACATTTTCCCATCTTTACTTCTATAAACAGGATCGTACAGTCAGAACTACATTCAGAACAAGCACACTCACAGACTGGAGATGTGTGTGTGTGTGTGTGTGTGTGTGTGTGTGTGTGTGTTTGTGTATACCTTCTCGTAGTACTGGAGCTCGTAGTCGAGGATCACCCCGTTGGGTTGGTCTGGTTGAGACCAGGACAGCGTTATGCTATCCACAGTCCTGCTAACTTGATGAATAATAGACACAGAGGATGGGGCTGAGAGAGTCAGAGACAGAGACAGAGAGACAGAAAGAGAGAAAGAGAGAGAAGTAACAGAGACAGACAGAAACAGATCCAGACAGAGAATGAGAGAGAGAGAGTACAGACAGAAAAGGAGAGAGGAAGAGACAAAAACAGAGAAAGAGAAAAGACATAGAGAGCCCATTAGGTTTCCATCGGTAATTTGTTGACATGATGTTTAATTCTGCAGCGCTGGCAATAACTACCAAATGTTTTGCCATGAAATAAGCTAAACTAACAGGAGCAACCGCGAGGCCCTGTCTACATTTAGCAGAGTGATGTATTGGAAACCGAGTCTGTCATTCAGTGGCACTGTAAATTTAATTAGGATTGGTAAAATGCCTGAGGATAAAGCACATGGCCCATAGAAACCCTCATCTGAGGACAGCAAGCCATGCCTTTGGCTTTCTCCAGCGGGGGCTTATATTAACTGGCTCTTTGTCAATGCACACAGGCATTTGGCTGCTACAGAGTTTCAAGTATCTCCATAAAGAGCGAACTGCAGGGCGCCTTTGCTTACTGTGGGAGACATAAAAGCATGAGAAATCAGAACGGCTTAATTTTTAAAACGCCGTCCCTGAGGAGCCAGCCTCGTAAAAAGAGGAAAAGGAAGTCTAAAAATATCGGGGGCGAGAAATCAAAACAGGTTAAAAATATGATGGAGTTCATAAAACAGCACGGGACGAGACAGCCTCTGTGTCGGGAGGCATTTCCATGGCACCCAGTAGTGGGCAGCAGAGAATGGGAGATCACTGAAGCACAGGAGGAAAGAGACTGCTGTGGTAAGACCATAGAATATGATAGCAGTGGTCTGTCTAGCACTCAGTGCGCTGTATTTCACATTACTGCCATAACATATCAGTATATTTCCTATTATTCAATGTTAAAGTTAACCCTCTAACCCTAATATAACATATGGATTATGTATGTTAAACACACTGTGTGTAGACCTTGGGGATTTGAATGGCCGGATGTCAATATGTCCTTGATGGGAAATTATGTGTGGGTAGTTCTGCTTTCATTCGGACGCATTTTTGAATGGTTTTCTCATACCATTTGTCTAAGTAATGGCCCGCCCTAATAGCTCACGCAACGTGTCTGCTAAAAAGCTTGCACAGTGTACCTACGCACAGAGATTGCAGTACCAGCGACAGGTACAAGCAAATAAATTCAGATTCCTTCCTCATTAGAGGCACTCCTCCTCTCCACTGCTCAAGCCATCAGAGCAGCACATACATCACAGTAATGGCTACTCTATCATGCAGCGCTCCCTGTTTGGAGTGGAATTTATGAGGCACAAGCAGTGCTCTTGACGCCCGGCATAAAAAAATCATATGTCCTTATGGCACACTGGACGGGAATCAGACAGGCAATTACGATGCTCTACATCTGCAAAGGATTTGGGGGATTTCTCTTTTTCTATCTCTCTTTTTTTTTCTTCTCGCCACTGGTATTTCCCCCCGCTGTGAAGTACAAAGTAATATCCACATTAATGGATACGCTTTAAAGCATCTACAACACAGAGGACTTCAACTTGAGTGCGAGTGTGCAATTTGAAAATGGGTATGTCCTGGGCTTTTCTTGTGGCATGTGACGGAACATGCAGTGCTTCTGATTAAATGTGATCTTCTTGAGGATCTCAGGGATTCATGCTTCTCTAAGAAGTCACAGACTGAATGTGGTTCTCTCTTTGGCATACCCATCAGTTGTTCCTCTAAAAAAAAAAAAACATTAAACATTAAAACATTCATCCCCCCATTGGTGTTTAATTTTTTGAATCAGGCTTATTTGGTATTTTGGCAACACTGTAACGCCTCTGAACTCTAAATTCCCCATTTCCAGCACAGCAGTGAACCTTCTAACTGTGGATTTGGGATTAAATCCCTCAGTGGCAAACTCAGCAAGGCAGTGCTATTTGTCAGTCTCTCCATCCAGTATCCCTAGCTCTGGATCTTCTCCCCAATCCATTTCCTATTTCTTCCTTCACTGGGGCTGGCTGGCCTGCTTGCCTTCTCCCCTGCACCCACTTCCATGGGTGTTAATGGTGTGAACTGCACTTTTTGTCTTCGCACAGCAGCAGCCAGGCGGTAATACAGGCTGACAGGAACACCGGTGGAGACAGAGCCTCCGTTGGCAGGGCCAGTGAGTTCACAGTGGAAATGCCCTGGGCAGAGCCCTCATTAAAATGCTCCACTAACCCCTAACCCCCTGCCACCCCCCCCCCCCCCCCCCCGACCCCCACCAATGCCTCAAACAGCTCTCAGCCCTCCACTCTTTTTTTGAAAATAAAAAAATGCCTCATAGCATGCCAACTTCTATACCATTTTCATGTCACAACCCCAGCGTTAAGGTTCAGAGCATCCAATGCCGTCATCTCCGTTTGGCCCAAGTGTTGTACAGAAGTGGAGCAGTGGGCCTAACAGAGTGGAGTAGAATAGAGTACAGTAGAGTGGAATAGAGTAGAGTGGAGTAGAGTAGAGTGGAGTAGAGTAAAGTAGAGTGGAGTAGAGTAGAGTAGAATGGGGTAGAGTAGAGTAGAATGGGGTAGAGTAGAGTGGAATATAGTAGAGTAGAGTAGAATGGAATAAAGAAGAGCAGAGTAAAGTAGAGTAGAGTAGAGTAAAGTAGAGTGGAGTGAGTAGAGTGGAGTAGAGTAGAGTACAATGGAATAGAGTAGAGTAGAGTAGGGTAGAGTAGAGTGGAGGTATATTAGAGTAGAATGGAATAGAGTAGAGTAGAGTAGAGTAGAGTAGAGGAGAGTAGAGAAGAGCAGAGTAAAGTTCAGTAGAGTGAAGTAAAGTGAAGTATAGTAGAGTATAGTAGAGTAGAGTAGAGTAGAATAGAGTAGAGTAGAGTAGAGTAGAGTATAGTAGAGTAGAGTAGAGTAGAGTAGAGTAGAGTAGAGTAGAGTAGAGTAAAGCAGAAGCAGAAGCAGCAGCAGGAATAAAAGAGCAGCAAGCCTAATTCCAGACTGGGCTCTGAGGAGTTGCAAATCCAGCCCAGATAGTCTAATGATGGAGTCATGCTGAGACAGAAAACTGCTGCTGGGGAGAAAATGTGTGCACTCAGCACATAAACTGCCTCCCTCCCAAACAACGACATAAAGAAGAGGAAGGTGCCCACTGTATTCCACATCAGGAAAGCCTTTATGTGCAATGTTAGTTCCTGCACATTTTCATCCATCTTTTTTTCATTATACCCTAATAATGACTAAAGAACAAAACAGTGTGTAGTTAAAAATATGCCTGTGAGTCTTCAGCTTCTCATCACTACCAGGCCTGATTACTTACCAGCCTGATTGGTGGTGATGTTGACGGAGGAGAAATGTGGTGAGTAGACGCTCTGGTCGGACACGCCGTTGACGGCCTGGATCTCGAAGGTGTACTGCGTGTGTGCGAGCAGGTCGCTGATGTGCACGTGCGGCTCAGTGAGGCCCAGCTGACGTGGCATGAACTGCACGTTGTCGCCGCAGCGTGTGCAGGCCCCGCGGCCTGCACCGCAGCTCTTGCAGATGATGTTGTAGACGACGTCGTCGCGGCCGCCCGACTCCCGCGGCGCGCTCCACTCCAGCCGCAGAGACGTCTCGTTCACGCTGGAGATCACGTTCTGGGCTGCGGAGGGGATCGCTGACGGGGGGAGGAGGAGGAGAAAAAACAAGAAGAGGAGAAAGAGGGAGAAGAAAAATAAAAAGGAGAAGAAGCACAGAGAAACAAGAGAACAAGCATTAGTTACAGTCATGTCTATTAGGCATTACAAGCCTCATATTTCAGGCAGGAGACTCCAGACAGATGACACTTCAAGCTGTGGCCAGACAGATACTCTCAGAGCTCATGTTACAGTGATGCCTATAGAGAATATTTACATGCTGGATGTGGCTCACATTGCTTACACACTTTACACTGAAGTCTAATAGGGTTGCTTCCCCACAAAGCTTACAGTGTTGTGTGGTAAGTTTATATCCACCCATGGCCACCACAGCTTCTCTACAAATGTCACTGCAATGCCAATCACATTTAAATACGTAGCAGAGACTTTTATTAAGTGTCAACTTACAGTAAGTAACGGTTATGAGTTTGTGTCATATCTGGAAACAGTCTTTGCCATGCATTGGCTAGGGTCCTATTCACCATTTGACAGTGAGGCTCAACAAAAAATGATGTCCTTCACTTTCAAACCAAAGATTTACACCCCCTCAGGACTTAACAATTCAGGCTGAGGTTGTATTGAGATTGTCAGTGAGATATATATACGTATCTGGAAATAGAATTCATGACCATGGCATTGCTAGCGTCTTACTCCAGAAATTCAGCTGCAGAGACACAATATACAGTGATGGCAAACCAAGAAATACTGGAGTTCACTTTGAAACCACTAATACACTATCAATTGAGGTTGTGGTTCCATTAAGACTGACAGTGTTATACTGCACCGCATAAAACAAGGGTTCTGTTCTATGCTGTATAGTATTACATTCCCTGGAAGAGGGATCAAGATGTCTCAAACAATGGGGAAACTGCTATTTCTACCTAAAAAGGGACATTTAATTTGAGAATGAAATAGAAAGACAATATCAGAAGCCTCACTCACGGTGATATAATTGAGGAAATACAATTATACCACATAGTCTGTCTGCCTTTCTTTGACTCTGACTCTGTGTCTGTGTCTGTGTCTGTGTCTGTGTCTGTGTCTGTGTCTGTGTCTGTGTCTGTCTCTCTCTCTCTCTCTCTCTCTGTCTCTCTCTCTGTCTCTCTCTTGAGAGGATGATTGTCTCCAAGCAATCCGAACAATTTCATTTGTGCCAGAGCCGGTAATCATCACTCCATTAGTGACATTTATTCCCAAGGATGTGGGGGCTTGTGGGTTTTGCACAATACTGCAGCTAATTAACAATTCTTTAATGGGAATTCAAATGAAAAGAGCAGCGTGGCCCAGGTCCATTAAGCACATGAGAATAATGCCACTCAACTGTTCTCTTTTATTATCTGTTCTTTTTAAGCATACCCAGGCCCAACCCAAAATCAATACCACTGGCAGAGTCCCCCCCCACCCCCCTCGACCAAAGAGAGAAGAGGCTTATGCAAATATAACTTCAGCCATTCTTCCCTGCATCCTTTTTTCCCCTCTCCCCATTGTGTCACAGGATAAGGAAGATAGGTCTACGTAACTTCAAAATAAAAAAAGAGAGGACAAGCGTATCTGGAGATGAAATATAACTCCTTGACATGGTTCATCATCTGCGTGTGTGTGTGTGTGTGTGTGTGTGTTGGGGGGGGGGGGGGGGTTGGTTGGGTGTCATGAATGCCATCAGTGAGTTCAATGGCTCTGATTTAAAAGGCTAATCGTAATTGTGTCTGAACAGCCGCCAATGGGCTCTTGTGTGGACTATGGCGCTGGTGTGTTTTTGTTGATGTTTTGTTGGTGATTCATTTGATTGCTGATCAGAGATAAGGGCCAGAGACACAAGGAGGCGGGGAGAAAGGCTGGTCGATACTCACTGGTGCAGGGCATCTGGGCCGGGTCGGTGTCCGTGCGGTAGTAGCCGTTGAGGCAGATGCAGTTTGTCGCCCCCTCAGTGGTGGTGCGGCTGTTGATGGGGCACTTCTGACACAAGTGCTCCCCCTGGGCCGCTTTAAAGGAACCCAAGGGACAGGCTGCAGCAAGGGAAAACGCACACACACACACACACACACACACACACACACACACACACACACACACACACACACAAACACACAAACACACACACACGCACACACCCACATACACACACACACACACACACACACACACACACACACACAAACACACACACGTACACACCCACATACACACACACACACACACACACACACACACACACACACACACACACACACACACACACACACACACACACACACACACACACACACACACACAAAAACAGAGGTTCTTGTGAGTCAGTGCATAAACAACATGGCGCGACAACTATTCAATTATAAACCTATTAAATTGTCACAAATCAGTGTTCCTATCAGCACATGATGTAAAAGAAAGCCAAACCCCATTCAGTGTTTATTTATTCCTTTAGGACAGGATATGGAGAGTGACTCTATTTGAGATTGGTTATGGAATACATAACATGGCTACACAACATGGATATGGAATGGGACTCTGTCTGAGATTGGTTATGGAATAATACACTGAGGCCAAAGGCACACAGGATGTGAGGAAACAGTTCCAACACTAAAGCTGAAACTTAAACTCTATATTTTATAGTATATTGTATATAGTATAACTATCTATTAGAATATCTTCAAAGGTTTAACTAGGCTTAACTAAGAACTGCAAAGACAAAAACACATGTGCTAGCGAGTAACAAGTGCAGTGTGTTATGATTCATGTAGACAGATGTCAGCATGTTGAAGGTTAAGTCATTTTTACCGCTGATCCAGGGTCTGTAGATCAACATCATACGCTCACCCTGAGGGCTAGAAGGCTTTGAGAGTACGCAACTGATGTCTTTGACCAACCTTAGTTGAGGAATTGATTTCTTTCTTATAGGATCCTATAAAGATTATAATACAACGCATACACTGAAAGAGGTCAAGGATAGTTGCTCGATTGCTACTGCTCTTAACTTGAAAGCCTTTCTACATGAGATCTAAAATGAAAAGAAATGGAATATTAGTCAATTGCACAATTTTATAAAATGTACTGCCTGCACTATTCAGCTTCACCTTGAAAGTTGTTTCCATTTGTATGTAGTTTACTCCTTAATTTCAGTGCAGCTTGTGTGTTTCTCTCCTGAGTCCTTGGCTTGGAGCTCATGTGAACTAGACTACTCCATGGGAGGACTGAACTGAATTCACTACTCAGTGAGAAAAGCCTTTAGAGTCAGCCTGGTGGAACTCATTTCTGTCTCACGCATGCCATGTGGAATAGACAGATATGGTAAGAGAGAGCTGCGGAGTCATTGCCTACCACACAATACCATGACGTGCCAGAGCACACCAAGCTGGTCAATGGGGCTAGACCAACCGTGAAATGGCACTGTCTACCTCCTACACCGAACACGCAATGTTCTTTTAGCGATGACGTGCTTGCTCTCTCTCTCTCTCCAATTCGCTCTCTCTCCCCGTATCTCTTGTTCTCTCTCTCTCTCTGTATGTGTCTCTCTCTCGCATTCTTTCACTCTATCTGTATCTCTTTCTCTCTGTATGTCTCTCTCTCTCTTGCTCAGATCACTGACTCCCCTGTAAACTGTGCCACTGTTGCCGTCTGTCTACTGGCCCATGGGAACACAGTTGGCCTCATTTCTTTGGTTTGCTCTTAGGTGAGATGGCAGGCAGGATTTGAGTGTGCACCAACCAACACATAACTGCACCTTCACTAGAGCCAAACGAAGAACTCATCATCACTAATTACTGTGTACATCACCCAAAGATCGCATTGGCTTGTAAACAGTGATGGCAGCTTACTAGTCACCCTCTGGGTACCAAAACAACAAAATAATGAATAATTGTAATGATCGAATAATAGTAACATTACCAACAACAACAACAACATCAGCAACAGAAACACCACCAACAACAACAGCAATAATACGAATTCATATTATAATTATTGGTCTTGCAGTTGCTGATATAGTTGTTATTTGCATATGTTGCTGTTATTTAATGAGCTTTCATCCTTTTAGGAAGAACAGGAAAATAATAAGCTTTCAGACAAAATCTCAAACCCCAACACTGACCAGTGACCCGTAACTTTGCTGGGTCCGTATCTGCCAAGTGACGCAGTTTAAACAGGAAATATTTCATTCAAAACATTTTAGGATGCAATTAACACTGTCAAAATGGATGTGGGTCTGGCAATGTTTCCTGCATCCAGTGGTTGTGGTCAACATCCAGCAACTTGGATGCATTAAATCAATCCCCAAACAGTTAATCTAAACATGGTCGAGTTGTGATAGCAATCCGACAGGAACCACAGACCCGGGTATTCAGATTCTCTCCTGCTGTTATACAGTGTGGTCTGACGCTTTTCAGACTGATGGAGAACACATGCATTGGATGACACTATGTAGACGTGCTGGGGAGGACCAAAATGGATGCTTCTCCGAGGTGCATCGGCAATCGCAATTTCACTATAAATTCCAACTAAATTGTTAAAAAAGCCACGTGTGTTGAGACTGATAAGGTTGTGTGTGTGTGTGTGTGTGTGTGTGTGTGTGCGCGTGTGTCCATGTGTGTGAGAGAGTTTTTCTGCCTTCCAGGCACCAATGCTGGAGGAACCACAGGTGCACAAACAAATGAAATTGCAAATCCAATAGCTGTTACTCTTCAAAGGCGAGAGGAATTAGCTCAACACCCCACCACCCCCTCCACACACACACCCACACACTCACTCACACACACACACACACACACACACACACACACACACACACACACACACACACACACACACACACACACACACACACACACACACACACACACACACACACACACAAACTCACTCACTCACACAAACACACACACGCGCGCACGTACACAAACGTACACAAACACACACACACACACACACACACACACAAACACACACACACACACACACACACACACACACACACTTACATACACACACACACACACACACTCACAAACACACACTCCTACACACACAAACAGATACACACACACACACTCTCTCTCTCCTGCAGCCAAATAGCACTGTCCCACCTCCACTCTGGGGGAGGGTAAAAAGCAGCCCCTCCACACCAAGGGCCATCACACACCAGTAAAGATGACAGGTGTGAAGTGCTTGTCAAAGTGCCGCTCGGATGATTGCATGTAATCTACCCACAAGAGAAGATGAGTCTTTCTATAATGGACAGGAAATAAGATGAGGAGAGGCGAATTACTGTCTCCTCACCCCCCCAAACCCAACACACACACACACACACACACACACACACACACATACACACACACACTCATATCCCCCCCGTACACACCTATTCACTGTATGCCCTCCTTCAAACTCTCTACACCCCGTTTCACGTGCACACATCCACTTTCAGTAGAAAATAATCTCTCCATTGGGAGGAGAAGGAGAGTGAGGAGCGGAGAGCGTGGAGGTTCACTTATAGACTTGTTTTTCCGAGCGCTGCTGGTAAATGCAGCGTGTCATGCTCTATTCAGCAGGTGCTCCTCAGCAGCATACACACCTTGTCTTAGGAGAGGAGAGCACTGAAATGAAACACGTATTTTCATTAAATATATGTACATATACACTGCGGTCCCCATCATCGCCGTGGCGACCTAATATTTGTCTTGGCTCGCTCCTCCTGGCGGAGAAGAACTAATAACAGAAAAGCTGTAGCAAACCCTTCAGCAGGAGGATGGGGCTGGCACTACGTGTCTCTGGGCTAAGAGCACATGACAGGAGGCAGGCCCCCGGACCGTATGAGGTGTTGGGTACAGTTATGGCGTGTGGGGTTGAGTCGTCAGCCCTCCAAGGAGCACAGGACTGGAATTTAATAGCTACCATGGAGAAGCACCAGAAGAGAGTGCGTGTGTGTGTCTATATGTATGTGTATATATGTGTGTGTGGAAGGAAAGTGGAGATCCCTATCCTTGGAAGACGCAATCTTTTGTGTGCTGATGACGGATGATTGGGCCGTGACGGTGGGGTACGGCCCGCCAGAGCTTTCATGGCTCCTCTGGTCCTCAGCTTAATGTGGCCATGTGACGGGTTTATTACAACAGCTGCGGGAGAGCCCGGCTTATTTTACTGTAATAACATACAGTAGGGGAGCCCTGCTTATGAATGTCACACCACACTTATGTTCCCATGGCTGTTTTCTCTGGGAAGAACACTACCTAAATGTACTCATGTCAGATACTGAGACATGTGATGTTTGTTATGAGGTCTTAAAGGCTGCTATTTAAGACCACATACTGAGGAAAAAAAGAGGGGGGAAATCAAATATCCATTTCTTTTTCTGCAACTTAGATTTAGCCATGGCAAAATGTGTTTGGATATTTTTGTACTTACCCAGTGACCACTTATACAGTTAATCTTTTCTCATGCCCACCACTGAAGTAGAGATCAACCGGATAATCCAACATGGAGTTTTGAGGTAATTAGATAATAGACCTTTTAATCAGCTCTTATAAACAGACAATTAAAGTGAGCAGTGTACTGTTGGAGCTCTGTGCCGGGGGGAGTGGGATGATTCCTTATACTGACATGAGGAACCCACACATTACCGTGTCTTCAAGGCATATGCATTATATATGATATTGACATATGTACCTAAATGTGCATCTGTCATCTAGGATATGAATGAAGAACGAGAATATTTGCCCTCCAGAGAAGGACATAGACATGGTGACAATCATAAAGTGATGTTGGATGACTAAGAAATAAGCAGCTAGGTCAGACACTCCTGGCTGTGCATCCATACGATCACTGGTGCCTGGGAGGAGTAGAGAGTCCGAGCCCATGTTACAGGAGAGTAGGGAAAGGAAAATCACAGGGCCGAGCGAGAGACCTGCTTTACTGATATTCTCTTACACCAGTCTGCTCCTGCTAGCTCTTATTTAGAGGTGGTGTGTGTTGGGATTGACACTAAATGATATTACAGAGGGAAGAAAACCAATCCCAGCAAAGGCCAGCACTAAATCATTCCTCCTTCTTCCACATATGTTTGCAGAATGGCTAAAACTCATGGCGAAAGCACCTGATGAAAAAGCACAACAGCACACGAGCCTTCATCAGGTTTCCCAACTTTTGTGAGGGACAAAAAAAACAAAACAATTCAGTTGCCTGTTCTTGCCAAGCCAGACCGCAGGAGAGGAACTATTATCCATTAAAAGTGCCCCGTCCACCTGATGTGGTTACCAAAGGATCAATGGACTCAGGTTCTTGTCAAAAGGGAGTATCTGTTTAGTAAAGCTCAGCCTTGGCAGGTGCGATTAACGATCCCCGTAACTACAGTGCATTCATTTTTGTGAAGTTTGAGCCGCATGCATCATTATGTTCCTGTCCTGAAGCTTATGTGTCACCCAAAGAAGAAGTCAGGAATGAGTGAATAAAAAATACTGTTTAGAAAAATAAAGAATTCTGTCAAGCTCTACATTGGCTAAATGAGATGTCACAGAAAATGTCTGTTAAGGCAAATGAGAGCATGGCAAAGGGAGTGCGTTCAGAGAGATCAAATCTCATGGGCTTTTAGTGTATTTTTAGTTACTTGATATGAGGGTAAAATCAGAGAGGATTAGTACACTTTAGCATTTGGTGCCCTATAAAATAAAAAAGACGCATTTTTCTACTACAGGTCATGTCAGTTTATAGTTTGACATAGCTAGGAGTTATGTTACTGAAATGTTACATCAGCAAGGGCCGACATTTTGTGAGAATCGATACATTTTAGATGGCCTGCCCTGTGCATTATGACTTCTGCTTCATCTGCGAGCCGGAGGAGCATAAATTATTGGGTGTGATCTTCACGTAAACACTGAAAAATGCATCCTCCATATTTCAAGTAGGTTAGCGTATTGCCAACTACGAGGATGAAAGATTAATACCAGAAAAGGGATAACTGTGCCATCATATTCCCGCCATGTGCACTATTTATGAACCTCTAAAGAAGCTTCCCTTCTCTTCCACAAATGTGCTACAATGCGTCTTATCTGTGTGACGAGTCGTTCACAGATAATATGAGTCAAATTATGAACTGTACATGGCAGTGGATAAATAGAAGAAAAAAAAACATAACATCCAGCTAAGCTAAGATGGGAGTAGGTGAGCTCTGAAAAGGAGGCAGACACACACACAAGCACAAAGACATGCACACACAGTCACACACAGACACCCCCCCCACACACACACACACACACACACACACACACACACACACACACACGACACACACACACACACACACACACACTCACTCATCATTACAACACAACACAGCCTCCATTGAATTCAGTCCCCCCTGAGATCCCCAGCACTAGCCCAGTGGGCTGTCTGGGATGGTTGGTGGAGAGGCCAGATAAAGGGCCGGGCTGACAGCAGCATAATGGGGGTCGCGGGGGACTGAGTGGGGGACTGAGTGGGGGACTGAGCGGAGCAGAGAGGAGTGGAGCTCAGGCAGCAGCTGGTCCTCAATCCAAATCCATGTCCATGGATCCCACCATAACCCCACATGGACCCTCTACTGACAACGGTGTGAATATCAGGAGAGGCCATACGACACACTCTCCACATGCCCGATCCGCCACTCTCTCTCTCTCTCTCTAGGTTACGGTCTCTCTTTCCTTGGGAAAAGGGATATTAAATAGATTTTAGGCAAAGATCTGATCTGGCCGTGGGGATCTTGAAAGATAAGGTCCATTTTTTTCAGAAGCTTAATTGAAAACAAACGCAGTGTTCATCTGATATGTTAAGGGCTGTGCTACATCATTCTCATTGCATTAACTATGCAGTCATAAGACGACGTATACAAATATTATCAAATAATTGACCATTGGACACATCAATTATAATGAGACATTAACAACATTAGATTACAGTAGGGCACAATCGGCAACATTATTTAGCATTAAACACTTTTTTGAAGCAATAACAAAAACATTGTATCTTGATTGCATTAAGCATACTCTGTGACTTTGGCAATCATGCATAAACACCACTGAGAGTCAGCATAATGTCTCATTGTATGTCCGAGCACATTGACATAATTTAAAGGGCAGTGCCAGTGACTAAAAAAGCTGTGATAAATGCAGACTTTAAGGTATCTGCACAGACAGCCCCAAAGGCCGACAGGGTCAGCGGGCTGCCACCTTTGCTTTCCTCCAGTCTGCAGGCCCTCCGCAGGATGCTGCTTGGCAGCCACTGCAGCGGGTCATCAAGGACAAAGCCCTGCAGAAGGCTTCTGCCTCTGCAGCTGAATCAGCCCTAAATCACAGCCTCAGTGTCAGTCTGCCTAGGAACATAAGCTCATCATATACCTTCACCCCATAAAACAAACACTGCCCAAATGACTCATTGTCTCAGCATCTCAAACGCGCACCTCGTGCCCCAGGACAAACTGGGTGAATTTAAATATTTAATCATGAGAGTTCATGGACCAGCTGGGTCTCATAGTAACACACACTGGCACAAGATAATGCAAGTGCGCGCTCGCACACACACATAAGCAAATGTGCACATACGCATTCATGCACACACACACACACACACACACACACACACACACACACACACACACACACCACACACACACACACACGCAAGCCCAAACTCACATAAGCACACCATATGCCACCTACAGACTGTCAGTTCAGTCTATTACGAGGAGTTGAGAAATCTGAAGTTACTCATGAGCACGACATTATGCGTATTACATACTTTCCCCTATGACACTCAAAAATACTGTATACTGCATCCCACAATGGCTCTCCCTTATGCCCCAGCACATGACCCTAATTCAAACGCTGTCCCGGCACACAATGATTAACTACCACTGCAACACAGAGCCTGACAGATTTAGCACCCCTTTCATACCTTAAAGGTAGATGTTACATTTTCATTAGGGGGGGGGCTAAAGACAGGGATTATTATGGGCTTCATAAATATTTGACAGGGAACTGGAGAGGAAGCGTGTGCTTGGAGGGCAGTTGCCACATCTGTTAACAGAGCTCTAAGCCAAGCGCTGGCAGGCTCGGCAGCCAACATCTTGTTTTCAGCCAAACGTGAGAGGCTCATTAAATGGAGAATGACCTGTAAGGGAGCTTTACTTGATCTTATCGCTCTAGCAGCGGCGGTGGTGGTGGCAGCAGTAGCGGAGGGTCTGGATGAAAGACTCGGGCGAGGATTAGTCCCCCCGAGTTCCTCAAGATGGCTAGATAATCCAGCGGGACTGGCAGGGGCCTCTGTGGCAACTAGCAGACGGAGACGGAGATGGAGACGGAAGCTAGACAGAGAGAGAGAGACGGAGACGAGACAGAGAGAGAGAGATGTCCTGTTCTGAGAAGTGAGAAGGAGCCAGAGGGGGCGACAGGAGCTTGCAGGATGAGAGGGTGTAATGATTGGAAGCCCCCTCCGTGGCCCGTGAAGAAAGCCTTCAGCACACAGAGGAGAATAAAGTGAGGGGAATCTCTAGAAAGTGAAGTCACACACAGACACAGACACACACAAAAATACTTCACAGAGCCTTTATTTCGCCACTGGCTCCCTGGAATTTGTATAATCACAGGGCTTAACAAGTCGGAGCTGGGAAAATTCAGATGTGTGGTCTACACCGAGGGGAGAAATATTTCCTTTCCTGGTGCCAGCTACATTTCAAAAACAAAACCCGACCTCACTTTTTCTAACTATGCCTACTGACTACTCAAGGTTACCACAAAACTCACACGCGCTCTCACATAACCAGCTTCAACCCAGACTTCTTCTGATGGCACCCCTTTCTTTTTTGTGAACTTTTTGGATTGAGATCACATGCAGAAACGTGAGACGCTCAGCCCATGTTGCGGCTTCAAATATTTGATTTGTATCAAGGACAAGCAGAATCTGTCGAGGGCAGCTCAATTTAGCGGTGCTTAAACAGCAAGCCTGACAGGTTAGGCCCCGGAGCAGAACTGATACCTCCGTGGGCAGGGCCTGAGCCACAGATCCTCCTTTGTGGCTGCGCTAGCGAACAGCCCTTCTGACAGTGACACCGTGAGGAATGATGATTTAGAGAGCTCAGGGCTCAGGTCCAGCTTAAACATTCCCCAGCCTAGTTCGCTTACGAAATCTCCTGTTCCTGTGTCAGAGATCTGCCCATCAGCCCGACAGACGAGCGACTGAAAACTCATTTCCTTGGGTATCACTGTACACACTTATGCTTTAAAAAATATATATTCTATTGTATTTCCATGCTCTAGACAGAAGTGCATTTTGCTGTAGTCAGTTGTGTGCGTTCTCTATCTACTAGCCACTTATTCACCAGCCAGGAGACCAAGGTCCCAGGATTCGGTCCAGTGAGTAAGACAAGGGGAGGGGGGGGGGGAGGCTTTTCCTCTTGTCTATGCAAGTGCCCAGAGTGTCAAATCATTCTGACCCACAAATTGGACCATTTCTTTCTATCCAAGTGAAACAGCGTTATTTATTTACTGTCAATGTCTTATGTAAATATTTTATGA
>NC_137914.1:21414192-21421692 GCF_963457725.1 Sprattus sprattus
TATCATGGACTAAACAGCATGCTAAACAGCACAGGTCTGCAGAAGAGAGGTGGAACCTTCTGGCAGGAAAGCATTATATCTGGTGAGTTAGCGATCGGTGGTGAGAGATCCTGACACTCTTGCAAGATATGAGTGTAGTTGAATAGACTAGAGTCTGGAGCATCCGATATAATTAAATGAACACACACATCAAGGGCACGGTCACATCACATCATAAGCTGCAACAGAAAACACCAGATAGCACCAAATGCAGGCTTCAAAAGCCTCTCCTTCCTCAACGTCTTCACAGGCTGTCCTTCGTGCACTGAGGAAATGTGGTGATGGGCAGTGCAGGAAGATGCGGGGGAGAAGGGCAGTGCTTGTTTGACCTGCTTTAATGCAGCGGACAAAAGCTCCAGCAGCGAGCGTCACTGATATCGCTGTCGTGCAATCTTTTCAGCTCCGACAACATGCAGCCAGGGGAAATAAGACCAAAGAAACAGGGACGCATGAAAACCTCCGTCCAAACACACACACACACACACACACACAAATACAGCGGGGGAAATAGCACAATATTCAAACACTGTTGGACATCAAAGGAGTGTTCCTCTGCTCACGCTTGTAAATAAGAGATACACAAGAGGAGAGCAAGTTATTTGGTTAGCGTCTAAAATATGTATTGCAGAACTGTGGAGCTGTTAACTGTTAACTGAAACATTAACCTTTAAAAGTACGTCACATTCAAACAGGGCTGTAAAATGTCAGGACACTTCACGTCCCCTTTAAATGTTCTCTGCCTCTGGTCTTCGACGACAGGCTTGGCCAGGAAGAAGGATTGAGTAAAAAAAAAAAACAGCATTTGTTGCTTCCATTCCACATTAAGCCTCTCAGTATCATGATACATTTTTGATTATCTGTGGGTCTGAACAGATGTTTCCAGCAGTTTTTCTGTTTGAGAGAAATGATAGCATGAAAGGATAAGACTGTTTTATCCTTTGAGACAAGCATCCCCTTTTACTCACATTTCCCTTTTTAATGCTCTCCAGTTGGAAAACTGTAAATAACTCAGAAAATGATTCTACTCGTTCTACTTCTGTGTATTTTGTTACAGGCTAAAGGAGGATCATCATAAAAACATGTCATGCCCATCTATTTAGAGATTTAGCTCCACTGATGCCCTGACAAGCTAACCCCATCTTGACAGATGACTTGATTTTATGGTTGTTTAGGACCTCTTTGGCCGTGTCCTCAGAATGTTTTCACTGCTGAACTAGGCTCTCCACAGCCATCTGCACGCTGAGAGGTTAAGCTATGTACTCCATAAGCAAGGTGTCGTTTTAAACCTCATGCTAATGTCTTGCTAATCTCAATGTGACCTGCCTTTGTGGGGATCGTCACTGTCACACACATGTTGTTCTCCCCCGCATCATGAGTACTGCTGTATCACTGTACCAGCGGGGGAGGGGTGGCGTGAAGGGAAGGAGGCTGTTCTGTTCTTCATAACACCGGAGGAAGAGTCATGGCATCTCTCTGGATTATAATCATTTGACTGACGTCATTGTTTCCTCACCATTCATTACAGTAATGACTTGGCCACATAAATAATGCAACTGGCCAATAAATTCTGTCTGTAATGGGACCTGAGGTGTTCAAATGCTGGGCAGCGGATCCTGCTCTTGACAGTGCCTGTTATATTCTCCACTAACATCTCAATCAAAGCGGCTGTAAAGAACAGTGTTTATCTCAGGGGATTTCCAGACCACACTGTCTACCCATGACATCACTATGATGAAAATGACTTCCACCTCCTGGTCTCCAGCAAAGCCTGAGCTCACCTGATGTTCTGAAGCAGTGAGCTCACCTGATGTTCTGAAGCAGAGCCTCCCAAAGTGGGGGCGCAGACTTACAGCAAGAGGAAAATCAGGACTTGAATAATCACTAGCTCGATGTCCCGCGACAATCAAGTTTCCCCCTCGGGCTACCAAAATCTAACAACACCCAGAAATTATACCCTAAGTGAACTAAAGTTCCCTCCTTTATTTGCCTTTTCTGCACTTCTGACATGCTATTTGTCTGCAAGGAAATGTACACATTTATTGGAAAGGTTCTGGTCAGTTTGTGTTTGATGCCAGAGTCCCCTGCCACTCCACCACCACACAAAGTAGTGCACCACAGAGTTCAATAAACATGCATATCTGTAGCATTTACACCAAAACCTGAATGTGGATTTAATCACACTTTTATCCTTTTATTCTGGTGCAAATATATCGCCACAGTCCACGGGGAGACAGAGGACACGACCCACAGGACAGTCTTGTTTTGTCCAGAAGGGATTTATTTTCCGATACTAACCCACAAAACAATAAAAGACATTCCTCCAAAATATCTCTTTTTATGTGATTTTGTTCCACAAAGCACAAAACCCGTTGCCAGGTATAACGGTTGCCAAAACGATTAAAAACATTCCTCCAAAATATCTCTTTTTATGTGATTTTGTTGCACAAAGCACAAAACCTGCTGCCAGCGGAAGCGGGCGTGAATTTTTTGGTCAATACCAAAAAAAAAAGATATGACCTCTGAACATTACCCATTCAATTTAAAGGAACTTTTTGCAACATTCTGAGGAGCCGTATTAAAAAACATGTTAGCTGTTAAAAAAAAAAAAAGCTTTGCAACAGCAAATGGTCATCTGTGTTTTGTTTAAACAGGTAGGTTATATGAACGTCTCAAGCTTTGCACAGTGGAGTTCTTTTAGAGATTAGAGTGAGTTTGCCTCGATCTGCTAGAGATTTTCCAATCTTACATTATGTTCGGTCAGGGAATTTTGAACTGCAGAGCCAATGTAACAAATGCCTTCACAATTAACACACACAGCACCACTCTCTACCTCCATGTTGCAGGGACGCCAAGGTCCTTTGCATGCATCACAAAGCCTGTATCACTGAGGCATGGAGGATCCACCCAACAGAGGCTTCTCATGAGGTTGAGGGACAGGTTACTGGAGGTGTGGGGAACAGGGGCGTAGCCAGGACATTATTTCTGGGGGGGGCCAGCTCTGGCCAGTCTTTTATTTGGGTGGCACTTGATTGTCAAAAACTACAATTTTAAAACTCACACGCTGCATCACTCAGAGCAGCAGTTTTCTAACGACTCATCTAGCCATAAACAATGGATTGAACCTTCTTATGGACACTAATGATGTCATATTGATAATCCCATGTTATTTTTTATATATTTTTCCCGTGCTGTGAGGTTGGGGGGGGGGGGGGCCTGCAGGGTGGCCATTCTCTGACCAATGGTGGCCGTGGCCCCCCCTGGCCACCACGTGGCTACGCCCCTGGTGGGGAACCCTCTGGAGGGACCGGCTGGAGGACCACACGTCGGTCACATGAGAGTGCGTCTAGCCCTGTCCTGTGGAAGCTCTCCAGCGACCTGCTGAAATGTTTGATTTGCCCGAGGCCGAGCATGGCCCTGTGCTCATGTTTGTGCATTAACCAGCTGATGAGCACCCAGGGAGGCGTTAAAAGGCCTGGCAATGCTCGCTCAGCGGCCCCCTGGCTGCTCAGGTGTGAGCAGCAGTAAAACCCACTCAAGAGAGGGGGCTGTTGCAAACAGAGCCAACCCTAAGAGCTCTTCAGGGACTAATGACTGATGCCTTCCCCTCACAACACGCAGGGATGGGAGACATTACACAATCGGACCTCCCATCGGGTAATTTATGGAGGGGCTGTACCTCACCCCGCCTCTACATCCTGGCAACAACCCCCCCCCCCCCCCCCCCTCACTAGAGATGATGTGTGACTCTGGCAACTACAACACAACAAGATGGATTTATTTTGCTGCACCTTTCCCCCTCCTCCCCAGACAGCCACTCAAAGGGCTAATCATACTCTAATCACATGGAGAGTGGAAACAGTGAGGGTACTATGGTGGAAATGAGTACTTTTTGTGCCGCATGATGTCTCTTTACGCTGTTGTTGTTTTGTTTCCTCCTGGTCAGCTTTGTCAGCCTGTGACCAAGTTCTTCTCAAAAGCTTCCCTTTTGTCTTGAGTTTTTGTCCTTGCCACTGTCACTGCTTGCCTCCTCGCGCGTGTTCAGGCCTTGATCTGAGGAAAACTACGGTGGTGACCTTGGTGTCTCTTTGGACAAACAGCCCAATGCCCTCCACTTCCAAAAAAAGAAGAAGAAAAAAAGAAAATCCAGTCTCTGCAATAATATGATTCAGATGCTCATAATTGAAATATTACCATTTATTCCTATTTCAATTCCCTAAATATAGACACAGTCCCTGAGCAGTGATGTGCTTTTCCCCAAGAGGTGAAATTGGGCTCTCTGGGTTTTGTTCTCACCGTCTCATTGACTCCCAACAATGACAGCAATTGTGCCACTGACCTACTCCTAAAACATCCGCCCATCAAGGTCACATGATCTGTTCCTGCTCGATTAAGCCATTGTGATATCATCAGGCCACGCTCTCGCTGCCCGAGGACTGATTTGAAATCCCCTTCTTTTGTCTGCATGCAAATCCCCCATAACAAGCCCCAGATAGATGAATTAGATTTTTTGGTGTGTGTGTGTGTGTTTGCGTGCTTGTGTGTGTGTGTGTGTGTGTGTGTGTGTGTGTGTGTGTGTGTGTGTGTGTGTGTGTGTCTGTGTGTGTGTGTGTCTGTGTGTCTGTGTGAGAGAGTGCGCATGTCAGTAAGTGTATATCTGTGTGTGGGTCTGAGCCTGTCTGTATGAGTGTGTGTGCATGTCAGTGTGTGTGTGTGTGTGTGTGTGTGTGTCTGTGCACGTGATATTTCAATCAAACCGCCAGGGAGAGTGCGTGTGTGCCCATCCAGTCTGCTCTCATCCCCACTCCAAATTAGGCAATTAGTACTGCCATTAAAGTGGTGGCAGTGTGGGGGCTTAACACCAGGGGAAATAAAAGAGACAATCTGCCGCATGTTCGCCCAGGATATTGCCGATTTCCATCCTTCAACCCCCTACACCCCCCACTGCTGCTGAACCCCCCCTCCCCCCAGATGGGGAGACATTAGTAATTTATATTCTGTCAACAGTGCTCTGGAGAACACTGCCCAAATCATTTCCGCGTTTCAGCTCGCTTTTCCAGGAGCGTAATCATATCTGCCTGTCACCAGAGAAGAAAGGGATGAAAAAAAACACCTTTTCACAAAAAACACTCTGTTCATTCCCACCTACCTGGCCAGTATTGAAACTGACATAGCAGGGGGGTCTTTTCATTGCGATGTTGACTTTATCCCTTTGGCATGTTGTTAACCTTCACGTTTTGGATATTCTGAGTATGTTCTGTTGTATACTGTCTTGTGTGTATTTTTTCCCATTGATGTTTCAGTCTCTCTCTCTCTCTTTGTGTGTGTGTGTGTGAGAGTGTGTCTGTGTGTGTGTGTGTGTGTGTGTGTGTGTGTGTGTGTGTGTGTGTGTGTGTGTGTGTGTGTGTGTGTGTGTGTGTGAGAGTGTCTCTGTGAGTGTGTCTGCGTGTGCATGTGCGTGTGAGTGTGTGAGAGAGTGTCTCTGTGAGTGTGTCTGCGTGTGCGTGCATGCATCAGGGTGTGCATGTGGCACTGCATTCATTACTCCAAATCAAATGGACACAAAGGAAGTGAACTGTGAGCATTATATGAACAGACAGGAGCAAAAAAAAGATAGACACGGGAGAGAGAAAGAAAGAGAGAGAGAGAGTAAAAAAAGAGTGTGAGAGCGAAATAGGGTGTGCGTGTTTGTGTGTGAGAGACAGAGAGCGAGAGAGAGAGAGAGCTACAGAAGGAAAGTAGAATAGAGAGAGAAAAAGAGGAAAAGAAAGAGAGATATTATGGCCAGATGCCCACCCAATTCTTTTCAGTGAGAATGAGTCAATGCTGCATGTCTGTCTGCAGGGCTTGTCTGTCTGCAGGGCCTGTCTGTCTGCAGGGCCTGTCTGTCTGCAGGGCCTGTCTGTCTGCAGGGCCTGTCTTTGCTCTGGCATGGCAGCGTGACACATCCCAGTGTTTACAGAGACGGGACACTGTGTCCCTTCTACCCAATTAGTCTGGGAAAAGGCATATGTATCATATATCGCCACATTAGTGGCCAGTGGAAAGCGTGTTAACCTTACATATGGGATCTAACGTGCTGGACATTCCTCACATTGTGACATACAGTGCATACCCTCTCGTCTATACTGAGGGTATGCATTATTCAAATAAGTGATGGATGGCAGATCCAGAATGGCAATGTCATATTTAATGAATCACTCACATATGTTGAAGTTTTGTTACTATTTTTGGCCTCATGCTCATAGTTCACTAAAGTCAATGCATTCAGTCAGTGTTGAAGCCCTGACTGCTGAACAACTCGTTAAGTGTCATCAGGAAATTCTAAATAAGCTCCCTACTGAGGCTTGCGCCTTGATTTAATCATTCATGCTGATGATTCCCGCTCATCCACACATGATCACCCACAGAGGTAAAAGATGAGCTCACTTCATTAAAATGTGCCACTAGTACTACTACACGTCTAATCCATTCGTCTGATTTCGGTCTTTATTTGCATTTATTTATTCAATATGTGCTGTGTCAATAGCTGTTAAATTTGCATGTAAAATGAGTCATTCAACTCTAACTTCAACATTATAGTGAATGTACGTGTGCCTATCCCCCACCTCAAAACCTAAACAATAAACAACAACAACAAATCCCAGTTGGGGCTACATAATGAAAGGAGTGTCCAACTTTTCTTTCTGACATGACATGTTTTCAAACTGCTCAGTCCAGTGTAATGGCGCATCAAGAGACATGCACAGCGTGGCCAATGGAAACACTGCAGGGTTATGAGACGAAGGAGCTTTACCTTTACAGACCGTGCCGTTCTCCACCGCCTCGTGCCCAGCCTTGCACATGCAGCGGCCTATGGGCACCATCCACTCGCCGTCGCCGTTGCAGTACAGCTTGATGGGCACGTCCACCTCCTCTCCGTTAAGTATGCACATGCCCCTGGCCGCCACCAGAGACGTGCTCTCCGCTCCTGACAGTGTCTCCTGGAACACGGCCCCGTTGCGGACCACGCGGGGACACTTGCGGTAGAAGACCCGCACGGCGATGATGGACATGCAGGCCCCGTAGTCCTGGAAGGCCAGGTAGAAGCCCTTGCGCGAGACGGGGCCGAAGCTGCGCACCTCCGTGTTGATCTTCATCACGCGGCCGCCCAGGTCCACCTGCGAGAAGCTCTCGTCGGCGGCGATGGTGTCCACCTTGATCCACGGGTTCTCCATCCAGGCAGGCGACACCTTGGTGGCAACGTCCGAGTCGCCCTCGAAGTAGTAGAGGTTGAAGGTCTCCTTGCAGGAGCCCGGCACGTTGGGGATGCTGCTGCAGTCCCGCACAGAGAACTTGATCTCCACGTGGATGCGCTGGGCTCCACCCCTGCGGATGAACTTGGTGCGCACCCAGTTGTTCTGGTGGGTGTCGAAGACGTTGCACACCTGGTACGTGCGGATGGTGTTCAGGTTCTCGTCGTAG